>NC_063332.1:26552993-26574112 GCF_021869965.1 Rhincodon typus | reverse complement strand
GTCAGCCTCTCTGCTCCTATGATGCTGCTTGGCCTGCTGTGTTCATCCAGCCCTGCAACTATGAACTAGTTGGCTTAGCACCTGTATGTGGAAAAATGTTAGACAATAATGGGGCATTTAGAAATACAAAAGATATTCAAGTACAGTCAGCATGGTTTCAAGACGGGGAAATCATGCTTGACAAGTTTATTGGAATTCTTCGAGCAGGTAACAAGTCGGATACAAAAAGAGGTATTGGTTCATGTCATAAACTTTGATTTTCAGAAAGCATGTGACACTGTACCTGAAAATAGCCTACTTAATGAGATAAGAGCCACAATGTAAAAGGTAGTATATTAGCAGGGATAGAGGATTGACTAACCAATAGAAGACAGAGTTGGGATAAAGGTGACATTTTCCAGGTGCAATCAATAGCTAGTGGAATGCCCCAGGGATCAGACCTGGAGCCACAGTCATTTACAATTTACCTTAATGACTTGGATGAGGAAAGTGAAAGTGCTATACCCAAATTTGCAGATGACACAAAAAAAAGGCTGAAGGGTATGGATCAAAGAGGGATAGAGATAGATTAAGTGAATGGGCGAAAACTTGACATATGGAATGTAATGTGAAAAGTTTTAGGTTGTGCTCTTTGGCAGGAAGAATAGGAGGAGCTAAATATTATTTAAAAGGAGAAAGACTGCAGAAAACTGCAACAGAGAGGGATTTCAGAGTCCTCATGCATAAATCACGAAACCTAATAAACAAGTTAAGCAGATAATCGAGAAGGTGAATGGAGTGTTTATTTCAAATGAAATGGAGTATAAAATAGGGAGTAAAAACTGAAAGAACTGCGGATGCTGTAAATCAGGAACAAAAACAAAGTTGCTGGAAAAACTTAACATGTCTGGCAGCGTCTGTGAAGGAAAAAACAGAACAGTTCTGAGGAAGGGTCACCAGACCCGAAACATTAACTCTGTTTTTTCCTTCACAGATGCTGCCAGACCTGCTGAGTTTTTCCAGCAACTTTGTTTTTGTTCTTAACATAGGGAGATCTTGCAAAAACCATACAAGGCATTAGTTAGACCACAACTGGAATACTGTGAACTGTTTTAGTTCTCTTACCCTGGCATTGGAGGCAGAGCAGAGAAGGTTCACCACGTCCTGAGTATGGAGAGTTTTCTAATGAGGAGGGACTGAATGGATTGGGCCTGTACTCATTGGAATTTATAAGAAAGAAGACGACCTTATTGAAACACACATGATTCTTAGAGGACCTGATAATGTAGATGGGAAAAGATTGTTTCCATTGTAGGAAGAGCCTAGGACCAGAGGGTATAATCTTGGAGTAAGAGGTCATCCAGTTAGAAGAGAGTTGAGAAGGAAGTCCTTCTCTGAGAGGGTAGTGAATGTATGAAATTTCTGGGCGGCATGGTGGGTCAGTGGTTAGCACTGCTGCCTCACAGTGCCAGGGACCTAGGTTTGATTCCAGCCTCGGACAACTGTCTGTGTGGAGTATGCATGTTCTCCCTGTGTCTGTGTGGGTTTCCTCCAGGTGCTCCAGGCTCCTCCCATAGTCCAAAGGTGTGCAGGGTAGGTGTTTTGGCCATGCTGAATTGTCCCATAGTGGCCAGGGATGTTTAGGTTAGATGGTTAGACACAGGAAATTAGAGAATGAGTCTGGATGGGATGCTCTTCAGAGGAGCAGTGTGGACCTTTTGGGCCGACTGGCTGTTTCCATACTGTCGGGATTCTATGAAATGACTTTAGAGGCTGGGTATCATAATCTTAGACTTGATGGGTCGAATGACCTACTTCTGTTCCTACATCTTTTGTACTGATCTAGTGATTTGAAAACATGATATGCTTCTATTTTTAAAATATTAATTTACAGGAAAACTTTGTTCTCATAAACCATACTTGAAAATAGCAACCAGCAATGAGGAAGTGTGTCTGTGCCTCAGTTCCCTCCATCTCTTCCTCACATACCTGCATCATATCTCTCTCTGACGAAGACTTCCCTTTTCTCCTCCCCTTCTCTTCCTCTCTCTGCCCCTGCTCCTCTCTCTCTCACTCTCACCTCGTCTTCCTTGTGACCTACTCCTGCCTTGTGCCCCTCCCTTTTGCTCTCTCCTTGCTTTCCACACCATCCATTTGCCTCTCTCATTCCCTCACCATCTCCCTCTCATCCTCCCACCAACTCTTTCCTACCTCCTGCTCTGCCACAACTCTCTCTCTGTCAACCTCACTGACTCTCATCTGTCTCTTTCTCTATTTTCAATCTTGCTCTCCCCGTCTATCCTGTCTATTTCTCTCTATCTTCTTCTGTCCCAAATGCCAGCACCCCAATCTCTTCCCTGACTCTGTCCCCTGCCTGACTTTGTCTCTGTCTCTCTCTCTGTCAGACACACACACATACACGCAGATACATCTCTCACATATACACACAAACATACACACATGCACAGTCTCTCACTACCCCCCACCCCACGCCTACCTCCTGCCTCCCTATCTTTCTCTATCTTTCTGGTTTACACTAATTGCACTTGATGCTATGCCTCCTAATCCGAATCCAGATGAGCAACTTTCTAATGCAGCATCTCCTTCCACCCTCAGCTCTTATATGAGATCTATTCTGCTAAAACCCTTGAAAAATGTAAAGCAAAACAAGGAATTGCTGGAAACACTCTCACTTTTGCACGATCTGCCTGTGCTGCACACAAAATAAAACTTTTCATTGTACCTCGGTACATGTGACAATAATAAATCAAATCAAATCAAATCAACACTCCACCAGCCAGTCAGCCACTGTGGCAAAAGCAAATCAGTTAACTCTTGTCAGGTGTAAATTCCTTCAGAACTCTCTCATTATGTTTTGGTCTATTCCATTAACTCTGCTATCCTTCCCCTGATGAGCTTAATTTATGATGTCCCCTCTAAACTATGCAAACGCAAGGCTGCAAAGCAACCCAAAATATACGGTGTACACCACATACAAGATCCCACATTTAGAACATAGAACATAGAACAGTACAGGCCCTTCGATGTTGTGCCGAACTTTTACCCGAAACCTAAGGTCTATCTGACCTCCACCGCTACCTTATACTATCATCCATATGCCTATCTAATAGCCGTCTAACTGCGCCTAATGAGGCCAACTCCACTACCCTCTCCGGCAATGCATTCCACGCCCCTACCACTCTCTGAGTAAAGAACCTACCTCTGACGTCTCCCCGATATCTACCTCCTTTCACTTTAAAACTATGTCCCCTCGTAAAAGCTACCTCCACCCTAGGAAAAAGTCTCTGCCTGTCTACTCTATCTATACCTCTGATCATTTTGTACACCTCTATCAAGTCACCTCTCATCCTTCGTTGTTCTAAAGAGAAAAGCCCTAGCTCTCTCAACCTTTCCTTGTAAGACCTTCCCTCCCTTCCAGGCAACATTCTGGTAAATCTCCTCTGCACCTTTTCCAACGCTTCCACATCTTTCCTGTAATGAGGTGACCAGAACTGGACACAATACTCTAGATGTGACCGAACCAGGCTTTTGTATAGCTGGAGCATAACTTCACGGCTCTTGAACTCAATCCCTCTATTAATGAAAGCTAACAAAGCTTAGGATACTTCGTGTGTGCAATACTGTGCATTCAAGCAACTAGGTTACATAAAACAAAAACATTTAGAGGAATTATTGATAAGATAGAGCTGCAGCATCTAAACATTGAATCCAGTTCAGTCAGTGTATATTTTGGACATGTGGTAATCCTCATCCTATGTATCTACCCTGCAGTTCAATTTCTTCACTAAATTATCTATCCAATTTGTACTTACATGTACCTGAAAAGTGCGGTTGATTGGATGCAATTTCAAATACTCAGATAAAATTTTCATTTTTGTATCATACGTTTCATGATCTTAGGAAGTATCAATGTGCTTAATAGCTAATAATGTGCTTCTGAGTATAGTCACAGTTGTCATGTAGGAAATACATCTATCAATTTGTGCACAGCAAGATCCCACAAACTTGATGAATGACTCAATCAGCTGCTTTTTTAGTCTTGTTGATTGAGGGATAAATATTGGCCATAAAAGCTCCCCTGTTTTTTTCCTAAAGTGTTGTACTGAGAGGCTGATGAAACTTTTTAATGATGTATCTGCAAGACAGCACTTCAGACTTTGTATCCTTTCTGGCATAACCGCCTGTAGTTTGTATTGTCTTAATGAAAAAATCCCCAGTTTTCAAATCAGTCTTTGTATAGCTGGTTCCTCATACCAGGCAGCATACTGTGACGATGTACTAAACACTCCATAAACATTCTTTCTACTGTGGAGCTGACAACAGCACACAATGTTTCCTTTGTGGACTTGCCAAGCTCGTTCTTCATGTTGGAATGTTTTCTTATATTAAAAGAACAGTACAAATATAAGATGTTGTTCTTGATTCTGAATGTCATGATGTGGAGGTGCCAGTGTTGGACTGGGTTGTGATTTCTGATTATGAATGTGATAGTGGTTAAAGATCATTCTTGTAGGGACTGCCATGGAGTGGTGCTGAGGACAAGCTCAGCAGTGACACCAAGTGGCTCTCAATGGAACTGTTACTGTTTGTAGAGATAGTAGGAACTGCAGATGCTGGAGAATCTGAGGCAACAAGGTGTAGAGCTGGATGAACACAGCAGGCCAAGCAGCATCAGAGGAGCAGGAAAGCTGACGTTTCAGGCCTAGACCCTTCTTCAGAAATGGGGGAGGGGAAGGGGATTCTGAAATAAATAGGGAGAGAGGGGGAGGCGGATAGAAGATGGATAGAGGAGAAGATAGGTGGAGAGGAGACAGACAGGTCAAAGAGGCAGGGATGGAGCCAGTAATGGTGAATGTAGGTGGGGAGGTAGGGAGGGGATAGGTCGGTCCAGGGAGGACGGACAGGTCAAGGAGGTGGGATGAGGTTAGTAGGTAGGAGATGGGGGTGGGGCTTGAGGTGGGAGGAATGGTTAGGGAGGCGGGGACGAACTGGGCTGGTTTTGGGATGCGGTTGGGGGAGGGGAGATTTTGAAGCTTGTGAAGTCCACATTAATACCCTTGGGCTGCAGGGTTCCCAAACGAAATATGAGATGCTGTTCCTGCAGCTTTCGGGTGGCATCATTGTGGCACTGCAGGAGGCCCAGGATGGACATGTCATCCAAGGAGTAGGAGGGGGAGTTGAAATGGTTCGCGACTGGGAGGTGCAGTTGTTTGTTGCGAACCGAGCTTAGGTGTTCCGCAAAGCGGTCCCCAAGCCTCCGCTTGGTTTCTCTGATGTAGAGGAGGCCACAACGGGAACAGCGGATATAGTATACCACATTAGCAGATGTGCAGGTGAACATCTGTTTGATGTGGAAGGTCTTGTTAGGGCCTGGAATGGGGGTGTGGGGGAAGGTGTAGGGGCAGTTGTAGCACTTCCTGCGGTTGCAGGGAAAAGTGCTGGGGGTGGTGGGGCTGTTGGGGAGTATGGAGCGGACAAGGGAGTCATGGAGAGAGTGGTCCCTCCGGAAAGCAGAGAAGGGTGGGGAGGGAAAAATGTCTTTGGTAGTAGGGTCAGATTGCAGATGGCGGAAGTGTCGGAGGATGATGAGTTGGATCCGAAGGTTAGTGGGGTGGTACGTGAGGACGAGGGGGATTCTGTTTTGGTTGTTATTGCGGGGAGGGGGTGTGAGGGATGAGTTGCAGGAAATGCGAGAGACACGGTCGAGGGCGTTTTCGACCACTGTGGAGGGGAAGTTGCGGTCCTTGAAAAGCCTACCGACTCCCACAGCTACCTAGAATACACCTCCTCTCACCCACCTTCCTGCAAAAAGGCCATTCCCTATTCCCAATTCCTTCGCCTCCGCCACATCTGCTCCCGAGATGAGGCATTCCACTCCCGGACATCCCAGATGTCCTTGTTTTTCAAGGAACAGCATCTCATATTTCGCTTGGGAACCCTGCAGCCCAAGGGTATCAATGTGAACTTCACAAGCTTCAAAATCTCCCCTCCCCCAACCACATCCCAAAACCAGCCCAGCTCGTCCCCGCCTCCTTAACCATTTATCCCACCTCAAGCCGACCCCCATCTCCTACCGATTAACCTCATCCCGCCTCCTTGACCTGTCTGTCCTCCCTGGACCGACCTATCCCCTCCCTAACTCCCCACCTACATTCACCTTCACTGGCTCCAACCCCGCCTCTTTAACCTGTCCGTCTCCTCTCCACCTATCTTCTCCTCTATCCATCTTCCATCTGCCTCCCCCTCTCTCCCTATTTATTTCAGAATCCCCTTCCCCTCCCCCATTTCTGAAGAAGGGTCTCGACCCGAAACGTCAGCTTTCCTGCTCCTCTGATGCTGCTTGTTACTGTTTGTAACCTGGCAGAGAAAAAAATAAAAAACTGCAAATGATGGAGATGTCATTTAATAAGCAGGAAATACTAGAAATGTTCACAAATGATCAGTATGGCTTTTAGGAAAAGATTTTTGCTCAAAATCTCAAATCATTTTTCTGCCAGACTTGGACATGAAAGGTGAATTTGAGGGGTGAGGTGAGAGTGACTATCTTTGATATCAAGGTGACATTTGACTGAGTGTGGCATCAAAGAGCCCAGCAAAATTGAAGTAAGTGAGATTGGGGCTGGGAGGGAATTTCTCTACTGACTGAAGTCATACCCGGTACAAATGAAGATGGTTGTTGAAGACCAATCATAGCAACTCCAGAACATCTCTGGAGGAGTCCATCTGGCTGTCCTCATCCCATTTCCAGCTGTTCCATCGTGACCTTCCTTTGATTGTAAGGTCAGAAGCAGGGATGTCTACTGAGGAACAATGACCACTTCCAACAAAGAACCTAAATGTGCAAAAACAATCCTAACACCTTCTCTCCCCACCACTGATTGACAAGCAATCTTCTTCTGGAGAAGACTCAATCTATCCTTGACTGACTTTGAGACGTGATTGTCTTTTGACTTGGCTGTTAGCCTATTTTTGGTATGATTTAAGAGTAGATGATTGTATCGTTGAGATAACTTAATGGTCACTTAATAGATTAACATATGTTCGTAAGTGAAAAGCAAAATTTTGCATTATTAATGGCAGTTTTACTAGATTTTCAAAGGTTTGTTTTTTTCAGGAGCTTAAAAGAATTATTATTGATATTATTTAGTTCATGGATACTGCATAGGGGATACTAGGCGGTGGTTATGGGGAATACAGTGAGGGCATTGAGTGGACATGGATGCAGTGTGTGTGGGATATGAGGGGCCATGGGTTGGCATGGAGGATTTGATGGGGCGTGAAAGGAGCGTATGGATGATCTGAAGAGGTGGCATGCGATGAGGTACATGGGGCCTTTCAGCATTGTTGACAGCAGGACTAATATCTTTGTCTAACAAGACTGTCTGTGCACCTCCATTCCTCCCAGACTCCAACACAGCTCCCAAGGTGTATTGCAAGCCCAAACCCTGTCTGAGATAATAAAAGTTCCAGGTAAGGTCACAGATGAGTCATGTGTGCATTTTGGAAGGTGCCAAAGTGCATAAATCATGATTCCTGACCCACACGAAAATCCAGGCCAATGTATTTGAAGATTTAAGACCTACAACCTCCTGCCACAGTGTTTTGAGTGTACAACACAGCAGTGGATTCAACATAAGGTTTTTATTCAAATAACTGAAGA
Organism: Rhincodon typus; assembly: GCF_021869965.1. NCBI lineage: Eukaryota > Metazoa > Chordata > Chondrichthyes > Orectolobiformes > Rhincodontidae > Rhincodon > Rhincodon typus. Next base: position 26,566,452 of record NC_063332.1, on the reverse strand, counting down.
CATTTGTCTACAGTCCGTGCACCTCATTATAGAAGTCATATGACTACAGTAGACTAAGAGGGACATTTGTACATGATTGCATTCCAATCCACACACACAGGCCTAAGGCAATTGAATAAGCAATGGAATAATTAACTGATTGTCCCTAGAGAAGACAGACTAATCCATTTTAACATATCAATTTTGCATGAGTAGTATGGATTCTCTCTCAATCAGAGAAGTTAAGCTCACTCCAAGCAAAATTAATGCCAGGTCAAAAGTCCTATTTGTATAACTATCAAAAATATGGCTGAGGCTTGTCTGACTCTCTGAAGCACCTTGAGATGTGTTACTGTTTTGAAGGTGCTGCGTAAATATAATTATTGTCACCATACCTCAATGTGAAAAGTCTCATTATCCAGTCCAGTTTTTGAAGAAAAGAGAATTATGTGGTAGAAGGTCTTAAATTCCAATATTAAGTATACTTGGCAAGATGTTCACTCTAATCCCTGACCACACTGCATTTACTTAAGAATTGGATAGAAAAGGGTGCAGTCTGTTTCGTTAGATACCCTCAGACACTCTTAATGCTAAACTATGAGGACATCTAATCCAAAAGCATGAAAACGTGGTAATTAGATCACAACAGATCTCTTATCCACCAGTAGTTACATTCTAGAATTTCCAACCAACCTGATAATCTTGTGGATGAAAGATGAAACCTGTAATTTTAAGAGAAAGTCTGAGTGCTGGCACTAACTAGTAGTTGTTGGATATGACACCCATTCTGGCATGATCTGAGGTTATTTTTATTTGGAAGTATCACTCCAGAAACCACAAGGATATTCTCTGGTGGTAAGTTTTTAAAATTCATTTGTGGGACATTGGCATTGCTGGCTGGTCAGCATTTATTGGCCACCCCCAGGTGCCCTTGAGAAGGTGGTGGTGAGCTGCCTTCTTGAACTGCTGCAGTTCACCTGCTGTAGGTTGACCCACAATGCCATTCGGGAGGGATTACCAGGATTTTGACCCAGTGACAGTGAAGGAATGGCAGTATATTTCCAAATCAGGATGGTGAATGATTTGGAGGAGAACTTAGAGGTGGTAGTATTCCCATTTATCAGCTGCCGTTGACCTTCTGGATGGAAGTGGTTATGGGTCTGGATGGTGCAGTCTAAGAATCTTTGGTGAATTTCTGCAGTGTTTCTTGTAGATAGTACACACTGTTGCTACCGAGCATTAGTGGTGGAGGAAGTGGATGTTGGTGGATGTGGTATCAATGAAACAGGCTGCTTTGTCCTGAATGGTGTCAAGCTCGTTGAGAGTTGTTGGAGCTGCACTCATCTAGACAAGTCAGGAATATTGCATCACACTCCTGACCTGTTTAGGGAGTCAGGAGGTGAGTTACTCGCCACAGTATTCCGAGCCTCTGACCTGCTCTTGTAGCCATTGTGTTTATGTACCAGGTCCAGTTCTGGTCAATGTTAAGTTGAAGGCCTAAATTTTGTTTTTTTAAAAACAAATTTTATTTTTATTTCAGTTCCTTGAGAAGCAGGACTGTGAGCGAATACACACCATGCGTAATGCTATGTGGGTCCATGCCAATCAACTCTCCCAGGGGTGTGTGACCAGTGACGAGGTAAGAGTTTATCGTATTCTCATCCAATTCAGATCCCTTCTCCTCAGTCTTTTATTTCTTGCCTACCTGAGTATAAAGACAGACAAGCTGACTTACTCCTTTAAAAGTAGTATTTCTATAAACTTTGCAGCAGATCTGATTTCACAAGACTGTTCCTATTTTTTTTCCTTTATTCATTAATGGGATGAGGGCGTCACTGGCCAGTCAGTATCTATTGCCCATCCCTAATTGCCCAGAGGGCACTTAAGAGTCAACCACACTGCTGTGGATTTAGAGTGACATGTAGGCCAGACCAGATAAGGATGGCAGTTTCCTTCCCTAAAGGATATTAGTGAACCAGATGGGTTTTTCCTGACAATTGACAATGGATTCATGATCATCATTAGATTCTTAATTCCAGATTTTTTAAAAAATTGGTGTATTTTCAGCTTGCAGACTTTTTTTTGATCCTCCTTCAGCTTTCTTTCTGCTTCATCCTTAGATGTATGAAGAAATACGAAAGGTGCTGGAACAGTGCAACATACAACGAGACTTAGAATTCTTCATAGACCTGAAAAGGACTGGTGACACTCCACCAGGTAAAGCTGTTACCTTTAGCAGGAGGCCGTAATACAGCTTATAATGTGCATCCTATGCAGTTAGTTTTTGTGAAAGGATATTGTTTACAGTCCAGAATTAGTTTGTGTAGTAAAGTCTTGTTGGACCAAAGTGAACCTTTTGGTCATGTTCAGAGATTCAGTAGTGAACCCATCGTTCTGGCTGCGGATGCAAGCTTATGAGTCTGTTCTAGGCAGTGCCTTCTTCACAGAGAATAATTAAAAAGTGGAGATTCACCCCAATGTCTGGTCTTGCTCAGTAAGTGTAGACTGACATCGAAAGAAACCTGAAAGCAGGTCTAAGAGCACTAAGGTCCAAAATAGGTTTGCATAAAAAGCACTTCTGCGGTGCAAAAGGGGATTGAAAATGCGGTAAGATCAGATCAGCACCCGCTTAACTTTTATAATGTAAAGAACCCAGCTAATGCTAATAATGGATCAGTCAGATCCCAGATTGAATCTATTTAAAGTAAGTTTACGTTTTGCAGTTGGGCAATGTGGTGGGGAGTCACTAAAACATTTGAACAAGGTTGCAACTGTCCTTTAATGAAAGAACACAAATTTATTACTCAAAAGAGAAATAAGAGTCTGCTTCCTCACAGCATGCTGACTACATATGACGTTAAGTCTCCTCACCAGTTGTACAGCTTAACAGTTGTTTCCTGCATGGTGCCTCCTCTATGTCTATCTGTTTTTTAATTCCCACCAACCGCTACTCCATATATGTTCTTTAATGACCAGTAATCTCTTTTAAGTTCCCTAATGAAAATCTAGCAACAAGTTAGATTGTTCCTAGGCATTGTTGAATGTAAGTAACGATTTGTCAAACTTAGCAGTCCCTTTGAGTTATTTGTTTCCTGAATGCTATAATATTCAGTGTGGTACAAATCGCATGCAAAAATACACTATTAATCACAATAATATGTAACACCATCATATATAGAAAAGGTTATGTTTTTGGATAATAATATAACCAGCTGCATTTTGTCTCTTTTTTTCCCCTATTCAGCCCCCATCCCGTATGAGAATTACTACACTGGCCAGAGGGGGCTGCCTCCGAGCCGGGTTCCGGTCACCTCAAGGTGAGTGCCATATAAAGGAATGTACTTCATAGTTCAGTGTTGTTTATACTGTCTGTTCAAGTTCCTTCAGTCTGTTCCAGAGTGTATATCTCCGTATATATGTATACAGATGGAGGAAGGAAACACTGTCAAATCAGACTCTCACATCATAAATGAGATGTCTCAAACCTGGCAGCTTTGAATATATTGTGTATGGTACATAATCTGCTTTGAATTGAATATATATTTCTTGCTGTCTCCTGGGTCCTCACTTTCATACAGAAAACTGATTATGGTTTGGGCAATACATTTCAATTGATGTTGCTGGAAAAGCTCAGCAGATCTGGCAGCATCTGTGAAGAAAAATCAGAGTTAACGTTTCAGGTCCGGTGACCCTTCCTTAGAACGGACCCGAAACGTTAACTCTGATTTTTTCTTCACAGCTGCTGCCAGACCTGCTGAGCTTTTCCAGCAACTTCTGGTTTTTGTTCCTGATTCACAGCATCTACAGTTCTTTTGGTTTTTACATTTCAATTGATGGTCCATGATCTGTAATAGCGGGATGTTGGTTCAGGATCAGTAAAGCTGGGAAATTGATACAAGAATTATGATGGTGAGAAGATGGCCCAGAATGTAGAAAAAAAAAGCTTAACTGGAAGTTTGAGTAAAAGAACTAAGAGCGATGTACATGGAGGTGAAATACAAAGAACAGAGAACAGTACAGCACGGAACAGAGCCTTCGGCCCACCAAGACAGCATTGACACATGGTGCTTTTCTAAATTAAAACCCTTTTGCATCTACACAGCCTGTATCCCTCTAGTCCCTGCCTGTTCTAGTATCTGTCAAGATGCCTCTTAAATGTTACTGATATCAGCCTCCATCATCTCCTCTGGCAGCGCACTCCAGGCACTTGCCATCCTCTGTGTAAAAAAAATCTTGTCTCTCACATCTTTGAATTTACTCCTTTTTATCTTAAACCCAGGTCCCCTGGTAATTGACATTTCTAACCTGAAAAAGGACTCTAACTATCCATTATATCCATGCCTCTCCTAATTTTGTAAACTTCAACCAAGTCACTTCTCATCCTTCAATATTGAAGTGGAAACAGATCCTGTTTGTCCAATCTCTCCTCACAGCTAACACCTCCAAACCAGGCAACATCCTGGTATAACAAGGTGTAGAGCTGGATGAACACAGCAGGCCAAGCAGCATCAGAGGAGCAGGAAAGCTGGTAAACCATTTCTGTACCCTCTCCAATATTCCAAATGTGGCCTAACTAAAGTTCTATCAGCTGCAACATGACTTGCTAAGTTTTATACTCCATTCCCCAACCAATGAAGGTAAGCATGCCATATGCCTTCTTGGTCTGAGGTTCAGTGTGGACTTGTTGGGCCGAAGGGCCTGTTTCCACACTGTAGGAATTCTATGATTCTATGACCACCCTATCCCCTTTTGTTACCACTTTCAGGGCACTGTGAATCTGTATGCCTAGATCCCTCTGTATGTTAATCCTACTAAAGCTTCTGCCACACATTGTATACTTCCCTCCTGCAATAGATCTCTCAAATGCATCATTTCGCATTTGTCTGGTTGAACTCCTTCTGCCATTTCTTTGTCCAAGTCTCGTGCTGTATCCTCTGGCAATTCTCCTCACTATCCACAGCTCTCCAAATCTTTGTGTCGTTTCCCAAATTTATCAAATTAGACCACCTACATTATCCTCTAAATCATTTATATATATTACAAACAATATAGGCCCCAGCACTGATCCCTGCAGAACACCACTGGTCACAGATCTCCAGTCAGAAAAACATCCTTCTACTGCTACTGTCTGTCTTCTATGACTAAATCAGTTCTACATCCATCTTACCAGCTCACCATGGATCCCATGTGACATCACCTTTTGTATCTGTCTGCCATGAGGGACCTTGTCAAAGGCAATATTAAAATCCACGCAGCTTTCATTTCCTAATTTAATCCTGGTGAGATTTTACCAATTAAAGAATGTAACAATGAATGGAAATAATTGGCTATATATTCCAGTTAATTTGGACTGAATATTTACTGCTTATGGGAGCAATATTACTCACAATCTTGCTTTCTTTACTTCAGGCGTGTGCCCCTACCAAGTTCTGACAATTCAGCATGTAAGTAGCTATCTCCATGAATTATTAATAAATCAAATTAAAGCAATCAAAGCAATTGAAGCCATTTTGACGTTCAGTTGATTCTCTATGAGCTGTTTTAAGCTTCATGTTATTACCTTTTTATTTGCGTAATGAGGCTGATGTGCCAATGTGTGGATGGTCTTTGGCTTTACATAGGAAGTGTGTTGTAGTTAGGAACATAGAAACAGGTTTAGGCCATTCAGCTCCTCAAGCTCCTCAAGTTAGGAACATAGAAACAGGTTTAGGCCATTCAGCTCCTCAAGCGTGTTCTGTCTTTCAATGAGATCTTGGCTGATCTGTGGCCTGGCTCCACGTACCTGCCTTTGGTACCTTGCTTAACAAAACTTTAGATATCTCAGATTTAAAACCAACAACTGATCTAGAATCAACTGCCATTTGTGGAAGAGAGTTCCAAATCTTTGCCACCCTTTGTGTGTAGAAGTGCTTCCTGACATTGCTCCTGAACAGTCTGGCCCTAATTCTCAGACTATGCCCCCTGGTTCTAGAATCCCCACCCAGTGGAAATAGCTTTTCTTTATCTGCCCTTTTATTTCCTGTTAATCTCTTAAAGACTTTGATTAGGTCAACCCTTAACTTTCTAAATTCTAGAGAAAACAGGCCTAATTTGTGTAATCTCTCCTCATAACTTAACCCCTGAAGTCCAGGTATCATTCTTGTAAACCTGGATTGCACTCCTTCCATGATCAATATATCCTTCCTTAGGTGTGGTGTCCAGATCTGCTCACAATACTCCAAGTGGGGTCTAACCCCAGTTCAGCTATAGGTTTGCACAGGAAAAAACATGCAGCGAGAACCCAAGAGATCTGTCGAAAATCAAAACATTCATCTCCACGGATAAGAAACTAAGAAATTAATTGAGAATTGTTCAGTTGTTCAGAGAAAGAGTTGTCTCACGTGGTCTCATTCTGTTAGTCCTGCATAAGGTTAAATTTTCAACAGAATTCTTTTTGATTCTAATTTTGTTGTCACTGTTCTGAGATCTGCTACTTCTATTGTATAGAAGCCATAGTCCTGTGTCATCTTAGAACTACATAAAGGAATGAATAGAAAGCTAAAATACCACAGAAGTAAAAACCAGAACATATTAACTGACCTTGAAAGTATTTACATCCGTGGAGAGAGAAACAGGACTAATGTTTCAGGATTTCCAGCTGGGATGTCAACTATTCTTCTCTCTCTACAGATGCTACCTGACCAGCTATGTGTTTTTTTTTATTTTTGTTTCAGATTTCCAGTGTTGCTATATCACTTTAAGAGGGAATATGCTAATGAGCAAGTGGTCATGATGTAGAGCATTGTGACAGAAGCTGTCATACAGTCAGTCTAGCTTTTAGCATATTGTGTGAGTGGGGTGTGATCGTACTTTCCTGTACGAGGCATTGCTGAATCGTTATAGTGAACCTGTCTGCTGAATAACCCTCTATCTATCTGTAATTTCAAATATACAGAGTCTACATTTAGGTTACCAATCCTGGTATGAGATTGGTACATTTGTAGAAAACAAAAAAAGAAGTACAACATGATGGCAGCAATGAGAGTTTGAAAAATGCAGGAAGAGCCATATATATAAAAAAAAAAGCTGTATGTACATTGAAACCCCAGCAGTTAGAATTTGTGTATAAACAGGCTCCCTGACAGTGACTATAAGATTTATGGACTAGCCAGATTGGTGATTCATGGGAACAACAAAGTTGGTTTTGAATTTGCAGTGCCATCATGACAACCTTGGGTTACATTCCCACGCAAAAGGGAAAAAGCCTCCAAGATGAAATACGCCTAAATTGCAGCCTAAATCAGAACAGAAAATAAAAAAGAAATAAAGAAAATATTGCTGAATCTCCCCACAGAAGCAAGGTAGTTACGGATGCCCTACATATTGGAAGTGATTGTAAAAGACAGGGAGCAACAGATAGATGACCGCCAAACTCCCTGGCATGAATTGGGATGTCCTACCTGAAAGCAGGCTTTTAAACAAAGGCAAACAGGTGCTTGCACCTGAAGCTGTTCACTAAGACATATTGCCACAGTTACACCTGGGGCATACAAGCTTAAAATGAATAAGATGCCTGGCAAAGGAAGTTATTTTTTGGCCAGGGATCAACTACATCATCAAAAATTTGCTGAGGATACCCGAGACATGCCAGAGTCACCAAAGAACCCCTGCACACTCATGAGATGCCATTGTACCTTTGGTCTGAAATTCCAACAGATTTATTCACTATGAATGGTGACTGTTTTCTCCTAGTCACTGACTACTTTTGCAAGTTACCAGTAATCAGAATAATTAAAGGACACCTCTGCAATATATAGCACTTGTTTGTGAGATCACAGATTTGGTCTTTAATAAATGCATTATGTGCCTTCTCGGACAGGAGGTGATTCAGTGTCTTCTTTGGTTATTCTCTTATTGCAGCTCAGCCACAATATGCTACAGTTGGAGAAAATAATTACAGTTTTATTCGGCACCATTAGTCATGTAAGTTCTTGAAATGTTCCTGCTATCTCTTTATTTTTGCTCTCTTATCAAGGTATAAACCATTGTTCCTGGTCTTCTAAATGGTTATTCTTAATCCGTGAGTCTAAATAATAAGCATCAATAACCTCTTAAGTAATGAGGATATCAGCTGAGATGAAATTCCATCTCACCGATATGTACCTGCAAGAGTCTTCTGATAAGGGTCAAGCATAGGTCTAGAACAGAATCTGAGGAACCCCACTAATAATGTTGTTTAATACATTAGCCACAAGCCACATTAGCTAAGTGGGAATCGAGATGTGACTAATAGTTTCATTGTTGATTAGTGAATAACGTTACATTAAAGATGAGAAGAATGCACTGTCTTTCCTTAGTTCCACTACTCCATGGATCACAATATGAATTTACTTGTTTACCCAGTCCTTGATAGGCTAGCAATAACAAGATCCATCAACCAGTCTTCTTTAGTAAACATAAAGCATTGATTTATTATAAAACGAAACTTATCCGACAAAGATGCAGAATTTTGTAATACGCAGTTTGTAATTTGAAAATATAAATGTTTACCCTCTAAGTAACCTAGAGTGCACACAAACACACACACATGCAAAGGTTTTTTGAGAAGATTTGTAGCTCGGGTCATGGATAGGTTACAGACTTGCTCGCTGAGCCGCTGTGTTTAATTGCAGACCCTGCTGAGTAACATAGAGTGTCTCCGGTGAAACGTTGGTGTTCTGTCCGGCTTGTTATTTATATGCCTCGGTTTTCTGGCTGATTGTAAAAACTGAAAAACAGAACCAGAAGTAACACCAACCACCCCAGCACTGTTCTGAACTGTTTCCAACACTTTAGCATCCGTCCTTAAAGTGGGAGACCAATACTGTATATCGTATTCCAGATGTGGTCTCTCCAATGCTCTGTGTTTCTGAATTGCCTTCACAATAAACCATAACCTTATATTAGCTTCCTAATTCTTTGCTGTAGATGCAGACTAAACTTTTGCAATTCACGCATTGTGACAGCACACATAACTGCATACATAACGTATATTTACCTGGAATATGTAGATAGTAATTATAATCAGTGCACGTGATCATAATATTGCTTCTACAACCAGACCTGTGGCTATTATATATACTTATAGCCACTTTAAAGAATTAAAATTGGATCTGAGACTTGATATCATACTACTGATAACATGTAGAGGAATTTTTCTGTTCTCTCCTCCCCTGTTTAAAGTGTTGTGAGCTGTCTAAAATGGACATTGTTATATCTTTGTCATTTCTTGGAACTTACTGGGAGCAGATTGGTAGACTTGTTTCATATAATAGTGACTATATTCAAAATTACTTCATTGAATGTAAAGTGTTTTGGGGCTCCTGAGGTCATGAAAGCTATAATGTAAGTGCAGGTTTTTCCTCCTGTGATCAATCTGTCTGTTACTGTATCAGTTTGTTCTGTAGCATCCAGAAATAGAAGACCAAGAGTTCCTAGGGTTGCAATTGAGTTCTACTGCTAATTGCTACATTTGACTGTTCCAAAATGTTAGGTACATGTGATATTTCCTAGGAGCAATGGAGGACCTGTTGCAAGGTTTTCAATAGGTCGCTCAAAGCATTTCAAGGGCCACTGACAACAGTTCCTGAGTCACAATTTGCTGGAGTTGGACAACAGGTAAAGACAGAAGCAAGCTCCATGTCAAAAAGAACCGTGAAGCTGTCTTGCTGAGAAGGCAAATGAATTACACTGTGTAGTTGAGAACTCTGTGAAGTTAAGAGCCATTGGAATGTCTTTATGATGTTACAACTCAGGAGGAGGTTTTAGGAGTTGGTAGGTAGGTAAATGTTGGAGTCGGGGCTTTGGAAAAGTTCCGGGAGCTGCAGGGGCTGTGAAGAAATTGCATGCCACTAAAAATTCCACTAATAATTCAATATAGTTGTAAGAGAAGATGTAGGAAACGCAAGCAGTTTCAACTATGAGCAACTGAGCCCGATTAGAACTCAGGGCTATACTAGCTTGGTGAAGCTTGCTGTTTTGTAAAAGATTGGGGCTGTGTATATGTGCTGGATTGCAGTTTCCAAGAATTCAGGAAATTGTTGTCCCAGGAAATGAAGGTGAACCAGTCGTTGAGAGAGTTTCAAAGCCAGATTTTCAAAAGCGTAGAGTCATAACTCCTTATGATGTTTTCATGAGACTTCAGTGACTCATACTGTCACTAATGTTTAGAGGGGGAATGGAGAGATTGCTGAGAAATCTGTGGAACCTGCCTTGATCTCAATTGCTATGTGTTATGCAGGGTGTTTGACCATAGCTTGTCTGTTGCCTATATTTGCCATGTGTTAAGTTTAGGATGTTAAACTGTAAGTCGTATCTATCTTTGCACAATCTAAAATTTATTTGTCAATAATCTTGCACTCATCAGGACAATTTGCAAATATCCCAGTGAAGGGGAAAGAACATCTATATTAGATGAGAGGAGAGTCCTGATGGTCGGCAGGTGAACTCTGCATTACCGTAGAGAATGCAACCATTAATAATGATCCATTAATAATGATTGATATTTAACTGCCAGGCTTGTTTTGATTTTTAAACCAGGCAGGTTAACACCAATCTGTCAAGGCATTGCCCTCGCAAAATGAGCCAGCTAATGGTTGTCATTTTTTGTTGACAAATTCCACAAAATGTATCTTTTTTTTTAGCAGCATTAAAATGTTAGCTATTGATGTGTCTACAAACTTAGGAAATATCAAGGAATCTATTGAAATTTTCAAGGGATTCTAGGGTATACATCAATATTTGAATTGCTATTCAGTCCAGTTTTTACACAAGAAATAGGAGCAGGATTACACCATATGTCCTAACAAGTTGGCTCCATCATTCAACATGGTCATGGTTGATCTTCGGCTTCATCTCCACTCTCCTGCCAATCCCCATTTCACTTGATTCATAGGGAGATCAAAAATCCGGTTCTCTCAATCTTAAATATATTCAATAGGGACCATATACACCCTTCTTGGGTAGAGAATTCCACACACTGACAATCTTTCGGTGAAGAGGTTTCTCCTCTCTCAGTCTTAAATGATTATTTGCCCTTTCGGAGACTGTTTCCCTGTGGTCTAGATTCAGAGGGAAAATGAATCTTCACTCAACTCACTCTGTCAAGCCCCTTCTTGAATGTTTTGTTATGACCAGATCCAGGCAATGTTCCCCAATTTAATACAGTTCCAGAAGGAACATCCTAAACTGTTAAGCTCATAATTAAGGAGGGATGAAATGGTTCACCTGTTTATTCATGCACCCACTCGATTAACCACAACAAGGTGAATTTTAAAGGATCCCTTCTCTTATGGATACCTTTCTCCCAGACCAAAAGAAAATTATATTTTAAAAGGAGCCAATTTGAGACACGCATTCTTGAGTTAACGAAGAGTGAATTTATTAATTTTTAGATGCAGAAATAATTTGTAACATGATGCATATGACAAAGCTTTTCATTGTACCTCAGTACACATGACAGTAATAAATCAAATCAAAAAATAAGAGGCGAGTTCAAAAGGATAAAACTTTTAAAAAAACATACATGCATCAGTTTTGATGAGCAGATAGCTGAACATTGCAATGGTGGTTACCAGTAATGTTGATGTTAGTAGTTTTAACTGTTGGTTTCACGATGCTTAATTTTGCAGATTGGTTAATAGTCTGCAGTTCTGATTTTTTAGTTGACTGTGATTCCAGCATTCGGCATGAAGGAGAATCCTTTTGTTGTCCTATTTCCTTTTGACTGGTTTGCAGCAAAGAGAGTGAGAAAAGGTGCAACGCAGGGTTTACTAGAGGATATTTCTTTGACTGTAACCTTCATAGCAGGCTAACGCCCAAACCCATGCACACAAGAGCCTTTAATCCCATTAGCACCCTCTAGGTAGAGTTGAAACTGGCTTTTTAACCCTGATCCTTATGTGTTCTTCAAAGGGAAAAACACAAAATAAGTCTGCACTTTGGGTCAAATTTGCAAGGGTGGCTTGAGTAGGGGGCATCAGTCCTTTGTTATCACTGTAGTCGCAAGAAATTACAGTCCAGTCTGTATTGACTTGCTTCTTACTCCAAATCTTTCGAAGGGCTATTGTATGAAGGCCCCTACACATGTAATGTTTTGTCAGTCTCTCTCTCCAGATAGTCACTTGATTTACATCAGCAGCCATTTTTAGCTGTAACAGCCCTCTTTTAAAAAGCCACATTTTGGAATTACAAGTTAAAAATGTTCACAGTACTTTAGGGTTCTCACTCATGGTTATGCCAGTTTCAATAAAGTGAGCGTTCATTCTTCTAAACTCCAGCCATTAAAGGCCCAATTTACTCTAACTCTAATCATTAAATAATTCTGTTAGCTCAGGACACAATCTAGTGAATTTACAACAGAGAAGCAGACCAGTCACTCCAACTAGTCTACAATGTTGTTTAAGCTGCACACAAGCCTCCTCTGAATTGACTGCATCTCAATTTATCAGTATTGCCTTCTATCCCTCTTGTGCTTATCCCTCAAATTCAGTTAACCTCCAGTAGTACCCGAAGCAAATCTATCAACCAGTTAAAACTCCAAAATTTGCAGATTATTCCTCCTAGAATCAAATGAAACTTCACATTATCGGTATAACATTATGAGTTATTGATCAAACACCTAAACCTTTTGTTTCCACAGATTGAAGCTCATGTCTTGGCAGCAAAGACACCATTGGAAGCTCTGCAGCATTGGGATCGTGGATATTTTATTCACTGTGGGAATGGAAGATCATTTGAAAACGCTGGTTTATGTGTCAATTTCATGGATTTTAACTGTTGCTGCCAAAATTAATATATTTACACTTCTACATTTCTCAGTTGCAATGTCAAATTCTGAGGAGATGCTAATCAGTACTAGGATGGAGTTCAGACTTGAATTTTAATTTCAGCCTTTCACCATGACACAGCATAAGGCTAATTGTACAAAGACCTGTTCACCTGACGGCTAAGGTGGTTAAGTTTGAATAGCTGAAGCATGTAAACAAGGGGGAGCTAACCACATCTCCAATTTGTGATGCTGGTGGGTCTCCAGTGGATTAGGGGTAATGGTGTCAAAATTGGTTTTCCTCCTTTGTGGTTTTAAGAAGAGGAACTGCAGCCACAGCAGCCCATCACCCTGTTGAATAGTCTTGCCAACCCTTGCTACCAGATTTGTTGATTCAGACCACCACTTAGTGCCCGCGGAACCACACCCAACTGTTGAGGAGAGAGGCAGGCTAAAAGAAGAGTAAAAAATAAAAACATACTGTTCCCTACATTACGAACTTTGCAAGATAGCAAGAACTGCAGATGCTGAAGTCAATACAGTGTGGAGCTGGAGGAACACAGCAGGTCAGGCAGCATCAGAGGAGCAGGAGAGTCAATGTTTCGGGTTGGGACCCTTCATCATGACATCAAAACGTCAACTCTCCTGCTCTTCTGATGCTGCCTGACCTGCTGTGTTCCTCCAGCTCCACACTAT
>NC_063332.1:26516715-26542993 GCF_021869965.1 Rhincodon typus | reverse complement strand
ACAAAGTTGCTGGAAAAGCTCAGCAGGTCTGGCAGCATCTGTGAAGGGAAAAACAGAGTTAACGTTTCGGGTCTGGTGACCCTTCCTCAGAGGACCCAAAACGTTAACTCTGTTTTAACCTTCACAGATGCTGCCAGACCTGCTGAGCTTTTCCAGCGACTTTGTTTTTGTTCTAGCCTCTCTTTTATCTTTTGTGCATCTAATAAAGAACTCTTGCATTCTTCTTTTATATTACCAGCTAGCTTACCTCACACTTCATTTTCTCCCTTCTTAATCCTGCTGAGTGTATCCCTGCTTGCAGGGAATTTCACACTGGCCAAGCCAAACTGTGCTTTCTGTGGAGTCCATGGTCATATGAACACTGGTTGTGTTTGATCACATCCCTATTTTGTGATTTAAAAGGGGGCTTTTACTGAGTTTTTGGTTGTACTTCAATCTATCTTTGGGCAGCTGGAAGGGGCAGACAATTTGGAGGATCTCCTTGGTGCTGATTCTTAGCCTAGCAAAAGTAGCCATTAATAAATCCAGCAGTGGACAATGGTGGGGATTATAATCCCTGACTAAATTTGAATTCAACAAAAATTAAGAGTCAAATGAAACCACTGTAGATTGTTGGAAAAGCCCATCTGCTTTACTAATGTCCTGGGCCTACATTTGCTCCAGACAAACAGCAATGTGGTTGACTCTTCAACTGCTCTCTCAAATAGCCAAGCAAGCTATTCAGCTGTAACAATCGCTAGAAAGTCTCAATGAAATGGAGCGAATAACCTGGCAACAACCTAGACATCATCATCCCAAGGTACATCTTGTTCTGTCAGCAGGACAGAGCGAGCAAAGGCGACAGCTCAACGTATATAGTCGGAACTCCTCAAATATTCACTCTGCACATCACTAATTCTCAAGCACCAGGGCAGAGATGAGGAAGGAAAATTACCTCCTTCAGTTGAAGAATCAGAGCTAAGCAATTCCACAACCAACGGATCAGATCTAAGCTCTGTAGTACTGCCACGTCTGGTCGTGAATGGTGATGGACAATTAAGCATCTCACTTGAGAACAAAGGCTCCACAATATCTCTAACTCAATGATGCATTCACAACAGTCTTTAGCCAAAAGAGCAGAGTGGATGGATGATCCATCATGGCCTCCTCCAGTGGTCCCCAGTGCGTGTACGCATACGCACATGCTGCCATGGCCGTTGGCCCATTACCCTTAAATAAGGCTCTTCCACTTCTGTAATACTCTTATTTGTTTGTACATTGCTGGTTAATAAATACAGCTCTCTAACTTAGTGCCTTAAGATCTTGCTTTCTACTCATGCTTCTACTTCCAATCTGATGTCTTCAAAAATCCATAGAATCCCTACTGTGTGGAAACAGGCCCTTCGGCCCAACAAGTCCACACCGACCCTCAGAGCATCCCACCCAGACCCATACCCCTTTAACCCACCTAATTTAAACATCCCTGAACACTACAGGCAATTTAACCTGGCCAATCCACCTCACCTGCACATCTTTGGACTGTGGGAGGAAACCCACGCAGACATGGGGAAAACATGCAAACTCCACACAGACAGTTGCCCGAGGGGGAAATCAAACTCAGGTCCCTGGCTGTGCCAGGCAGCAGTGCTAACCACTGAGCCACCATGTCATCTTTCCTTATTCTGAGATTATATTCTTTGATCCTAGACTTTTCTGCATCTACCATGTTATGTACTCTTAAGAATTTTGTATGTTTCAATAAGGTTGGCTCTCATTCTTTTAAACTCCAATGAATACAGACTCAACTTATTAAACCCATCCTCAAAGGGCAATCACTCCGTACCCAGGGTCAACCGAGTGAAACATCTCTGGATGCCTCCAATGCCAGTATTTCTTTCCTTAGAAAAGGGAATAATTTGATCAGTTTTAGTCCCACGCGTAATCTAACTCGTGCATTATATTGTACTAATAAAACATAAGAACATAAGAACTAGGAGGAGTAAGCCATCTGGCCCCTCGAGCCTGCCCTGCCATTCAGTAAGATCATGGCTGATCTTTTTGAGACTCAGCTCCACTTACCCGCCCGCTCACCATAACCCTTAATTCCTTTACTGTTCAAAAATTTATCTAGCCTTGCCTTAAAAACATTCAGCGAGGTAGCTTCAACCGCTTCACTGGGCAGGGAATTCCACAGATTCACAACCGTTTGAACAAAGAACAAAGAACGAAGAACGAAGAACGAAGAAAATTACAGCACAGGAACAGGCCCTTTGGCCCTCCAAGCCTGCGCCAATCCAGATCCTCTACCTAAACCTTTAGCCTATTTTCCAAGGATCTGTATCCCTCTGCTCCCTGCCCATTCATGTATCTGTCTGGATACATCTTAAATGACACTATCGTGCCCGCCTCTACCACCTCCGCTGGCAACACGTTCCAGGCACCCACCACCCTCTGCATAAAGAACTTTCCACGCATATCTCCCTTAAAATTTTCCCCTCTCACCTTGAAATCATGACCCCGAGTAATTGAGTTCCCCCCTCTGGGGAAAAAGCCTCTTGCTATCCACCCTGTCTATACTTCTCATGATTTTGTCAATCTCCATCAGGTCCCCCCTCAACCTCCATCTTTCTAATGTAAATAATCCTAATCTACTCAACTTCTCTTCATAGCTAGTGCCCTCGATACCAGGCAACATCCTGGTGAACCTCCTCTGCACCCTCTCCAAAGCATCCACATCCTTTCGGTAATGTGGCGACCAGAACTGTACGCAGTATTCCAAATGTGGTCGAACCAAAGTCCTATACAACTGCAATATGACCTGCCAACTCTTGTACTCAATACCCCGTCCAATGAATGAAAGCATGCCTTATGCCTTCTTGACCACTCTATCACCCTGTGTTGCCACCTTCAGGGTACAATGGACCTGAACACCCAGATCTCTCTGTGTATCAATTTTCCCCAGGGCTTTTCCATTTACCGTATAGTTCGCTCTTGAATTGGATCTTCCAAAATGCACCACCTTGCATTTGCCTGGATTGAACTCCATCTGCCATTTCTCCACTCAACTGTCCAATCTATCTATATTCTGCGGCATTCTCCGACAGTCCCCTTCACTATCTGCTACTCCACCAATCTTACTGTCATCTGCAAACTTGCTAATCAGACCATCTATACCTTCCTCCAGATCATTTATGTATATCACAAACAACAGTGGTCCCAACACGGATCCCTGTGGAACACCACTGGTCACAGTTCTCCATTTTGAGAAACTCCCTTCCACAACAAATCTCTGTCTCTGTTGCCCAGCCAGTTCTCTATCCAGCCAGCTAGTACACCCTGGATCCCATGTGACTTCACTTTCTCCATCAGCCTATCATGGGGAACCTTATCAAACGCCTTACTGAAGCTCATGTATATGACATCTACAACCCTTCCATCATCTATCAACTCTGTCACTTCCTCAAAGAATTCTATCAAGTTGGTAAGACATGACCTTCCCTGCACAAAAACCATGCTGCCTATCACTAATAAGCCCATTTTCTTCCAAATGTAAATAGATCCTATCCCTCAGTATTTTCTCCAGCAACTTCCCCACCACTGACGTCAGGCTCACCGGTCTATAATTACCTGGATTATCCTTGCTACCCTTCTGAAACAAGGGGACAGCATTAGCAATTCTCCAGTCCTCCGGGACTTCACTCGTGCTCAAGGATGCTGCAAAGGTATCTGTTAAGGCCCCAGCTATTTCCTCTCTTGCTTCCCTCAGAAACCTGGGATAGATCCCATCCAGACCTGGGGACTTTTCCAGCCTAATGCCTTTTAGAATACCCAACACTTGTCCCCCTCCTTATGCTGACTTGACCTAGAGTAATCAAACATCTAATCCTAACCTCAACATCCGTCATGTCCCTCTCCTCAGTGAATACCGACGCAAAGTACTCATCAAGAATCTCAAATAACAAGATGTAGAGCTGGATGAACACAGCAGGCCAAGCAGCATCAGAGGAGCAGGAAGACTGACGTTTCGGGCCTAGACCCTTCTTCATCTCACTCATTTTCTCTGACTCCTTGCATAACTTCCCTCCTTTGTCCTTGAGTGGACCAACCTTTCTCTAGTTACCCTCTTGCTCCTTATGTAGGAATAAAAGGCTTTGGGATTTTCCTTAACCCTGTTTCCTAAAGATATTTCATGATCCCTTTTAGCCTCTTAATTCCTCATTTCAGATTGGTCCTACATTCCCGATATTCTTCCAAAGCTTTATCTGTTTTCAGTCACCTAGACCTTATGTATGCTTCCTTTTTCTTCTTTGCTAGTCTCACAATTTCACCTGTCATCCATGGTTCCCTAATCTTGCCCTTTCTATCCCTCATTTTCACAGGGACGTGTCTGTCCTGCACTCCAATCAACCTCGCTTTAAAAGCCTCCCACATGTCAAATGTGGATTAACCCTCAAACAGCTGCTCCCAATTCACATTCCCCAGCTCCTGCCGAATTTTGCTATAGTTGGCCTTCCCCCAGTTCAGCACTCTTCCTTTACTGCTACTGAAATTTCAACCACCTGGCCGAGCTCATTCCCCAACACCAGGTCCAGTACAGCCCCTTCCCAAGTTGGACTATTTACATACTGCTCTAGAAAACCCTCCTGGATGCTCCTTCCAAATTCTGCTCCATCTAAACCCCTAACACTAAGTGAATCCCAGTCAATGTTGGGAAAATTAAAATCTCCCATCACCACCACCCTGTTGCTCCTACATCTTTCCATAATCTGTCTACATATTTCGCTGTTGGGAGGCCTGTAGTACAGCCCCAACATTTTTACCACACCCTTCCTATTTCTGAGCTCTGCCCATATTGCCTCACTGCTCGAGTCCTTCATAGTGCCCTCCTTCAGCACAGCTGTGATATCCTCTTTGACCAATAATGCAACTCCTCCACCCCTTTTACCTCCCTCTCTATTCCGCCTGAAGCATCTATATCCTGGATATTTAGTTGCCAATCTTGCCCTTCCCTCAACCAAGTCTCAGTAATAGCAATAACATCATACTCCCAGGTACTAATCCAAGCCCTAAGTTCATCTGCCTTACCTACTACACTTCTCGCATTAAAACAAATGCAGCTCAGACCGCCTGTCCCTTTGTGTTCATCATCTGCTCTCTGCCTACTCTTCCCCTTAGTCACACTGACTTCATTATCCAGTTCCTCACAGGCTTTAGTTACTACCTCCTTACTGTCCACTAACCTCCTCATTTGGTTCCCATCCCCCTGCCACATTAGTTTAAAACCTCCCCAACAGCGTTAGCAAAAGCACCCCCTAGGACATTGGTTCCAGTCCTGCCCAGGTGTAGACCGTCCGATTTGAAATAGTCCCACCTCCCCCAGAACCGGTCCCAATGTCCCAAAATTCTGAACCCCTCCCTCCTGCACCATCTCTCGAGCCATTCATTTATCCTGCCTATTCTTTCATTTCTACTCTGACTAGCATGTGGCACTGATAGCAATCCTGAGATTACTACCTCTGAGGTCCTACTTTTTAACTTGGCTCCTAACTCCCTAAATTCTGCTTGTAGGATCTCATTCCATTTTTTTACCTATATCATTGGTGCCTATATGCACCACTGGCTGTTCACCCTCCCCCTTCAGAATGTCCTGCAGTTGATTTGAGACATCCCTGACCCGTGCACCCATGAGGCAACATACCATTCGGGAGTCTCGTTTTTGACCACAGAACCTCCTGTCTACTCCCCTTCCAATCGAATCCCCTTTGGGTGAAGAAGTTCCTCCTGACCTCAGTCCTACATCTGCTTCCTTTTATTTTGAGGCGATGCCCCCTAGTCCTAGTTTCACCTGCTAGTGGAAACAATCTCCCTGCCTCCACCTTATCTATTCCCTTCATAATCTTATATGTTTCTATAAGATCTCCCCTCATTCTTCTGAATTCCAATGAGTATAATCCCAGTCGACTCAGTGTCTCCTCATAATCCAACCCTCTCAATTCTGGAAACAACTGAGTGAATCTCCTCTGCACCCTCTCCAGTGCTAGTATATCTCTTCTCAAGTAAGGAGACCAAAACTGCACACAGTACTCCAGGTGTGGCCTCACCAGGACCCTATACAGCTGCAGCATAGCCTCCCTGTTTTTAAACTCCATCACTCTAGCAATGGCAGACAAAATTCCATTTGCCTTTTTAATTAACTGCTGCACCTGCAATCCTACTTTTAGTGATTCATGCACAAGGACACCCAAGTCCCTCTGCACTGCAGCGTGCTGCAATTTTTTACCATTTAAAACATAGTCCATTTTGCTATTATTCCTACCAAAATGGATGACCTCACACTTATCAACATTGTACTCCATCTGCCAGACCTTTGCCCATTCACTTAGACTATCTATATCCCTCTGCAGACTTTCAGTGTCTTCTGCACACTTTGCTCTACCACTCACCTTAGTGTCATCTGCAAATTTTGACACACCACACTTAGTCCCCAACTCCAAATCATCTATGTAAATTGTAAACAATTGAGGTCCCAACACCGATTCCTGAAGCACACCACTAGCCACTGACCGCCAACCAGAAAAACAGCCATTTACCCCTAATCTTTGTTTTCTACTACCAATCCTCTATCCATTCCAATACATTACCTGTAATACCATGCAACTTTATCTTATGTAGCAGCCTTTGGTGTGGCACCTTGACAAATGCCTTCTGGAAATCCAGATACACCACATCCACAGGTTCCCCATTGTCCACCATGCAAGTAATGTCCTCAAAGAATTCCACCAAATTAGTTAAACATGACCTACCCTTCATGAACCCATGCTGGGTGTTCCCAATGGGACAATTTATATCCAGATGTCTTGCTTTTTCTTCCTTAGTGATAGATTCAAGCATTTTCCCCACTACCAAAGTTAAGCTAACTGGTCTATAGTTACCTGCTTTTTGTTTACTTTTTTAAACAATGGTGTCACATTGGCTGTTTTCCAATCTGCGGGAACCACCCCAGAGTCCAGTGAATTTTGGTAAATGATTACTAGTGCATTTGCTATTTCCCCCATCACCTCTTTTAGTACCCTGGGATGCATTTCATCAGGGCCAGGAGACTTGTCTACCTTTAGCCCCATTAGTTTGCCCAGCACTGCCTCCTTAGTGATAATGATAGTTTCTAGGTCCTCACCTGCTATAACCTTCTTGCCATCAGTTTTCACCATTTTGAGTCTTCCACTGTGAAGACCAACACAAAATAACCGTTTAATGCCTCGGCTATTTCCTCATTCCCAGTTATTAAATTGGCCTTCTCATCCTCTAAAGGACCAATGTTTACCTTTGCCACTCTTTTACGATTTACATATTTATAGAAACTTTTGCTGCCTGTTTTTATATTCTGAGCTAGTTTACTCTCATAATCTATCTTACTTTTCTTTATAACTTTTTTTGTGGCTTTCTGTTGGCCTTTAAAGATTTCCCAGTCTACTAGTTTCCCACTACTCTGCTTTTTTGTACCTGTTTTTTTTCCCAATCTGATACTTTCCTTTATTTCCTTAAACATCCATGGCTGACTATTTCTTTTCCTACAGTTCTTCCTTATCACTGGAATATACTTCTGCTGAGCACTGTGAAAAATCATTTTGAGAGTCCTCCACTGTTCCTCAATTGACCCACCATAAAGTTTTTGCTCCCATTCTACCTTAGCTAACTCCTCCCTCATCCCATCATAGTCTCCTTTGTTTAAGCACAGGACATAGGTACTGGATTTAACCTTCTCACGCTCCATCTGTATTTTAAATTCGATCATACTGTGATCGCTCCTTCCGAGAGGATCCCCAACTGTGAGATCATTAATTATTCCTGTCTCATTACACAAGTCTAGATCTAGGATAGCTTGCTCCCTCGTAGGTTCCACTACATATTATTCAAGGAAATTATCGCGGATGCATTCTATGAACCCCTCCTCAAGGCCGCCATGACCGACCTGGTTTGACCAATTGATATGTAGATTAAAATCCCCCATGATAATTGCTGTACCATTTTTACATGCATTAGGTATTTACATAGAACATAGAACTGTACACCACAGTACAAGCCCTTCGGCCTACGATGTTCTATGTTTATTGCCCGCCCCACCATGATGTCATTATTTGGTGGCCTATAGACCACACCTATCAGTGACTTCTTCTCCCTGCTATTCCTAATTTTCACCCAAATGGATTCAATCTTTTGTTCAGTAGAACCTATATCATCTCTCACTACCGCCCTGATATCATCCTTAAAAATCAGAGTGACACCACCTCCCTTACCTTCCTGTCTGTCCTTCCGAACAGTTTGATACCCCTGGATATTTAACTCCCAGTCATGACCATCCTGCAACCATGTCTCTGTAATGGCCACTAAATCATACCCATTTGCCATGATTGCGCTATCAACTGATCCACCTTGTTTCGAATGCTCCGAGCATTCAGATAAAGTGCCCTTATGCCAGTTTTTGCACCTTTTTGAGTCCTACCACCTCCATTACTAACAGCTCGAGTTCTCCTTTCCTTTAACTTTTTTCCTAATTTTCAATGGAGTTGAAGCTTCCTCGTCACCTGCTAACCTGCTGTTTTGCCTTCCATTTATTGTTATACCCCCTGTACACTCACTCCTCCCTTCCCCCTACTTACTAGTTTAAAGTTCTATTGACCATCCTATGTACCCTTTTCGCCAGAACACTGGACCTGGCCCTGTTCAGGTGGAGTCCATCCCAGCAGTATAGATCCCTCCTGTCCCAGAACTGATGCCAGTGCCCCATGAAAAGGAAACCCGCTTTCCCACATCACTCTTTTAGCCATGTGTTTACTTCCCTGATCCTCGCCTCCCTATGCTGATTTGCACGTGGCTCAGGCAGCAATCCAGAGTTTACGACCCTTGAAGACCCATTTTTTAATTTTGTTCCTAGCTTTTCCTCGTCCTGCCTATGTTATTGGTACCTACGTGGACCACAACAACTGGATCCTCCCCCTCCCGCTCTAGTATCCTCTCAAGCCGGTCAGAGATGTCTCGCACCCTGGCACCAGGCAGGCAACACACCATGTGGGACTCTCTATCCTGCTTGTAAAGGATACTGTCTATTCCCCTGATGATGGAATCCCTTACAACTACAATCTGTCCTTTAGCTCCCCCCTCTTGAATGGCTTCTTGAACCATGGTGCCATGGTCAGTTGACTCATCCTTCCTGCAGCCCTGTTCCTCATCCACGCAGGGAGCAAGTGCCTCATACCTGTGGGACAATGTCAAGGGCTGCGGCTGTGTTCCTGTCTGCAGGGTCCCTCTACTTGCCTCACTCACAGTCACACACTGCTGTCCCTGGCCGCTGATTGAATTAACATTAGTTAATCTACCAGGTGTGACTGCCTCCTGGAACACAGCATCCAGGTATTTCTCCCCCTCCCGGATGTGCCGCAGTGTTTGGAGTTCGGATTCCAGATCATCGATTTTGAGCCGGAGCTCCTCAAGCAGCCAATACTTGCTGCAGATGTGGTCACTGCCGTTCTCAATGGGATCAGCTAGGTCCCACATCATACAGCTACAACACATCACCTGACCTGCCATCTCTACCTAGTTAATTATTTAAAATTAATTAGTTTTTTTTTAGTTTCACAGTGTTCTCTGCACCAGTAAGTTTACTCCGTTATATACTCAAACAGACTCCGCTTTTTCCTTCCGAACCGCTCCCAGAGGATATGGCATCTAGGTGACCTCCCTGAAAGATAACAAAGAGATAACAAACTTCCCAAATATATTGGGTGAAAGATAACCGTTACCCAGCCGACCACTCGCGCCCACTCTGGGACTCCTCCTCTGCTGAACAACTGAAGGCCGCAGTCACGCGAGGCAAGACTTTTATAACGAAAGTTTACCTTCCCGGCTGCCCTCGTGCTCTCTCCCGGACTCCCGCTGCTGAACAACTGAAAACCTTACCTTCCCGTCGGCCCCTGGCTCGCGCTGCTGCCGCTGAAAACAAGAAAGCATTCCTATTTTAATACTCCATTTCCTTTGGAATAATTGCGGAAAGGTCCATCTGCTTTCCCTATAATCTGCTGAACTTGTACGCTAACTTTTTATGATTTATGTATGTTAATTCTCAAATCCCTCTGAATTTAAATAATATTCATCTGGCCAAAGTACATAATCTCACATTGTATTCCATCTGCGACTTGTTTAACCTGTTCTTAACTTTCTGCAAATTATCACCCTCAGTACTTACCTTGTCGCCTATTTTTGTCATGCGCAAACCAAGCAATAGTACATTCACTTGTCATCCAGGACATTAATATGTGTTGCAAGTAATTGTGGTCCAGCCAAACATGTAATACTTTATCAAATGCCTTCAGGAAATCCAATTATATTACACTCACTGCTTCCCCTTTATCCATCCTGCTTATTACATCCTCAAAAGAATTCGAATTTGCCCTTCATGAAATCATACTGTTCGATTATTTTATATATTTCTAAAGGCCATATCTTCTGACACCCCTGAAAGGTTCAGACTGTATTCTGTGCACGCACTCATTGTGAAACTCTGTTTAAAGAAATAGTGATGCTCAAATGTCAGCAATAAATGAATAAGACGATGTCATTGGCAGGATGAGCCAGATTACTGAGCATGCACATTTTGCACATGCACAGTGAGCACATTTTCAGGGTGTCAGCCGACATTTTCATTTCTAAATGCTCTGCTAATATATGCTTTATAATAAGCCCTACTATTTTCAGAAAAGCAAATGTTAAACTAACTGGCCTATTAGTCACCGGTTTTTTGTCTCCTCTTTTTAAGTAAAAGTGTTACATTAACAATTTTCCAATCCTCTGGGACTTTTCCAGAATTGGAGCTTTCTTGGAAGATTACTACTGGTTATAATTACTTCATTTAATGTCCTAGTAAAAATTCCATCAAGTCCAGGGGACTTACTGGTCTTTAGCCACCCTCCTGTAAAAATGCTATCCCATACTCAATTCCTCTGCCTCCACCACATCTGCTCCCAGGTGGAGTCATTCTACTCTAGGACCTCCCAAATATCCTCCTACTTTAGAGGCAGCAGTTTCCCCTCCACTGTTATTAAGGATGCTCTCGACCGCATCCCTCCCATTTCCCATGCTTGTGCCCTCAAACCCTCTTCCCCCTCCAACAAGGGTAAAGTCCCCTTAGTCCTCACATAGCACCCCACCAGCCTCTGAATACAACACATCATTCTCCAACATTTCCGCTACCTTCAAATCAGACCCCACCACCAAAAAGATATTTCCCTCCCAACCCCTGTCCACCTTCCTTAGGGACTGTTCACTCCGTGATTCCTTTGTCAGCTCCACACTCCCCACCAACCCGTCCACCACACCTGGCACCTTTCCCTGCAACAGCAGGTGAACACCTGCCCCTACACCTCCCCTCTCACCTGCGTCCAAGGCCCCAAACAATCCTTCCAAATCCAACAGATATTCACCTGCATTTCATCTAACCTCATCGACTGTATCCGTTGCTCCTGATATGGTCTCTATAGTTGGGAGACCAAACTCAGACTTGGGGACCCGTTTGCGGGGCAACTCTGCACTGCACACACCAACCAACCTGACCTTCCAGTTGCCATCCACTTTAACTCCATCTCCCACTCCCTTGGTGACATGTCCATCCTTGGCCTCCTCCACTGCCAGTGAGGCCAAACGTAAACTGGAGGAACAACACCTGATATTTTGCCTTGAGAGCTTACAGCCCAAAGGCCTGAATATTAACTTCACCAGCTTCAAAATCTCTCCTCCCACAACCTGTCCATCTTCTGACTCACCTATCTATTCCACCCTTCCCACTGAACAGCCAGAATAACCCCCTACCTGCATCACCGGCTTCAAAATTTCTCCACCCCTAACCTGTCCATCTCCCCACTCATCTATCCACTCTGCCCTTCCCGCTGTCCAACCACAATAACTCCCTACTTGCATCTACCCATCTCCACCTCACCTATCCTCACCCCAGCAAGACAGCCCTCCCTCTATTTGTTTCTGGGCATCCTTCCCTCTCCCCAGTACCGACAAAGGGTTTAGGCCCCAAATGTTGACTTCCCTGCTCCTTGGATGCTGTCTGACTTGCTGTGCATTTCCAGCTCCACATTTATTGACTCTAGCTTCCAACATCTGCAGTCCTTTCTGTCTCCTCGTAGACAGTGAGCAGGCCACTGGCTCACATCGTCTAAGTATCCATACCACTATTACAAATTCAGATGCAAGCGTGATATAAAAATGGTGGATGTTGCATTGACATTGACAACTAGGAGATAGCAGTCTGTGGCTATGACCTCTCACAACTAACTTTCTGAAAGCGCATTGGAAGAGGAAAGCAGAAACAATAAGCAAAGCTGGCCACAAAGAGGGTCCAAAGAAAACAGAGGCTGCAAATGCTGCACCTTCCTGCTGCTTTCCTTTGCGGAAAAGCAGCTGAAAATACAGTGCTGAAGTGGGGATGCAGAGTAGCAGAAAACAATGCTTAACACAGTTCACCACCGTAGCACAAACCATTGTCTTATGTATTTTTCGTACAGCAATTCACAATTTTCTTCCCATTATTTTGAACCCCTTCCCTGAAAGATTTTTAAAATTAAAGTCAAAATTTCAAAGCTCAGTAGTTCTGTATTTTCCAATTATGAAAGCAAATTTGCACATCTTTAAAACTATAATCTAAATGTCTAATTTAGGATGCATGTGGATGTGAAGATTTTAAACATGAACGTCTGATTTACATTACAATAGCATTCCATGAGCTGCTGAGAAGAGCACAAAGCAATTTTTTTGAAAACAGATGTCACCCAGAGGCTGGGCTCTAACTATTCTCATGTGACCACTTCAACAACTTCATGGTTTCAAACCATCTCAAAACAGGATTTCAGTTTGCCTAATGGTCAGGCAACAGGAGATGAAGCGCAGGACAGGGAAACAAAGCATTTTTTTTTAATAAAGTGAATTTGCACTAAATTCAAGAAGATGCAGAAGGCAGGAAGGCTGTTCAAGTCAAACCTGCTGCTAAACGCTCAGAATGACACAAGAAATAGGAATAAAGTATTGAATAATGCACACACTGATTTTACACTGTAAAAATACAACAAAACAAATCAGTTTTTAATTGAGTAGGATTTTATTTCAATGTAGCATGTTAAAATAATACATGTTACATGCATAATAAAGTTGTTAAATAAGTTACACTTTTAGGATAAACACATACTAGCAGAGAAATTTACTTGTTAACGGTACACAATACCACATTTTCCCCCAATAAATATTTAAATCTTACTACAAGAAACAGTGAAGTACATTTTACTCACCAATAATTGAACATAATGGAATCCTATAAGAACACAAGAGTAGACCAATGGCCCCTTTAACTTGCACACGATTCAACAGAATCATGACTAAACTGGTTCCTCAACTCCCTTTCCCTGCCCTATCCCTGTGAGAAGTTAGTAGTACATGGATAAACGCATTATTAAACTGTCTAATTACATCACATTTCATGCCTTCTAGTTAAGTGTGGGACAAATAGAAAAACAAATTAAATCTTACAAGCAGTCACATTTACACAATATTCCTCAGGAAAAAAACATTTCAAACTATTTGGCAACAGAGACAGACAGGTTGAGTAGATTTGGAAATATTAATTGAAGGGAAAGGGAGAAACAAAAAAGATAGTGAAAGAAAAGTGACTTTCAGGGGACACCTGAAGACAGGAATAGCAAGAGAATTCAAAGAACAGTGCCTTCAGGAATCAAATAGTTTTATTTGCCTTTTTTTGAAAAAGGTCTCTGAAACATATTTAATATTTCACTGTGAATATTTAGCTCATCTCAATCGTTTGAGACATATTTCATTTGTGGGTCACATGATGCACAGGAATATACATTGTCACTGCCCATCTCTGATACATCAGGCTAACAGGTTTGAAGGCAGACAGTCACATAATGCCTGCTTTTCCACTCTCAGCAGCAGGTCATCAGTCTGTAATCAAATATATAATCAAAATGGTATGCAATGATCTTTCAAAATCTTACAAACACATCTAATATTCAACTGCCCTTTCCTCTTAAAAAATAATCTATATCTCCTTGTTACAATTTGACTGTAGTCCCAAGTAATCAGCAAGTTTGAATTATGTCGTATGCAGCCATCACAATTTCTAATATGCACAAAAATAATTTAGAGTATTTAAAAGATTAAAGAAATATTTAAAATACAGCTGAAAGTACTTCAGATTTCTGCATTGCATCAAAAAAAAAATACTAACATAATTTACAATCTTAGTCAAAGTACACAGATCATCGAAGTGGCAGGACAGGTGGAGAAGACAGGAAATAAAGCATACAATGTTCTTGGTTTTATTAATATGGACAGAGTACAAGAGCAAAGAGGTGAATGTTGAACTTGTACAAGACACTTGTTAGACCTCAGCTAAAGTACTGCGTATGGCTGTAGGTGACACATTGTTGGAAAGATGCAAACACATTGGAGAGAATGCAGAAGCAATTTACTAGAATGGCATTTACTAGAATAGTACCAGATATGAGGAACTTTAGCTATAATTAGAGACTGAAAAAGTTGGACTGTTCTCCATGGAAAGAAGGCCAAGAGGAGATCTGATTGAGGTTTTCAAAATCATTAGTGAGCTGCATGGAATAGATAGAGTGAAGCGGTTTCTGCTTGTAAAAGAAACTAGAACAAGAGAGCATAGGTTTAAAGTGATGTGCAAATGAAGCAAGGGTGATGTCAGAAAGGAACTTTTCCATACAGGTGAGTTGTTAGGGTATGGAATACACTGTTTGGGAATGTGGTGGAGGTATATTCAAAAACTAAGGTATTCAAGAGGGCATTGGATTTTTTTTTTTGCATAGAAATGGTATGCAGGGATATGTGGGAAAAAAAGGAGATTGGCACTAGATAACAGAACCATCGCAGGCATGATGGGCTGAATGGCCTCCTTCTGCACCATAATAGTTGTGATTCTGATCCTGATCCTGTGATTAGTCTTTTAAAAAGGTACAAATCAAAACGAGGTGAATCGTCCTCAAACATAAATATGAATATCTATTCAAGTGGATCCTTAACATTAGCTATGAATGCTGCTGAATAGCTGGAGAACGCAATGATCAAGCAGAGTCCAGTTGAGCATCCACCATGACTATTTCATGTTTAAGTAAAGATCTCCGGAAAGAAATAAAATTTGTAGATGCTAAGATAGTCTATAAATTCTACATGCAAATTATAAGACAAAATGATGAGGTACTTTGAATTACAACAGCAAAAAAGACTCTAAAAATGACATCCAGAAAACATCAGTGTGGGTCATTAAATCAGAGGTCAAAAGCTGCAGCAATGTCTCCTCTAAGAAAACTGAAGGGCAGCAGAATGAGGGGTCAATCTAGGATAGTTGGATGACAGATGTCAAGTTTGGTTGCAGATGAACTACAGTGGATGAGTGAGGATGACACAAGATAGATGAGAGTGGAGTAACATGGCAGCAGATCTCTTCCTAGCAGGAATGGGATAAGCAATAGCAACAACAGCAATTAAGGTGATTTGGCCCTATGATTATCCATCAAATATGCCCATGACAATGTGCTAAATAATGTTTTACATGGTGAAAGAAATGTTTTCCTCACCCGTTTTGTTATTCCAACAGCAACCCCAAATGGTAATTCAGATGATTTAATGGAGATATGCTGCAAAAGTTATCTATCAATTTGCGTAGTGTTAATGCAATGTATCATACATTTCACTACCTCTAAAGGTTAAGCCATATATTCTTAGTTACAGCAATACTTGTACTTACCTACAAGCCAAACACTTTTGCTTGTAAATTTAAATCATTAATAAATTTCATATAGCTCTCAGCAATAAAATGTTCTAACTTGTTCTGCTTTGATTTATTTTATCAACTAGTTATAGTGAACAATACACATTTACCCTGGTGTTTAGGTTATTTGCAGTCCTTTTCAAGTCTTGTAATGCTCTCTGCATAAATTCAAACGCATGACAGTCAACACAGGGACGACCTTTGGAAAAAACATTAAAACAGCCAGAATGAGCTCTAGGCAGTTAATAAAATCTTATGACTGACATTTATCATAAACACTGCCACTGGATATTTACAGTAGTAATTCAGGGATCAAAATATTTTAGAAGGACCCCATTGAGATTTTTGAGGGCTACCTTTTGGGGTTCTATTTTATTCTCACTAACTTTGCACCCCCTCTTCTGCCAACCCCTCTCTCCAGTGTACAGCTCCTATCTAATCTTTGCAGCTCTTCATCCTACTTGCAATTCTTCTCCATTTGCAAATTCACTTCACCCCTGCCTGACTCCCCAGGCTCCACAGCCTCACATCTCACCTGTCCTTTGGCTGTTCTGGCTCTGTTTCACCACTCTACCAGTGGTCCTGCTTCACCTGGCCAATTCTTCCAGCACTGATTTGACCTCAGACTTCCTCCTGCTGTCAGCACTCTTGTTGCTTCCCCAGAGGCTGCTCCTTCCTATGTTTGCTGCTAAGTTCACTATGAGGAGCATTCGTTGTTTCAGCTATGGGGTGACTTTTCTGATTGGTCACTTGTCATTGAATTCTTCCCAGGCAATTCGGCCAAATCCACCCTCCTCCAGCCATTTATTTTGAGCATTTCAGTGGTAATAATCCAAGTACAATGCTTTTCAAATCAGAAAACAAATACTACACCTTAATCTAACTACTTTCCAGATGACTACAGCCAATACTAATGTGTACTGTTGCTTCAAAAATTAGGATAAGCACAATCAGATTGAAAAACGCAACTCAGACCAGGAAAGCTCATATGCAAAATATAAAAGGGGTTCAATCCACATTTTCTTATTCGTACTTCCAATCTGAGGATACAATCTTGTAAATCAATTGTCAGAATTCTCAGGTCAAGCTGATGGGAATATATATAAATAAATAAATTGGGTTATTTCAAGGGTTTAAATTGAATAAATATCAACTACTTGATAATCAAGTCACTTGAAGCCATCTCTGAGTAATTCATTTCACTCCAACTCAGCATTGCAGTCAGACTCGGAGCTTTTACAACACAGAAAGAGGCCTTTTGGAGATCGTAAGAACTGCAAATGCTGGAGTCAGAGCTAACAAAATGTGGAGCTGGAGAAACACAGCAGGTCAGGCAGCATCAGTGGTGCAGGGAAGTTGACGTTTCAGGTCGGGACCCTTCTTCAGAAATGGGGAGGGGAGAAAGGGAGCTCAGAAGTAAATAGAGAGAGGAGGGGTGGGGCTGTGGAAAGTGATAGGCAAGTGCAGGTAGGGAGTGGTGGGGATTGGTCAGTGAGGTGGGAGGGGCGGGTAAGTGGGGAAGATGGACAGGTTGTGTTAGGTCAAGGAGGTAGGGATGGAAGGGAGGGTTGGTCATGGGATGCAGCAGGGAGTGGGTAGATTTTGAAACTGGTAAAATCCATGATTAGGCCATTGTGCTGTAGGCTAACGAGGCAGAATAGGAAGTGCTGCTCCTCTCGTTTGTGGGGGGGCCTCATTGCAACCTTTTGGCCCATTTTGTCCATACAGATCATCAAAATTCATCTATCCTAATCCTGTTTTCCAGCACTTGGTCAATGGTCTTGTACACTACGGCATGCCAAGTGATCATCGAAATAGTTCTTAAACGTCTTGAGGGTACTCAAATCTAGCTCCATTTTCAGCAGGGAGTTCCAGAAATCTCTGGAATGTTTCTCTATTTACCCTAGGAGCTTTATATACCTCAATAAGAACCCCTCTCAGCTTCTCACTTCATAGCTGAATCACTCCAGCCCAAGCAACATCTTGGTGAATCCCCTCTGCACCTCTTCTAATGCGATCGCACCCTTTCCATAGTGTGATGACCACAAGTGCACGCACAGTACCCCAGCTTCAGCCTAATGTTATTTATTTAAGACCATAAAATATAGGAACAGCATTAGGCCACTTAGCCCACCGGCCTGCTTCATCACAGCGTATATGTTTCCCAACCCCATTACCCTGCCTTCTCCCCATAATTTTCAATTCCTTTACTAATCAAGAACCCATCTATCTCTGTTTTAAATAGATCTCAATGACTTAGCCTCTATAGCCTTCTGTGGTAATGAGTTCCACAGATGTACCATCCTCCTGCTGAAGAAATTCCTCAACTCAGTTCTAGAGGGTTGTCACTTCACTCTGAGGCTGTACCCTCGAATTTCAGTCTCTCCTATATACCTGCCTTTGGCCCATATCTCTCAATACTTTCACTCAACAAAAAAGTGTATCTATCTCAAATTTAAAACCAGCAACTGATCCAGCATCCTCTGCCATATGTTGAAGATAGTTCCAAACGTCTACAGTCGGTTCTGCTATAACACGAATTGGCTATAACACGACTGACAAATAGGGAACACTGGTTCTAAAACACAAACTTGTGTTGGCTATAATGTGATTCCATTGGTGGGCAGAATAGTAAGCCATTGACATCACACGATCGTTTCATGGGCTTTGTTCTCAGCATGCCGTCAGAGGAGCTCTCGAGGATCAAAGAACATTGTGTTGATCTTGCAAAGCTAGTTGGATCTGAAGAAGTGGAGAGCAAGGATGTTGAAGAGCTGCTTGAGTCCCATTGTGAAGACCTCTCTACAGCTGATCTACAACAACTTGTCGCTGAGGGGGAAGTGGAAGCAGAAGATGAAGTTGAGGATGCAGCACTACAACAGCTTTCCATTTCTCCACGTCCATGTTAGCCAGGCATCTCAGTATTCTTGAAGTTCCAATGAGATTCCCACTCATCCTTTCAAAATCCATTGAGTACAGACCCAGAGCTCTCATCTGCTCCTCCTTCACTCCAAGATCATTTTTGTAAATCTCCTCTGGATTCTGACCAACGCCAGCACATCCTTCCTCAGATATGGGGCCCAAAACTGCTCACAGTATTCCAAACACAGACCAGAGGCTTATACAGCCTCAGTAGTACATCCCTGCTCCTGTATCCAGTCCTCTCAAAATGAATGTTAACATGCCTTCATAACTGCCAACTGAACATGCATGTTAACCTCAAAGAATCTGAACTAGGATTCCCAAGTCCCTTTGTGCTTCAGATTTCCAAAGCCTTTCCCATTAAGAAAATAGTCTATGCATCTATTCTTCCTACTTAGATGCATAACCTCACTTTCCCATATTGTATTCCATCTGCCACTTCTTTTCGCTCTTTTAGCTTGTCCAAATCCTTCTGTAACCTTCTTGCTTACCGAATATTACCTGTCTGTCCACCTATCTTTGAGTCACCTGCAAACTTAGCAACAATGCCATCAGGTCTTTCATCTAGATCATTAATGTATAATGTGAATAGTTGTGGTCCCAACACTGGCTCCTGCAGAACTTCACTATCTACTGACTGCCATCTTGAAAAATGCCCCTTTATTCCAACTCTCTGCCTTCTGCCAGTCAGCCATTCCTCTATCCATGCTAGTACACTGTCCCTAACACCATGGGCTCTTATCATATTAACCTCCTGTGTGCCACTTGTCAAAAACCTTCTAGAAATTCAAATAAATCACATCCACTGGTTCTCTTTTGTCTAACTTGCTTGTTACCTCCTCAAAGAATTTTAACAGATTTGTCAGTCATGACCTCCCCTTGAAGAAGCCATGCTGACTCAGCACTATTTTACACACACTTCCAAGTACTCAGCAATCTTATCCTTAATAATGAGCTCTAAAATCTTACCAATATCAGAGGTCAGACCAACCAGCCTATGATTTCCTGTCTTGATTTACTCCCTTCTTAAACAGGGTGTTACATTAGCCATTTTCCCAGTCCTCTGGAACCCTCCTTGACTCCAGCAATTCCTGAAAATCACCAATACCTCCATAATCTCTCAGCTATCTCCTTCAGAACCGTTAGGTGTAATCCATCTGGTCCAACCTTTAGACCTTTCAACTTTTCCTTAGATGATAACTTCTGCCCGTTCTGGTATGATACTGGTGCCTTCCACCATGAAAACTGATGTAAAATATCTATTCAGTTCCTCCACCATTGCTTTGTTCCCAATTACTACGTTCCCAAACTCATTTTCCAGCAGTCCAATGTCCACTCTTGCCTTTCCTTTACTGCTTATCTTAGAAAAAAGATCTTGGAATCTTCTTGCATATTACTGGTTAGCTCATCCTGATATTTCATCTTCTCCCACCCATATTGCTTCTGGTTTTTACAGGCTTTCCAATCCTCAGGCTTCGCACTAATCTTCACCACATGGTATGCTTTTTCTTTTGCTTTTATGCTGTCCTTTTCTTACACGCCTTTTCTGTCTCCTATTTCCTGCTCCCCATCTTGACTCCTGCTAGGGGTCCTGTACATAACTACCATCACCGTCTTCTTTCCTTTACGGCTCCTCAACTCTACCCACACAGATTCTATGCCTCCCAAACCCATATTGCTTTTTGCTATTGATTTAATTTCATTTCTTAATAACAAGGCAGCCTCAAATCCCTCTGCATATGCCTGTCCTATCATTAGGACATGTATCCTGAGATATTTAGTTCCATGCCCTGATCCTTTTGCAGTCATGTCTGTTATGCCATAACATCGTATCTGCCAATTTTAATTTGCACCACAAGCTCGTTTATCTTGTTCTGTATGTTGCGCATATTTAAGTGCAATAACCTTAATCCTGCATCCTTTCCCTACTCTCTGCCCTATTACTTATTCTGGAAACCTTAACCTCTCCTGAGCCCTCCTCCCCTTTAAATTTTTCCATAAGTTTTTCATGCAACTGAACCCAGCTCCTCACCACTTTTTCTCCAGAATTTAGAAGGCTAAAAGGGTGATCTGATCAAAGTCTTCAAGATATCAACAGGAACAGTCAAGGTAGATAGGGATAAACTATTTCCACTGGTTGGGGATTCTAGAACTAAGAGGTATAATCTGAGAATTAGGGCGAGATTGTTCAGGAGCAGTGCAATGAAACAGTTCAACATTCAAAGGGTTATACAGTCAGTTCTGCTATAACGTGATAGTTGCGTTCCTGCACAACATTGTGTTATAGAAAACTGTGCCATAGATATAATGCGGCCAATGGGAAAAGCAAGGCTAGGGGCATACCACCAAAAAGAAAAATCACTCAAAAGCCTAACAAAGGATACTATCTCTCAAAGTCAACACAGTTTGAATAAATGTTTAATTCATACCTAATAATGAAATAAAAGTAAATTTAACACCTTACCTTGAATAAGTGTCAAGATGACTTGATGGGTGGAGGTGTTTTGAGGTTGCTCTGTTGTTAATGCTGGGGCTGAGGGTTGTTGTCGTCATCATCATCACCTGCTTCGGATGCAGTTGTGATTGCAGGGTTAGGGATTGAGAAGTGGATGGCTGTGGTTCATTGTCTTCTGTCTTTTTTCAAGCCAACCCCCAAGAAACATTCAGTTTTTGCTGCTTTGCCCTTCTCCTTCTTTCACGAAGAAGCTGTTCACACGGTGCCAAATAAGATCTTATTCCACGAACTGCTACCCTGCTGTGTTCCACATTGTAATCGTTGTGCTCTAAGAGCTACAACTGCTTATCAATTTCCCTCAGGATAGAAGACAAAACAGAAGTGGAAAGCTCATGGTGCTGCATCCTGGACTTCATCTTCCGCTTCCACTTCCCCCTCAGCGACAAGTTGTTGTAGATCAGCTGTAGAGAGGTCTTCACAGTGGGACTCAAGCAGCTCTTCAACATCCTCGCTCTCCACTTCTTCAGATCCAACTAGCTTTGCAAGATCAACACAACGTTCTTTGATCCTTGAGAGCTCCTCTGACAGCATGCTGAGAACAAAGCCCATGAAACGATCGTGTGATGGCGATGGCTTACTCCTCTGCCCACCAATGGAATCACATTATAGCCAACACAAGTTTAAGAACCAGTGTTCCCCTATTTGTCAGTCGTGTTATAGCCAATTCGCGTTATAGCAGAACCGACTGTAGACGTTTGGAACTATCTTCAACACATGGCAGAGGATGCTGGATCAGTTGCTGGTTTTAAATTTGAGATAGATACATTTTTGTTGAGTGAAAGTATTGAGAGATATGGGCCAAAGGCAGGTATATGGAGTTAGGCCACAGATCAGCTGTAATCTCAATGAATGGTGGAACATGGTTAAGGGGCCGAATGTCCTATTCGTGTTCCTATGTTCTATTGAGCAGATTATTTCTTTGCATGTGTCACTTGATACAGCAGGAGTCTCAGCTCCTCAAACCTACTCCACCATAAAATCACAAGCAATCTGATAGTTTTACTTTTCCACATACCCTAATAACCCTGCATCTGATTGCTTATCAACAATCTACCTAGAGACATGGAACTATATAGTTATACAGCAGGGAAGCAGACCCTTTGGTACTTCTACAATAAAAATGTTTGAAAGACTCTGCTTCCACTAGTTTTGAGAAGAGTTGCAAAGATTCACCTGAGAGAAAACAAACTCATTCGTCCTAAATGGACAACTCCTTATTTTAGATTAGTAACCCACAGATGCAGAGGAACCATCCTTTCCACATTCATCTTGTCAAGACCCCTCAGCATTCTATATGCTTCAATCAAGTCACCTCGTACTCTTATAAGCTCCAGTGAATACAAGCATAGCCTGTCCAACCTTTCCTGAATACGACTGTCCTGATCCAGGGATTAAACTAGTAAACCTTCTCTGAAATGTCTCCAGGACATTTGCATCCACCCTTAAATAAGGAGATTAATATGGGACAGTGTTCTAAGTGTGGTCTCACTATTTACTTGTACAGCTAAAGTATAACCTCTCTATTTTGTATTTCATCTTCCACGTAATAAGTAACATTTAATTAACTTTCCTAATTACTTGCTCTATATTCATCTCTCCTGCAAGTCTCTTCACGACTTACTTCCCTACCTATCTTTGGGTTCATGAGCAAAGTTAGCAACTCTATCTTTGGAACCTTCATCCAAGTCATTTAAACAAATACAAAAACAGGAGACCGCTGGCACTGATCCCTGTGGCACACCGCTCACTAAATATTGTTAACTAGAAAACGACCCATTTACTCCTACTATTTCCTGTTAGCCTATTACACCCTACATTGTGTGCTTTTAGTTTCCACAAAAGCCTTTTATGTACCATCTCATCAAATGCCTCTTGGAATTTATTCAGAGTACAGCAATTGGTTTCTCTTTACCCACAGCATATCACTTAAAACATTACTTTTTCCACAAAACCCTGCTGACTTCAAAAAACTCAAGATAATTAGGCAAAATATTAAGCTAACTGGCATGGTATCCATACCTCTGTATTTTTTGACTCAGCCTTGTTGAATACAATACCAGAAAGGAAAGTTTTTTGGAAGCAAAACTTTTAACAGAAGTTCTTAAAATTAATTCTTGGAATGTAGGCCTTG
This sequence comes from Rhincodon typus, assembly GCF_021869965.1. NCBI lineage: Eukaryota > Metazoa > Chordata > Chondrichthyes > Orectolobiformes > Rhincodontidae > Rhincodon > Rhincodon typus. The sequence continues at coordinate 26,519,584 of NC_063332.1, read as the reverse complement.
CTGGCTGGAGTCATCCCTAGTTATCTATTGAATGCTGCTGAGGCTTGATAGAAGGACAAACAGGATTTCCTTCTCCAAGGTACATCGATGGATGTGTTTGACAATTGGACAGCCTCATTGTCACTTTCACTACCAATTTAAATTCTAGACTTTTGTTTATCTGAATCCAACTTTTCAAACTGCCATCCTGGGATTACGAAGTTTCCAAACTGCAGATTCAATACCTGTACAATAACCACTTTTAAAATGACTAACTTTGGCTAGGCTGAAATTAAGAGTCATACATCTTCCTACCACTGGTTACCCAACACATGTAGCATATGCCCCTCACCATAACAACTGGGGAACAAAATCAACCAACCGATTTGTTAATTAGGTGAGTTTTGATCATTAAGTTATACAGGTTTTATCGTTTTCCCCCACAACTCCGTGCCCTCAATTTTAATATACATATTATGCAAAGGCTATTTAACAAAGACGTTTTTTTTTACACCAGTAAGTGCCTTTATCTGGTTTTGCTCTCAGCAGCCTCCTAGAGGTTCCCGGCAATCCGGTACAGTTAGCAAACCCTCCCCGAGAAGATACAATTTGTGATGCTGTGTAAGAAAAAAAACGAACTTGGACAGGGGCGGAGGAAGTGGGAACTTACTTTCAGCCGGGATCACGGTCCCGGACTCGCCGTTAGCTTCAGCTATCAATCCGGCAGCGAGCAAAACGAAGACACAGAGCGAAGGAACAGCCATCATCGCGGCGGCAGCGACCCTGTTTGAGATGGGGAGGGGCCGGGAAACAAAAATCAGCGTTATTTTCAATTATCTATCGATAAACTGCTCTTTTAACAATTTTTTTTATTAAACGGAAACAAATCACTCTCAGGACCGATCTAAGTTTAAAAAAACCGAAACAAAGACTTCAAATTTAAAACCACTCGACCAGCCCAAACCGCTCCACCTCAATCCGATCAGACGAACAACGGTTGGTGAGGGGCGGTCATCAATGTGATCGACGTGAGATTTAACCAATAGGTGAATCGGACCGACCACAGAGGCGGGACCCCAGCGCGTCAATCATATTGACTGACTGAAACTATAGCAGCTCGCTTGCTGGTTGGCTCTCCTAACGGGCGTGGGGGTGGGGCATGGATGCGGGCGTGGCTGCAGTGTGGGTGAATTGCAGCCTAGCGGCGAGGGGGCGTGGTCCTGTGGCAAGAAGGCGGGGCCCGCAGCAAAGGCTCTCGTCGTCCCGGTTAATGCCCGTCCATTCAAATCTCCTTCTTCAAGATGGCGTCCATGCGGGAGAGCGACACAGGTTTGTGGCTACACAACAAACTCGGCTCAGCCGATGAGCTCTGGGCGCCTCCCAGCATCGCCTCCTTGCTAACTAAGGACGTTGTGGACAACATCCGAGTGTGTTTTCACGGCTTATCATCGGCAGTGAAGCTGAAACTGCTGTTGGGGATCCTGCACCTTCCGAAGCGGACAGTAGACGAGGTGAGGCGCCTTTGGTTCTCTCTCACTCTGTGTGTGCGTGTGTTAGGGGCTGGAAGGGAAGCTGAAGAGAGCGCGCCAGGAAGTACATGAAACATAGGGGTCAAAGCACTAAATATAACCGCCCCTTCGCCATGTAAGACGTGTAAAGTTTTTATATTATATATGTCCATTGTAAGGAAGCTGATGGATCCTCATTAAAAGTTTGTTTTTCACCGTTTTGTAGAAGGGGACATTGTTTTTAGTTAGCATTTAACTTGTTAAGCAGTGAATCTAGCAAGTTTTTAAAAACAAGTCATCTCACAATAACGGTTCATTGTAGAGATTCCCAACGTTTATTGGCAGTCTTTTCTAAGAGTACCTTTTTTTTAAAAAACGGTCAGCCTTACTTCAGTTAGCAGAATGAACCTGTTAGTGCACGTTTTGAGGAATCTTGGTTTGATTTGGAGTTTCAACTGCAAATCAGTCGCAATATTCAAGAGAATTATATTCTTTTTGATGTAAGTGAAGAAATTCGAACTTCGTGCTGTTTTGTTGAGAAAAAGTAGACAAGTAATTAATTAATTAATTCAACTGCTCCTTGGGCACCAAATTTTAAAATAGACACCTAGAAGTGGCCAAGAAACACAATTAGAGATTATATTTTCAACCTGAAATGTTATAAACATCAGTTGTGAAGATTGTGTAGAATTCGCAATAGAAGAATAGGAAAAGATTTTGATTTATTCTTTCTTTGTTTGAAACTGTTACAAGATCAGAATTTGTTGTCCGTCCCTAATCAGTGGGCTGTTAAGATCCGATTATGTTGCTATCAGTCTGTAAGTGAGACCAGGTATAAAATTGTAGGTTTCCTACTTTATGGACATTAGTGAGCCAGTTGGGTTTTCATGACAGTTGATCATTTCATGATGACCAGTACGAGAACTAGCTCTCAACTTTGAAATTTAACACTTGAATTCAAATTCTGCCAGTTTTCATGGAATTTGAACTTGAAAAATTAGCCTGGGCTTGGGATTACAAATTGTGACATTATTCCTACACCACTATCTTCTCTCATTAAAGCATATAAAATCATTAAGTGTTGAGGTGGAGCAACACAGAAAGCCCCCAGTCCTGATGGAGGGTCTAGGCCTGAAAGTCAACTTTCCATGTCCTCTGATGCTGCCTGACCTGCTGTGTTCCTCCAGTTACACACTGTATCAACTCTAACTCCAGCATCTGCAGTTCTTGCTTTGTCCTAAAATCATTAAGGGACTTAATAAGCAGATACTAAGAGGATCTTAAATAGAAGTTGCTGGAAAAGCTCAGCAGGTCTGGAAGCATCTGTGGAGAAAAAAATCAGAGTTAACGTTTTGGGTCTGGTGACCCTTCCTCAGAACTTC
>NC_063332.1:26472530-26516315 GCF_021869965.1 Rhincodon typus | reverse complement strand
CCTGCTGACTTTTCCAGCAACTTCTGTTTTTGTTCCTGATTTACAGCATTCGCTGTTCTTTCAGTTTTTGATAAGAGGATCTTCCCTTGGCTGCAGAGTTTAGAACTGGGGTTCGTGTTTTGAAGATAATGGAATGGCCGTTTAGGGTTCAAGATGTTCCTTCACTCAGGATTGTAATTCCTTGGAGTTTTGTACTCCAGATGGATGTGGTAATGTTGAAAACATTCAAGAGTGATATCAATAGACTTTTTTGGGCATGGAAAATTGGGGAATATGGGGATTTGGTTGGAAAGTAGAGGTAAGTTAGAAGAACAGCCACAAGCTTAAAGAATGAATGAGAGTGCTTAAGGGTATACATAATGAGAATGCTGAGAGGCTATACAACCTATTTCTTGTGAATGGTCTCCTAAGATATCAACAATTATGCAACGAATTGTAGGATGAGAAGTTGCCTGTCATCAACTTCCTCTCTTAAAAATAATGCCTTTTCAATTAATGCTAACAAAATAAGACTTGCACCAATTGAATGAAACTATGCAATTGCCATTTAGTATGTGACACCATGGGATGTGCCACCTGCTATATCTTGATTTTGTTACTGTGTCCTTTTAGTTGAAATCATTTTGTTTGAAAAGGTCTACAGTTTATGTTTGAGGACAAAATGTTGGGGCATCAGGCTTTTTAAATTTCCTTGGTTTCATACTACCTTTATCAAGAACATTGGCACAAACACACTGGCCCTGTATTTGTGGTCAGTGTTGAGTAAACAATAACTGCAGTTGCCCACAGTCATATTCTGTTAGATATGATTCTGCCATTGGGCAGCGCTTGTTGAACAATCCTGCATGTGGTAATAGTTACACTAAACTTCAATTTAAGGGAATGGTTAAGCTTGTTACACAAATTAGGAGGTGTCATGTATTTATATGTAAGGATCCATTCTTTGGAAACAGATCTATAGGTTACCCTTGAATTAAGTGGCTTGCAAGTCCATTGCAGTGGCAGTTTAGAGTCAACAAAATTGCTGAGAGCTTAGAGTCCTGTGTGGGCCAGGCTGAGTGAGGATGACAGATTTCCTTCCTTGAACGACCTCTCTGAACCAGTTTTTTATGACAGTTGTGCTAGTTGTCACAGTGACTGTAACTTTCAATTCCATACTTAAATTTTTAATTCCACCAGCTGTTGTGGAGGGATTTACACCCGTGTCCTCAAGGAAGTAGCCTGGATCTCTGGATTACTGACACATTGACATCACTATGACACCATTTCCCCAATTAATTTCTGTTTTCCCCCAGCTAGAAAGGGATAACATTTGGGATTAAGGGTAAAATGCTAAAAAGGGATAAACCCAACTGGCTCACTAATGTCCACCACTGTATTTGAAAGTTTATTGTCCATGTTGTTAATTTGTAGTGAAGTGAAAGATTTTAAGTTCAAAAATTACACTCTTCTGAAATGAACCTGTTTCCTAATTCTGCGACCACAGTTTATTTTGAAGTAGCATTTTACCCTTAATCTAGATAGATCATCTTTCCAGTGCCCTGTTTCCACACTGAAAAACCCAAGTGTCTTGCGTCTCCTCACAACTCATATCCACAGTTGTGGAGATTCATTTTCCAGCCTTCAATGTTGAAGATATGGTCCAACTAAACACCAGAACGTTTTATTACCTGTTTTGTGGTATATTTTACTATTCTGACTGTATAATTTTATTAGCCTGTTAGTTTAAATGATTACTGTGCATTGCTTAGCCATTGTGACCATTAAACATTAGATTCCTCTGTTTTATTTTACATCATCTTTTGTGGAGTGTATGTAGTATTTTGTCAGGGAAATAAATGCAGATAATGTTGTCCTGCAAATTTTTAAATCTTATTCTACTCATGCTGTGATTTAAGAGTTCTCTATCTGGAGTGGGCAGAGCTGGAGCATAACATAGAAAAATGTGAAATTGACCATTTTTGAAGTAAGAGTAAGAATAAAGCATTATATAACTGGTGAGAGGTTGCAGAGCTCTGGAAAATCAGAGGGATCTCACTGTCCTAGTGCATGCATAACAAAAGATTAGAATACAGGTACAACACATAATAAAGAAAACTAATAGAATATTATCAATTATTGTCAAGGGAATTGAATGTAAAAGTAGGGAGGTAATGCTTCAGCAGTACAGTGCACTGGTGAGACTAATGGTGAAGTATTTGTGTCCTCATTTAAGGAAAGACTTATATGCAATAATATCTATATTGGAAGCAATTCAGAGAAGGTTTAAAAGACCCAGAATTGGCAAATTATCTTATGACAGCTGGACAGGCAAGGCTTGTGTCTATTGACATTTAAGAGTAAGAGATTACATGATTGAAACTTAGAAGATCCTGAGAGATCTTGATAGGGTTGATGTGGAACAGATAGACATGAGAGAATTCAGAACTAGGGTTTGCTGTTTAACTCTGTGGGGTCATCCATTTGGGACACAGATGAGGAAATTTTGTTTTTTGAGTTTAGTGTCTTGGGAACATTTCTTGTAAAGACTGTAGAAACATAGTTTGTGAATCTGTTTTAGGTAGAGATAGATATATTGTTGATAAGAGTTGAAAGATTATTGGAGGTAGTTGGATTATGTGGAAATCTGACCAACTGTGATCTTAGACAATGATGGAGAAGGTTTGAAGGTCCAACTGGCCTATACCTGTTCTAATTTCATATGTTCTTACTCCATTTCCTCTCTTTCTATTTTGTCCTGGAAAAGAGACATTAAAACGGTTTAGAAAAGTTAACCTGATCTATTGCTTTAAATAGGAGAGTTTAGTATATGAGAATTTTTTTGATAGAACATGGAAAATAGGAGCAGGTGTAGGCCATTTGGCCTATTGTCCCTCTGCCGTTCAGTAAGATCATGGCTAATCATCCAACTCTGTACCCCCTGTTCCTGCTTTCTCCCCATACTCTTTGATCCCTTTAACCCTAAGAATTATGGCTAACTGATCCTTGAAAACATTGAATATTTTTCTCTCAACTGCTTTCTGTGGCACAGGCTCACCACTGTCTGTGCTAAGAAATTTCTTCTCATTTCAGTTCTAAATGGCCTACCCCATATCATTAAACAGTGACACCTGGTTCTAGACTTCCGAATTTTAGTTCATTTCAGGTAATTTCATTTATTCCACTTTGGTTTCTTGAATTTGCCTCAATTTGTGGTCAGATGATTTCAGCAATTATCTTTGGTCCATGTTACTTCATTTTGAAACCCATTTTAGTCCATGAAGGTTTAGATATCAGAAGTAGACAATGCAAGTTGAAAATTTGTAGTCCATATTTTACCACTATTGTAAATCAACAACAACTTTTTTTTGATAGAATATGGAAAATAGGAGCAAGTGTAGGCCATTTTTCTATGCCTTTAATATAATAAGGTATGAATGGCTGACAGGTATTTGAGTTATTTCTGGGGATAGGTTGGATTGGCTGAGCTTGGTCCCACTGGAGTTTAGAAGAATGAGATCCTGAAGGGACTTGATAAGGTAGATTCACAAGGATCTTGTGGGTCAGCCTACTATTTTCAAGGATAGATGAGAAAAATCTTTGCTGAGGTTTGCGTGACTTTGGAACTCTCTCAAAGACTGTGTAGGCAGTGTCATTTGAATTTTTTTTTGAAACAGAAGTGATTTCTTGGTAGGGGAATGGAATTCAAAGCACAAACAGATCAGCCACCTTATTTGAAAAGTGGAGAAGGCTTGATGGGCTGAATGGTTGTCTACTTCTACTTCATATGTTCGCATGTTTGAAGTTGCTTAGAAGTTTGATGTTTTATTGTCAGCTCTAAGATTTGTTACTAGTTATGCATGTATCGCTTCAAACTAAATAGTGGAAATACAGGCAAGTGGGACTGAGTAGAGGTGCTCAGACAGAAACAAACCATCTGGAGAAATACATCTGACCATCTGTCCATTAATATAATTGCCAGATGCCGTATTATGAATGCTTGACTGAGCTCTAATGGATCAGCTCAGCAAGGTATATGTTTACACCAGTTGAAGTGGAGTGTTAGCATTGACATCTTTTGAAGTTTTTTTTATCTTTTTTGTGTTTTTTTAATGTTTCTGTGCTTATTAGGGTGGGGTTCAGACCTGTGAAATGAGTAAAGCTTTGTTATTGAGATTATGAATTGCAATGTCTGACACATTCTAATGATTAGAAGAGCAAAAGTTTTTCTTCAAGATGGATTTTGAATAGGTGTTTTTCTCATGAACATTTACAGACTTGCCATAGTTACTATATGACATAACTACAGTGAACAGAATTCGGGCAGCGTCTATGAACTGAGAAAGGGTTTTTGTTTTGGGTCAACTGAGGTTGGTGGGTTGACCTGGAATTTTGTTCTGGATTTTCGCTAGTGAATGTTGAGCTCCAAGTAACAAGAGCAAGGAGGTGATGCTGAACGTGAATACAACACTTGTTAAGCCTCCAACTCGTGGGCAATGATGCTATCAGCAGCCTCAGAACTGTAGTGTTTGCTAGCAATAGTACTAATGGTCTAGGGGTGGTGTGGTGTAATTATGCAAGGCCATAGACCATAAGATACAGCAGCAAAATTAGGCCATTTGGCCCATTGAGTCTGGTTAGCCATTTGATGGTGGTTTCTTTGTTTCTCAAACCCTTTCTGCTGCCTTCACTCTGGAACTCTTTACCCCCTTACTAATTGAGAACCTATCTATCTCTGACTTACATACACTCAATGATACAGCCTTCACAGTTTTCTGTGGTAATGAGTTCCACAGATTCAGGACCCTCTGGCTGAAGAAATTCCTCCTCAACTTAGTTCTAAAGGGTTGTGCTTTCACTCTCTGAGTTTGTGCACTTGGGTCCTAGTCTCTCCTAAAGGTGGAAACATCTTCTCCACATCCATTCTATCCAGGCCTCTCAGTTTTCTGTATGTTTCAATTAGGTCACCTATCACCTTTCTAAACTCCATCGAGTACAGACCCAGAATTCTCAAATGCTCCTTATGACGAGCCCTTCATTCCCGGGATCATTCTTGTGAACCTCCTCTGGATTCCCTCCAAGACCAGCCCATCATTCCTTACGTACGGACCCAAAGTTGCTCACAGTATTTCAAATGTGGCCTGACCAGAGCTTTATGCTACCTCAGCAGTACATCGCTGCTCTTGTTTTCGAACCTGTCAAAATGAGAGCTAAAATTGCATTTCCCTTCCTGACTGCCAACTGAACCTGTATGTTAACCTTAGAAGAATCCTGAGCTGGGACTCCTAGGTCACTTTGTGCTTCAAACTTCAAAGCCTTTCCCCTGTAGAAAATAATCTAAACCTCTATTATTCCTACCCACTACCTAAAGTGATCAGTGTATGTGCGCACCAAGATTTCTCATCCTCCGTGTTTCCTCTTGTATTCTCTTGCCTTGCCTTTTTGTCCTACGCAAGTGCATTACCTCACAGCTATCAGGATTGAATTCCATTTGCCACTGATCAGCCCATTCATTATCAAAGAATGGAACAATACGGTACAGGCCCTTCGGCCCACCAAGACTGAGCAGACTCACGATGCCTTTCTAAACTAAAACCTTTTGCCTCCAAATACTGTCCATATCCCTTTATTCCGTGCTCCTTCATATATCTATCTCTTAAACTAGGATATGTATTGCTGTTCAAAAGCATCTTTATTCAACTATATGGCTTGGTTACTGTTTGAGTGTGGGGCCAGTATTTTTGGTCCTGAAGTTGATTCTGGATTCTGCAATTACCTGGTTACATACACCTCATTCACTCAGCATCATTCATTTGTCCATCTCATAGTCACTCTATGTTTGTTCTTGCCTGTGTCTCAGCTTATTTAAATTCCCTTTCCCATTTGACTCCTCCCCTTCTCTGTTTCTGTGTCTCTCGCTGTTGGTCTGTTTCCCCCTTGCTCTTGCTGTCCACCCAACCCCTCCTAAAAAAACACTGCATGATTCAAATACCGCGTTCAATTCTGATCTCCCTGCTATAGGAATAATGCTGTGAAACTTGGAAGGGTTCAGAAAAGATTTACAAGGATGTTGCCAGGGTTTGAGCTACAGGAAGCAGCTGAATAGGCTGGGGCTGTGGAGTGTCAGAGGTTGACGGGTGGCCTTATAGAAGTTAATAAAATCATGAGGAGCACGAATAGGGTGAATAGGCAAGGTCCCTTTCCCAGGGTAGGGGAGTTCAAAACTAGACGGCATTGGTTTAAGGTGAGAGGGGAAAGATTTGAAAGGGACCTAAAGGGGCAACTTTTTCATGCAGAGGGTGGTGTGTGTATGGAACGAACTGCCAGAGGAAGTGGTGGAGGCTGGTAAAATTACAACGTCTAAAAGGCATCTAAATGGGTATATGAATAGAGGGATATGACCAAATGCTGGCAAAATGGGACTAGATTAATTTAGGATATCTAGTTGGCATGAATGAGTTGGACTGAAGGGTCTGTTTCCATGATGTACATCTGTGACTCTAAACATTGCTATTGTATCAGCCTCCATCACCACTTCTGGCAGCGCATTCTAGACACTTACCAGCCTGTGTGTTTAAAGAAAAAATTGCCTCTCTCTTTTTTTATTTAAAACTTACCTCCTCTTACCTTAAGCCTATGTCCCCTAGTAATTGACATTTCTCCACCTTCGGTAAGAGACTCTGACTATCCATTCTCTTTGTGACTCTTAATTTTGCAAACTTCTATCAGGTCGCCCCTCATCCTTTGATATCAAAGTGAAAACAAACCAAGTTTGTCTGATCTCTCCTCATAGCTGGTACCCTCCAAACCAAGTAACATCCTGGTAAACCACTTATATATTCTCTCCGAAACCTCCACATCCATCTGGCAGTGTGGCAACCAGATCTCTGTGACGACACAATATTCCACGTGTGGCCTAAGTAAAGCTCTGCACAGCTGCAATATGACTTGCTGATTTTTATACTATATGCCCTGACTGATGAAGGCAAGCATGCCATATGTCTTCTTGACCACCTGCCACTTTCAGGAAACTGTAGACCTGTACACCTAGATCCTTTTGTATGTTGATGACATTAAGCGTTCTGCCATTACTGATTACTTCCCTCCTGCATTTGATTTTCCAAAATGCATCATCTTTGCATTCGTCCGAATTAGTAAACATAATTTGTGGTTCCATATATTTATGAAAATACAGTAAAATGTATACAAGTCACCATAAGTTGGCCACATTTTAATTAATAAATTCTAAAAGGAAATAAATCATACAATGTTAGGAAAATTAAACTTTTTGCTCCGTACACGTCTTCTCGATTTCCTAAGTGGCTACAGGATGCTGCCACACTCTGCAGTTGCCAAACCATTCCCTGAGGACGCAACGCCAAGAGGAAGCACAATGAAGCACCCCCCCGCCTCTGCTGACCAGACCCAGAATGTCGCCTCTGCCAAAAGCTGGCCCTGGAGCCGCAACACCAAGGAGGCAGCATGCTGAAGCAGCCACTCTGACCGGACCCAGAACATTGCCTCTGCCAAAGTTGCTTCATCACCACAATACTCTAGCCACCGTAGCCAGAAACTGTCCTAACTTTCAAGAACCAATTGACTGTCCAAATTAACCTCAGAACAGAGAGATCATTAAATCCACTACTGTTGCAGACACCGCCAAAATATCACAGGAAAAGAATGGACCCCAATTCATCGCTGGAATAAGTTGCTCAATCTGTGACTGCCGTGGCCATGAGGCATGAACCAGATCCGCCATTCAACAACTCCTGCAACCCCTCTCCTCCACTGTGGCCATAGAAAGAAGAGAAAATGAATTTGATTCAAAAGTTAAAAGAAAAAAAATGCAGCCAGTCGTGAGAAGGAGCAACGTCACCTTCCCGGACTGATATTCTTCGACAAATTCAATCAGGTTGGTCAGAAATGACCTTGCCTTAATAAACAAATACTGACTATCCTTGGAGGGATAGGGATTAATCAAGTGCAGATTCATTCTGTTCCTTGGAATTGTTTCTAGTACTTTCCCTTCCACTGTGGTTAGATTGACTGGCCTGTAGTTTCGCGATTTATCCCTTGCTCTTTTCTTGAATAACAGCACCACATTGGCTGGTATGCAGTCCTCTGACATCTCTCCTGTGGCAAAGAAGAAATTTAAAAATTATTGCCAGTGTTTCTGCTATTTCCTCCCTTAACCCACTTAACTGTCTGGGACACATTTTCATCTGGCCCTGCAGATTTATGTACTTTAAAGCCTGTCAGACCACTTGTCTATACTAATTTCTTAAATTGTAAAACAGTTCTTTTCCTGATTTCTATACCCACATCATCACCCTTACTGGTGAACACCAACAATGTATTCATTTAGAACCCTACCTGTGTATTTGACTCTACAAATAAATGACCACTATAGTCATTTTTAGGCCTTCCGTTTTCTCCAGTTAACCTTTTATCTTTAATGTATGTGTAAAAGACCTTTAAAATAATCCTCTACTTTACCTGCCATTATTCTTTCATTCCCCCTTTTTTGCTCTCCTAACTTCCTTTTTAATTTTCGTCCTGCGCATTCTGTACTCCACCCGTGTTTCTGCTGTTATGAAGCCTTGATATCTGCCATATACTTCCCTTCTTCTCTTTTATCCAATCCTGTACATCTCTGGATATCAGTGTTTGCAGAATTTGTTTGTCCCACCCTTTGTCTTTATTGGAACATTTTGGTACTGTACTCTATCCTTCCTCCTTGAATATTGTGCTGACAGAGATTTACCTAAAAATGTCTACTCCTTGTCAATTTTAACCAAATCATACCTGATCTTATTAAAATCAGTCTTTCCTCAATTTCAGACCCATCCTTATCCTTTTCCATAATAATCTTGAATCTAACAGGCTTATGATCCCTACTGATACTTCTGTTTATTCATTTGTAGGATGTGGGCATCGCTGGCTGGCCAGTCTTTATTGCCTGAACCAAGTTGCCCTTGAGAAGGTGGCGGTGAGTTGCCGCCTTGAGCTGCTGTAATCCATATGCTGTGGGTTGACCCACAATGCCATTAGGGAGGGAATTCCAGGATTTTGACGTGGCAGCAGTGAAGGAACAGCAATATATTTCCAAGTCAGGATGGCGAAAGGCTTGGATGGGAACTTGCACCAGGTGGGTTTTCCCACAAGGCTGCTGATCTTGCCCTTCTAGATGGAAGTGGTCGTGGGTTTGGAAGGTGCTGTCTGAGGATCTTTGGTGAATTTCTGCAGTGCATCTTGTAGATAGTACACTCTGCTACTACTGAGCATTGGTGATGGAGGGAGTGGATGCTTTGACCTGGATGATGTCAATCTTCTGTGCTGTTGTTGGAGCTGCACTCATCTCTGCAACTGGGGAGTATTCCATTCACACTCCTGATTTGCGTCTTGATGAGGATCAGGCTTTGGGGACTCGGGAGGTGAGTTACTCGCCACAGTATTCTGAGCCTCTGACCACTCTTGTAGCCACTGTATTTGTGTGGTGAGTTGAGTTTCTGGTAAACGGTAACCCCCAGGGTGTTGATAATGGGCATTCGATGATGGTGACATTACTGGATATCAAGGGGCAGTGGTTAGAACGTCTCTTATTGGAGATGGTCATAGCCTGGCATTAGTGTGGCGCGAATGTTGCTTGTCATTTGTCAGCCCAACCTTGGATATTATCCAGATCTTGTTGTATTTGAACATGGACTGCTTCAGTACCTGAGGAGTTCTGAATGGTGCTTAATATTATGCAATCATCAGTGAACATCCCTACTTCTGACCTTAATGATGAAGGGAAGGTCATTGATAAAGCAGTTGAAGATGTTTGGGCCTAGGACACTACCCTGAGGAACGCGTGCAGAGATATCCTGGAGCTGAGATGACTGACCTCCAACAATTTCAACCATCTTCCTATGTGCCAGGTATGACTGCAACCAGTGGAGAGTTTGCAGCAATACTCATCGATTCCAGTTTTGCTAGGGCTCCTTGTTACCACATTCGGTCGAATGCAGCCTTGATGTCAAGGGCTGTCACTCTGACCTCATCTCTGGAATTCAGCGCTTTTGTCCATATTTGAACCAAGGCTATAATGAGGTCAGGGGCTGAGTGGCCCTATCAGAACCCAACCTTGGTGTCACTGAGTAGGTATTGCTGAGTAAGTACGGCTTGATAATGCTTTTAATGACACCTTCCATCACTTTACTGATGATTGAGAGTAGACTGGGACAGTAAATGGTTGGGTTGGATTTGTTCTTCATTTTATCTACTGGATATACCCTGGGCAATTTTCCACTTTCACAAACAAAAACAGAAATTGCTGCAAAAGCTCTGCAGGTCTGGCAGCATCTGTGGAAAGAAATCGGTGTTCATGTTTCAGGTCCAGTGACCCTTCTGAATTCTGTTAACACTGATTTCTCTCCACAGATGCTGCCTGACTCACTGAGCTTTCTCAGCAATTCCTGTTTTTAGTTCTAATTTCCAGCATCCACAGTTCTTTTAGATTTCAATTTTTCACATTTGGGTAGATAACCAGTGTTGTAACTGTACTGGAACAGCTTGACTAGGGGAGCAGCAAGTTCTGGAGCACAAGTCTTCAGTACTATTACCGGAATGTTGTCACGGCCTGTAGCCTTTGCAGTATCCAGTGTCTCCAACCATTTCTTGATATCATGTGCAGTGAGTCAAATCTGTAATGCTGGGGATCACTGGTGGAGAACGAGATGGATCATCCACTTGGCACTTCTGTCTGAAGATTGCTGCGAATGCTTCAGCCTTATCTTTTGCACTGATGGGCTCTTGAATCATTGAGGATGGGCATATTTGTGGAGCCCCCGCTCCAGTGAATTGTTTAATAGTCCACTACCATTCACAACTGGATATGGTAGGACTACAGAGCTTAGATATGATCCTTCAACTACTTACCTGGCTTTATTACCTAAAATTAAACCCAGGACCATCTTGTAGGGCCTTCTACATACTGGTTTAAAAAGCCCTCCAGGGTTTATCTTAAGAATTCTGCTCCTTCTGAATCTTTCTCACTAGGGTACTATGACTACCCAGTTAATTTTGGGGAAGTTGATATCCCCACTCTCACTACCCTATTACTTTTACACTTTTCTGAAATTTGCCTACATAGTTGCCTTTCATTTTTTTCAGATTGTTAGGGGCCCTATAGTACACGGTGTTATTTCTCCTTTTTTGGTTCTCATGTTCTACCCATACGGCTTCATTTGAGGAGCCTTCTAAGATGTTATTGGTCCTTACTGTTGTAACTGATTCCCTGACCAATATTGCAATACCACCTCCTTTTTAACCTTCTGTGTCTCACCTGTATCCTGGAATATTGAGCTGCCAGTTCTGACACCCCCAACCATATCTCAGTAACAGATTTCTTGCACTACAGATGACACCTTGCATTACTTTACAGATGATCGAGATTGTTTTGGTGATGTACTAATTGGCCATGTTGGATTTGTCTTGCTTTTTTGTGTGCAATTTTGCACATTGTTGGATGGCTACAAGTGTTGTAAATGTACAGAAAGCTTGGCTAGGGGCGTGGCAAGCTCTATATAGCATGTTTTCAGAACTGTTGCTGGAATGTTGTCAGGGCATATTGCCTTTGCAGTTTCCTGTGTCTCCAACCTTTTCTTGATATCTGGTGTGAATTGAAGTAGGGAGCTGTGGTGGAGGCAGTGTGCAGAGTACTAAACATACTCAACCGACCTATGTTTGAAAAATTCAGGAGGATAATGTAAAATTTTGAGATTCTGCAATTGGGCCGCCCTTGCTGAACAATCCAAAATGTGTTAACAATTATACTAACACCTTAATTGTTAGTATAACAATTGGCTGCAGAGGAAAAAAACATGTCCAGGCATTTTGCCTTTCTTGAATTGAATTTAAGCATTGGGAAGAATAGTTCAATGTTGTATTCTCTGCAACAGCTCCTTATCCAATCTATCAATGCCCTTTTCTCATAGCATAAATTTTGTTCACTTTGAAGTTTGGCATTGTTGCATCCGTCTTGACCAGTGCAAGATGAAAGTCTTCACGTTTATTAATTAATTTATGGGGTGTGGGCATCACTGGCTGGCCAGCATTTGTTGCCTGTACCTAGCTGCCCTTGAGAAGGTGGTGTTGGGCTGCCTTCTAGATCCACTGCAGTTCATGTGTTGTAGGTAGACGAACAATGCCCTTGGGGGTGGAGTTCCAGGATTTCGACCCTGTGACACTGAAGGAAAGGCAATATATATTCCAAGTAAGGATGGTGAGTGGCTTTGAGGGAGTGTAGGTGGTGGTATTTCCCTTGTATTTGTTGTCCTTGTCTTTCTAGATAGAAGCAGTCATGGGTTTGAATTAGCTTTGGCTAATTTTCGTAGTGCATTTTATAGATGGTACATACTGCTGATACTGAGCATCAGTGGTGGAGGAAATGTTTGTGGGTGCGTTGTCAATCAAGCGGGCTGCTTTGTCCTGGATAGGGTTGAACTTCTCATGTCTCTTTTTTTTTTTCCCAGTGATACTCAAATCTTTGGTAAACTATTTCAATCTGGAAGGTTTACTGTTTGGCTGTACCAAAAACCTGTTCATACATCAGGCATGGTGTCAAGCATGACTAACAAGGCAGATTGCAGAGAAAATCCACTCCACCTTTTTTACAAGGCGAAGGCACAAGAGGGAAATTTGTAATTTTTTTTGGTGTAATGCATTACAATGTTTTCATTAAAACAGCTGTCACATGTAGTAAATTCCAAATTCATCTTTAATGTAGATAGCAGTGTACAGCCACACTTCAACAATTTTTCTCTCAACAGTCCTTGTTCACTGCTAAGTGACAAATACTCTGAGCTATAGGTTGAATATTTATTTGTGGATTCTACATTCACTCATGCAGTTAGTGACTGAGGATTCCAGTTAAACCAATTTGGCACCACTAGGTAAACTGTAATACTTTCTAGATATTTTTAATCAACTTGTTCAGATATGGGATTTGAACCCAGTCCTCTGGCTCAAGGACATGTCGGATGCTTTGAGGGACATGGATAGGCTGAATAGCCAAGGTCTTTTCCCCACGGTGGGAGGGGAAAGATTTAAAAGGGACTTAAGGGGCAACTTTTTTCCCCACAGTGTGTGACATGTGCATGGAATGAGCTACCAGAGGAAGTGATCGAGGAGAGTGCAATTACAACCTTTAGAAAACATTTGGCAGGCAAATGGGACTAGTTAAATTTAGGAAACCTGGTTTGTGTGGACAAGTTGGACCAAAGGATCTGTTTCCATGCTGTATGACTCTCTATACCATCTGTTACAAGAGTCCTAAATGTTTCCAGTTGAGATCTGTTTAACTAGTTTGCTACGGTAAGCTTACATGATCTAAATTCTATAAATAGACATGAGCTTGATTCCAACATTGTTACTCTTGAGCAGATCTGAAGTAATTAAATGCTGTTTTCAGTTGAGGCATTTGGGGATGTGTTAATAAATCTCCAGGGAATATCATCTGATCTCAATCTCTCTCTCTCCCTCCCTCTCTTACTCCTTTTTATCTTCAGTAATCTTTCCCCTTTTTTCACTTTTTCTCTCAAATGCATTTTTCCCCTCTAAAGTCACAAAAAGTAGTTTTAAAATTAGTTTTAAAATAGTTATGCAAAAGAATAGATCTGACCTAAAAGTTAAAGTTCTAAATTGGAGTAAGGCCAATTTTGACTGTATTAGGTGAGAACTTTCAAAAGTTGATTGGGAGCAGCTATTTGCAAGTAAAGGGACGGGTGGAAAGTAGGAGGCCTTTAAAAGTGAGATAATGAGAGTTCAGAGACTGTATGTTCCTGTTGGTGCAAAGGGCAAGGCTGGTAGGTGTAGAGAATGCTGGATAACTAGAGAAATTGAGGCTGTAGTCCAGAAAAAGGATGCACATGTCAGGTCTAGACAGCTGTGATTGAGTGAATCCCTACAGGAGTATAAGGTCAGTAGAAGTATACTTGACAGGGAAAGCAGGAGGGCAAAAAGGGGACATGAGATCCCTTTGGCAAATAGGGTTAAAGAGAATCCGAAGAGATTCTACAAACACATTAAGGCAAAAAGAGTAACAAGGGAAAGAATAGAGTTCCATAATGATCAACAAGGCTGTTTGTTTAAAATGACAGGAGATGGGTGAGATACTAAAATGAGTATTTTACATCAGTATTTACTGTGGAGAAGGATGTGGAAATTAGAGAATGTGGGGGAATAAATAGTGACATCTTGAAAAGTGTCCATTTTACACCAGGAGGTGGTGCTGGATGTCTTAAAATGCATAAAGGTGGATAAATTCCTGGGACCTAATTGGATGTATCCCAGAAATTTGTGGGAAGCTAGGGGAGAGATAGCTGGACTCCTTGCTAAGATATTTGTATCATCGATTGCGACAAGTGAGGTGCTGGAAGGTGGCAAATATGCCATTATTTAAGAAAGGAGGGAAGGAAAAGTCAGGGAACTACAGACCAGTGAGCCTGACATCACTGGTGGGTAAGGGATTCTGAGGGACAGGATTTAATGCATTTAGAGAGGCAAGGACTGATTAGGGAGAGTCAACATGGCTTGGGAAATTGTGGTTCACTAACTTGAGGTTTTTGAAGAGGTGACAAAGAAGATTGAAGGTGGAGTGGTAGACATTTGTCTGTATAGACTTCAGCAAGGTGTTTGACAAGGTTCCACGTGGTAGACTGGTTAGCAAAGATAGATCACGTGGAATCCACTGGGAGCTAGCCAATTTGGATAGAAAATTGGCTTGAAAGTAGGAGACAGGGTGTTGGGTGGAGGTTTGTTTTTTGGACTGGAGACCTGTGACCAGTGGTATGCCGCATGGATCACTGCTGAGTCCACTGTTTTTCATCATTTATATTCATTTCCAAATCATTTCATATGGGTGGTGTGGTTAGAGAGATTGGTGGTGTAGTGGACAGTGTAGAAGATTATCTGAGGGTACAACGAGACATTGATCAATGGCTGAGGAGTGGCAGATGGAGTTTAATTCAGATAAATGTGAGGTGTTGCATTTTGGTAAGGCAAATCAGGACTGGGCTTATGCAACTAATGATAGGGTTCTGGGGAGCATTGCTGAACAAAGAGAACTAGGAGAGCAGAGGCATGGTTCCCTGAAAATGGAGTCACAAGAGACAATGTGGTGAAGAAGGTGTTTGGCATGTTTGCCTTCATTGGTCAGTGCATCGAGCATAGGAGTTGGGATGCCATGTTGTGGCTGTACAGGACACTGGTTAGGCCACATTTGGATTACTGCATTCAATTCTGGCCTTCCTGTTGTAGGAAAGGTGTTGGCTAAACTTGTAAATCTTTTCTGATGTTGCCAGGGTTGGAAGAATTGAGCTATAGGGAGAGGCTGAATAGGCTGGAGCTTTTTTCCCTGGAGCATCGGAGGCTGATGGGTGACCTCATAGAGGTTTATAAAATCACGAGGGGCGTGGAAATAGCCAAGGTCTTTTTCCCAGGGTAGGGGGAGTTCAAAACTAGAGGGCATAGGTTTAATGTGAGAGGGGATCTGATGGGCAGTTTTTTCATGCCCCAGAGGGTGGTGCACATATATGATGAGCTGCCAGATGAAGCGGTGGAGGTGTGTACAATTACGTGATTTAAAAGGCAGCTGGATGGATTTCTGAATGGAAACATTTAGAAGTTATATGGGCCAAATGTTGGCAAATGGAATTAGATCAGTTTAGGATATCTGGTCCTCATGGATGAGTTGGACCATGGGGTCTGTTTCTGTGCTGTATAACACTATGACTGTATGACACAATGAGTAATCTAAGGTTCAAGGAAATCTGAGAAATTGTAGGGTTTAGATTTGTAGTGGTGTTACATGGGAGAAATTTGTTAGCTATGCCCAGGAGAGTGTTTTGAAACAGTATGTGGATGAGGAAGGGGGCCATACTGGACCTAGTATTGGGAAATGAGCCTAGCAGCTGATCAGTTTCAGTAGGGGACCATTTTGGAAATAGTGACCATAATTCCATAAGTTTTCGGATACTTGTGCAGAAGGACAAGAGTGGATCTCAGATGAAGGTGTTAAATTGGGGGAAGGCCAACTTTTACCGAATTAGGCAAGAATTGGAGAATATGGATTGGGAATGGCTGTTGAGGGTAAATCCACATCTGATATGTGGGAGTCCAAGTTGGGATGGACCAGTTGATTAGAGTGCAGGCCAGGCATGTTTCTGTGAAAATGAAGGATTGGGGATGTTATCAGCTTTGTCAAAAAAAGAGAAGTATACCTAAGGTCTAGGCAACTAAAAACAAACAAAGTCCTTGAAGAATACAGACAAAGTAGGAAGGAGCTCAGACTGGGAGTTAGGGCTAAAAGGGGTTATGAAGTTTCCTTGGACAGCAGGCTTGAGGAGAATCCCAAGGCATTTTATACATATGAGGAGTAAGAGGGTAACTAGGGAAAGAATAGGTCCACTCAAGAATAAAGAAGGGAGGTTATGTATGGAGCCAGAGGAAATGGATGAGATCCTTTGAGTACTTTACATCCTTATTCACCAATGAGAGGGATGTGACAGATGTTGATGTTAGGGGAAGGTGTGTGAGTACTCTCGGGCAGGTCAGCATAATGAAGGAGAAAGTGTTGGGTGTTTTGAAATGTACTGAGGTAGACATCCCCAGGTCTAGACAGGATTTATCCCAGGATACTGTGAGAGGCAAGGGAGGAAATAGCTGGGGCCTTAACAGATACCTTTATGTCCTCTTTGGCCTCGGGCGAAGTTCCACAAGACTGGAGAATGGCCAGTGTTGTTCCTTTAAGGGAAGCTGAGATAATTCAGGCAATTGCAGGCTAATGAGCCTGTCATCAGTGGTGGGGAAGCTGTTGGAGAAGATACTGAGAGGATATGTTCACGTTTGGAAGTAAAGGGACTTGTTAGTGATAGGCAGCGAGGATTTGTGTGGGAAAATCATGTCTCTCCAACTTGAATGAGTTTTTTGAGGTGGAGACCAGAATGATTGATGAAGGAAGGGCAGTGGATATTGACTACATGGACTTTGAGGTATTTGCTAAGGTACCTCCATGGCCAGCTTGTACAGAGGGTAGAGTCTTATGGGATCTGGGTGAGCTGACTAGATGGATGTGAAACTGGTGTGGCCATAAAAGGCAGAGTAGTGGTGGAAGCTTTTTGGAATGGAGATCCGTAACTAGTGGTGTTCTGCAGGGATCAGTGCTGGGACCTTTGTTATTTGTAATATGTATAAATGATCTGGAGGAAAATGTTGGTGGTCTGATTAGTAAGTTTGCAGATGTCGCCAAAATTGGTGGACTTGCAGATGGTGAGGAGGATTGTCAAAGGATATAGCACGATACAGATAGCTTGCAGATTTGGGCAGAGAAATCGCACATGGAGTTTAATCTGGACAAATGCGAGGTGATGCACTTTGGAAGATCAAATTCAGGTGTGAATTATGCAATATGGCAGAATCCTTAGGCGCATTGACATACATAGTAATCTACATAGATAGACAGGTCTATAGATTCCTGAAAGTGGCAACACAAGTGGATAAGGTGGTCAAGAAGACATACAGCACACTTGCCTTCATCAGCTGGGATATCGAATGTAAAAGTTGGCAAGTTACGTTACAGTTGTGCAAAACTATAGGCCGCGTTTCGAATATTATGTGCATTTTTGGTCTCCACACTACCAGAAGGAAATGGATGCTTTGGAGAGGGTGCAGCAAAGGTTTACCAGGATGTTGCCTGGTCTGGAGGGTTTTAGTTATGAGGAGAGGTTGGATAAAGGAGAAAATAAGAAATGCAGATGCTGGAGGCCAGACTCCATAGATGTGAAGCTGGAAAAGCACAGCAGGTCTGACAGCATCCAAAGAGCAGGAATGTCAATGTTTCGGGCTGAAACCCTTTGTCAGGACTGGGGAGGGCAAGGGGACTCCAGAAGAAAATAGAGGGAAGCGTGTGGGGCTGGGGGAAAGGTAGGTGAGATGGTGATAGGTAGATGCAGGTAGGGAGTTATTGTGATTGGTCATTGAGAATGACAGAGTGGATAGATGAATAGGACAATGGACAGGTTAGATCAGGCCAGGGAGGGGAGGATGGGGACAGCTGGACATGAGATAAGGCTGGGGGTGAAGGGACTTTGAAGCTGGTGAAGTCGATAAGCTCCCAAGGCGAAATATCACCTGCACTTCATCCAACCTAATCTCTCGTACCCATTGCTTCCGATGTGGCCTTCTCTATGTCGGGGAGACTAATCACAGATTCAGACAGGTTCGCGGAGCATCTGCGCTCTACACGCACCAACCAACCTGACCTTCCGGTTGCCATCTGTTTTAATTACTCCTCCCACTCCCTTGGCGACATGTTCATCCTTGGGTGCCTCCACTGTCAGAGCAAGGACAAACGTAAACTGGAAGAACAACATCTGATATATCGCCTTAGGAGCTTACAGCTCAATGTTGAATTCACCAGCTTCAAAATCCCTCCACCCCCAGCCTTATCCCATGTCCAGCCCTCCCCACTCCTCCTCGCCTCCCCGACTTGACCTAACCCGTCCATCTTCCTACTCGTCTATCCAGTCCACCCGTCCCACTGACAAATCACAATAACAATAACTTCCTACCTGCATCCTCCTGTCACCATCCCACCTACCCTCCTGATCTGGCAGCATCTGTGAAGAGAAATCAGAGTTAACGTTTCGGGTCTGGTGACCCTTTCTCAGAAGTCAGTCTCTCCTCTCTCCTCTCCTCCTCCCCCGCCCCATTTGATTCAGTTAAAAAGACTGAACTAGAACTGGGCAAGTTAAACTTGCAGTGAATTGGTAATTGCAAGTGTGACTTAACTGGACTAGCAGCTGGCTATTCTCTGCTCCCACATAGAGTGAACTTAGTTTTTAGATCTCTTGTTGGTTGCCTTTAATAATTCCTGTTGTGTTGATGAGCCACAGACTTTAATCATTACTGCTTCTGTTTCCTAGTGCTTCAGCAGCAGCAAATTCAAGATGTAATATGTGGCACCAGCTTGTATTTCTTCTCTTGTTTTGTGCAGTTGGGTTACAACAGCATTGCTTGATAGTCAGGTGGCTACACTGTGAAATGTGGGAGTTTGTGAACAGTGAGACTGCCCCGAGCAGACACATTTGCAAATAATGTCTCCATCTTCTCTAGTTCTGGAGTGAGATTTGGATAGACTCTGAATCAGTGAACTGGGAGGAGTTTCTGCATTGCTTTATCCAGAATACGTCAAACCCCAGAGGAGATCCCAGGTTCAGGAAAGTGAGTCATGACTGATGAGAAGCCAGGCAGTGGGGATTTAAGAGAAGTTGAGAAGGGGATTATGCATGCACATACACACCTTGTCAATATGTGCTCATTAACTGTGAGGCCGAAGAGATTGACTGCATAAGAGACATTTTCAAACCTGATCAAGATACCGTAGCTCAGAGATTGTCCAGAGATATTAACAGAAGTGAGGAGAGGGACTGAGTAGAAATGTGTTTGTAATAAGGGGACCATCATTTAATTAATTAATTAATTTATAATTAGTGAGGTGGATAGTTCCCCTGCAGTCAATCATGAGAATCCTAAAGGGTACATTGCCTACCCAGTACCAGGATTAAGAGACTTTGTGGCTGAAGAGGAAATTAGAAAGGGAGGGGATTTCAGTTGTCCTAGTTTGTACACAAAAAAATAGGAGTAGTGAAGAGGTCTTAATGAAAGAATATTATGAGTTAGGATTTCAAGGTTAATGAGTTTTGAATTATTATCTGAGCAAGTTGCCACAGGAACAAACCGTTTTGAAGAATTAATATGCGGCTAAGTGTTTGGTGTGATGTGGGAAAGATGCGTTCCTTTTTGTACGGCGCTGATACCAAGAAAGGAAGGAGCTTTGCCAATACGATGGATTCTACCTGGTCCAGGATGAGATCCATGGGCCTAGCTGAAAGGGTAAATAAGGGAGTTTTTAAAAAACAAGGCTTTAAGCTCGGAAGAAGAGGAGAGTGGATCTATAAGAAATTTAAGCTGCCTATATAAACAGGCAGGAGGGCATAGGAAAAAATAACTAGGGATAACGGTGATGGGAAGGGGTCTTAAAAATGGTTTAACGAAAATTGAAAAGAACTCCTATTGAACATGAGTTAAATGTCTGTATAGTAATGCCCACAGTCTAATAAAACAGGGAGCTGGAGGTAATCCTGCACTGGGAGGAACCAGAAACAACACAGATTATCGATATGTGGCTACAGAACAATCAGTTTTTCATAGAATCATACAGTACAAAAGAGCTCCTTTGGCCCATCGAGTCTGTTCTGCCAAAAATATACTACTACATATACTAGTCGCACTTTCCTGCACTCTGCCCTTAGCTTTGAATGCAATGACACTTCAACTACTATATAGAAAGTTGAGGTTTCCCACCTCAACTTCCTTCCCAGGCAGTGCATTCCAGATTTCCACCACCTCTGGGTGCAGACATTTTTAGACAAATCTGTTCTAAATTTTCACTTTAAAATTATGCCTCCTTCTTATTGACCATTTGACTAAGGGTAACAGCTGCTTTTTATTTACCCTGCCCATGCTCCTCAATCTTCTACACCTATCAGGTCCCCTTCAACCTTCCGTACTTCAAAGAAAGCAACCTGATCTTAACCAGCCTCTCTCCATTGCTGAAGTGCTCCATCCCAGACAACATCCTTGTCAATCTCCTTTGTACCCCCTCCAGTGCAATCACATCCTTCTTGTAATGTGGTGACCGGAATTGCACACAATACTCCAGCTATGGCTTAATCAGAGTTCAGTTCCAACATAACCTGCTTGCTCTTATAATCCATGCCACAACAGATAAAGGCAAACATCTGTATGCCTTATAAACCACCCTATTAGCTTGTCTGCCACCTTCAGGGATTTGTGGAAAAACAGTCCCAAGATCCCTCTGTTCGTCTGAGTTTGCTAGTGTCCTGCCATTCAATGAATAGTCCCTAGCTTGCTTTCTTCCTTCAAAAGTGAACCACCTCACACTTATTAGCATTAAATTCCATTTGACATTGATCTGCCCATCTGACCAATCTGTTGATATCATCCTGTAACCTGCTACCTTCCTCCTCAGCGTCAACCACCTGGCTAATCTTTGTGTCATCCACAAACTTGC
The DNA here is from genome assembly GCF_021869965.1 of Rhincodon typus. Classification (NCBI taxonomy): domain Eukaryota; kingdom Metazoa; phylum Chordata; class Chondrichthyes; order Orectolobiformes; family Rhincodontidae; genus Rhincodon; species Rhincodon typus. The sequence goes on along the minus strand of NC_063332.1, from coordinate 26,495,200 downwards.
TAATCATCCCTCTCACATTCTCATCTATATCACTTACGAATATCAGAAACAATCAGGGAGCCAGCACTGATCCCTGTGTCATGCAATTGAGCAAAGTGGGCTCTGATCACATGGTCTTCTACCACCGCCTTCTGTCTGCTGCCACTATGCCAATTTTGGATCTAACTTACATTTTCCTCAGTTGTCTCTCATCCATCTGTCACCTTGTAACTTAAATCTGTGCCTGCTTGTAATTGACCTGTCCACTTGGAGAAGCAGTTCTGTTCTGTCCAGGCCACCCAATATTTTGTACACCTTGATTAAATCACCCCTCAGCTTCCTCCTCGAGGATTACAATCCTATCCAGTCTTTCACCATCGCTGCAATTTTCAAGCCCAGGCTTAATTCTTGTATGTCTCCTCTGTACACTCTAGAACAGTGTGTTTTTCCTGTAATGTGGAAACCAGAACTGTGTACACAACTCCACTATCTTTTATAGTTTTAGTATTACATCCCTGCTTTCATATTCAATAAATTACTTAATGAAGGTAAGAATTACACCTGCTTTCCTTGACACCCTGTCTAACTATCCTGTCACCCCAGGGACCTGTGAACATGCACTCCATGGTCTCTCACTTCTGTACCCCCCTCAGTGTCCCCTTGTTTATTATATATTCCCTTTCTTTGTTTGCCCACCCCAAATGTATAACATCATGCTTCTGTGGATTGAATTTAATTTGCCACTATTTCATCTGTTCAATTAAGCCGTTTCAAATCTTCTTGCAGTCAACAGCCATTCTCTTCACTAATTACTACCTGGTCAATTATTGTGTTATATGCAGATTTCCTAATTATGTCTTCCATATTTAATCATTAATGTATGTTGCAAACAGCAATGAAACCAACACTGAGCCCTGTGGAATACTGCTGGAAACAGTGTTTGCAGCAACATCATCAACCATTCTAATTTCTTTTTATTATGGAGCCAATTTTGGATCCAACTTGCTACATTGCCCTGTATTCCTTGTATCTCATTCGCTTTGGCTTTTCTGATCAGTCTACCATGCGAGACCTTGCCCATTTCCATAAGACATAGGAGCAGAAATTAGGCCATTCAGCCCATTGAGTCTGCTCCGCCATTCAATCATGGCTGATAAGTTCCTCAATCCCATTCTCCCGCTGTCTCCCCATAACCCTTGATCCCCTTGACAATCAAGGACCTATTTATCTCTGTCTTAAATGTACTCAATGACCTGGCCTCCACAGCCTTCTGTGGCAGTGAATTCCATAGATTCAGCTCTCTGGCTGAAGAAGTTTCTCCTTATCTCTGTTCTAAAAGGTCTTCCCTTTACTCTAAGGTTGTGCCCTTGGGTCCTAGACTCTCCTACCAATGGAAGCATCTCTCCAACATCCACTCTGTCCAGGCCATTCAGAATTCTGTAAGTTTCAGTTAGATGCCCCCTCATCCTTCTAAACTCCAATGAGTATAGTCCCAGAGTCCTCAAACGTTCCATATATGTTAAACTTCTCATTCCTGGGACCATTTTCGTGAACCTCCTCTGAACCTACGTCAGGGCCGGTACATTCTTCCTGAGGTATGGGACCCAAATTTCCTTATTAAAATCCATGTAGACAACATCTACTGCACTATCCATCTTAATTTTTTTTGTTACTTCCTTAAAAAAAGGTAAGGTAATAAAGGTGACCTTCCTTTTTAATGAAACTATTCTGACTATCCATAATTAATCCATTCCTTTCTGAATAACAGTTAATCCTATCTCTCAATATTACTATGTAGTTATTTGCCCAGCACAGAGGTCAGACTATAGTTATTTAGCCTTTCCCTTGCATCCATTTTAATAGTAGTTCTACATTTGCAGACCTCCAAACCTCTGGCATCTCACCTGTGTCTAGTAATGGTTGAAAAATGATCCTTTAAGCATCCACTGTTTCCTCCCTGGTATCTTTAACTTCTATAGTGTACAATAGAGTCAGTGTCAAACTCTGATGGAGAGGAGTGTGGAGCAGTGAGTATATAAATTTTCAGCTTAGGATTCCAAGGCCTGTTTACCAGGGAACGGAGTTAGCGCCAGACTCTGTGGGAAAAGAGCGCAGAACAGTGACTACATAAGTTTAAGGATTTGGAGGCCTACTTAATGGGAAGCAGAGTGCTGAATTTTACCTGAAAGACCTGAATTTTACTCATTTAGCAGCTTGCAACTCAACTTGGGATGGGGGGGCTGTTGTGATGTCACTGGAAAGTGGTGAATTGATTGGCTGGTAAGGAACTACCTTTAGGAACGAACCCTAAGGAGCAGTAATTTAGAAAAGATTATTATTTCTATTGTTATTGTTAAGGGATTGACTGAGGAGTACCAGGGGATAAGAAACAGACTAAAATTAAGCTAAAGGCCATAGCTTTACTACTGAAGGCCTTGGTGCATTCCTCCTCTACATGGTAAATCAGGCACAGTTGCATGCCCAGGGCTAGCATGTCTGCAGGAAATGTGTCCAGTTAGAGCTTGTGGAAGTTGGGTTTTAGAGCATGAACTGCAGCTAGTGTCCCCAGGGCTGAGAATATCATCTATAGCACTTCAAGAGCAGTGGCCTTTCTATAGGCCAAGATCTAAGGGCAAACAGAAAGGGAATATGTGGCCACCAAGGAGGACGTGATAGGCAGTGCAGGACCCCCTGTGGCCATTCCCATGCTTCGGATGCTGTTGGGGGAATGGCCTCTCAGATGAAGGTGGCAGCAGCCAAACTTGTTGCACCACAGTTGGCTCTGCTGTAAGGTAGAGGAGGAAGAAGAGCAAGAATACTATAAGTAATGGGGATTCAATAGTAATGAGAATAGTGGGCACAAATGAAACTCCAGGATGGTATGTTGCCTTTTGGGTGCTGGGTCAAGGATGTCTCAGGGCGGCTGTGGGACATTCTGAAGTGAGTAGGTGAAAAGCCAATGGTCGTAGTGCATGTTTGTACCAATGAAATAGGTAAGAAAGGATATGAGGTCCGAAAGGCAGAATATAGAGGGTTAGGAAGCAAGTTTAAAATAAGTCCTTCAAGGTCAATCTCTGGATTGCTACCTGTGCCAGTTTGAGTAGAAAAAGCATGATATATATGATGAATATGTGAATGGTGTGATGTGTTGCGAGGTGGAGGATTTCAGATTCCTGAGACATCAGGACCGGTTCTGGGGTAGGCAACATCAGTTGACAGACTCTCAAATGGGTTGAACCTGGGCTGGGCTGAAACTGATGTAGGTGGTGTATTTGTGTGTGGCAGTGGAAAGATTTGAACTAAAATAGAAGGGGAAGGAACTTATACAGGGAGATGGATGACAGGGGAATGAAAACTTAAGAAGAAAGAATGGGCAATAAGAAAAGTGGTAGACAGATAATTCGGGGGTTAAGAATTGAACAGGGCCACAGTTAACAGGACTAAGAATGCTGAAAAGATGAGCCTTATTCACAATAAAATGGATGAAGTAGTCAGGCGAAAAAAATCTGAATCGGTATGATGTTATTGGAGATTGCAGAGACAAGGTTTCAGTATGACTAGGAATGGAAACTGAATATCCATGGGTTTTCAGATTTTAAGAAAGGACAGACAGAAAGGAAGAGTGGTGTAGTATTGCTGATTAAAAAGAATTAATGTGAGGAAGAATATTAACTCTGTTGAAGTTAGATCTGTGTGGGTTGAGCTTAGAAACGCCAAGGGGCAGAAAATCATGAGGGTTGTATAAAGACCTCGTAAGCTGTTGTATTAAAACTGGGGAAGGCATTAAAAAGAAAATTAGAGATGCAAGTAATAAATTATGGGCAACTTCAGACTGCATTAGATTGGGCAAATCAAATTAGTAGCAATACTATAAGAGGACGATTTCTTGGAGTGAATATGGAATAGTTTAATGAATCAATATGTTGAGAAACCAACGAGAGAGAGAAGGTCATCCTTGACTGGCTATTGTATAACGAGGAAGGAATAAATGACAATCTAGTTGTGCATGGGCCCTTAGGGAAGAGTGACTATAATGGGATAGAATTCTTAATTAAAAAAGAGAGTGACATTGTTATTTGAATCTAGGGTCCTGGATTTAAAGGGAATTACAATGGTATGAGGTGCATGTTAGCTGTGATATATTGTTTAAAGGGATGACGGTAGGTAGGCAATGGCAGACCTTTAAAGAGCACATGGATGAACTCCAATTCTAGCACAAAAATATAAATGGGAAGTGTGGTGAGACCACGGCTGACAAGTAAAATTAGGAATAGTATTAAATCCAAGGAAGAGGCATAAAAATTGGCAAAATAAAGCAATTGACTTGAAGATTGAGAACAATTTAGATTCCAGTCCAACACCAGCACCTCCATATCACAGCAAAGGGAAACAAAGAGATTGATTGATTAAGAGATGAAGATAGAGAATGAGAGTAAGCTTGCCAAACATACAAACCAATAGTAAAAGCTTCTATAAGTATGTGAAGAGAAAAAAGATTAGTAAAGACAAATTTAGGTCCCTTACAGTCAGAAACGGGAATTTATAATGGAAAACTGAGATGGCAGACCAATCAAAGAAATCCTTTAGTTCTGTCTTCACAAGGGAAGACACAAATAACATCCCAAAAATATCGTGAACAGGTGGCCTAATAGGAAGGAGGAATTAAATGAGATTAATATTAGTAAGGAAATGGTGTTGGGGAAATGAATGGGATTAAAAGCGGAAGAATCCCCAGGGCCTGATGAGCTTCACCCTAGAGTACTTAAGGAAGTGATCCTAGAAATAGCAGGTGTGATCATGATCACCTTCCAAAATTCTGTAAACTCTAACTACCCTCCAATCCGTAAGAATTGTTAATGTAACTCCACTATTTTAAAAAGGAGGCAGAGAGAAAACCACTTGATTCGCTTGACATCAGTAGTTGGGGAAAATGCTAGAGTCTATTAGAAAAGATGTAATACCAAAGGACTTGGAAGATAGTTAGTGTAGATTTACGAATGGGAAGTCATGTTTGACACATTTGGAATTTTTTTCTGGATGCAACCCAAAGAATGGATAAAGAGGAGCTACTGGATGTGGTTTAGTTAGATTTTCAGAAGGCTTTTGATAAGGTCCCACAAGAGATTACCATGCAAAATTACAGTACATAGGATTGGAGATTGTGTACTGAAATGGATTGAGAGCTGGTTGGCAGACAGGAAACGAAGAGTAGAAATGAGCAGGTCTTTTTTCCTGAGTGGCATATAGTGACCAGTGGACTACCGCATGGATCAGTGCTTGGACCCCAGCTATTCGCCATATATATTAATGATTTAAATAAGGAAACTCTGTGTCACATCTCACGTGTTTACAGAAGAGGCAAAGCTGGATGGGAGGGTATTCTGTGAGGAGAATGCAGAGAAGCTTCAGTGTCATTTGGGTAAGTTAAATAAGTGGGCAAATACATGTCAGATGCATAAAATATGAATAAATCTGAGGCTATCCATTGTGGTAGCAAAAGCAGGCAGATTATTATCTGAATGGCGATAGATTGAGAAAGGGAAGGTGGTGCAATGAGATCTGGGAGGTCCAGTTGTGGAAAGTAAGCATGGTAAGCAGCAGGTGGTGAAGAGGCAAGTGGTATATTGGTGTCCATAGGAAGGGGATTCATTTACAGGAGCAAAGATTTCTTGCTGCAACTACACCGTGTTATGGACCAGACCAGGCCCCTTCAGAATATCCCAGGAAGGCAGCCTAGATCCGAACATTTTCTTATTTTAAAGGCAAATGCAAAGTGTCTGTTGCAGATACGACGCAACTGGTCAAATTGAAGACGCGAGAAATATGTAGATATAACCATATTGGACTATAAGGAACAAGGGATGTTGGAAGAAAACAGAAGCAGGCTACTGATTTGAATGATCCGCCATGAACATATTGAATGATGGAGCAGATTTAAAGGACCAGTTGGCCTACTCCTGCTTGTACGTTTGATGTTTTTATGTTTCTATCCATCTGGCAAATGTGATTTATCTTTGAAGAAGCTTAGTCCCTATAGTACTCTCCTTTTCATTTTGTTTATTTTATCTATTATTTCACATTCTTCTTTAACTATAATGTCTGCATCTCCTTTTGTGAAAACAGAAGAGTACTCAATAAGAACCCAGCCCACATCTTCTGCTTTCGTACATTAGGTATCTAAGGTTCTTGAGTAGATTTGTAGCTCGGGTTGTGGGTGCTGTGGTTGGTTCACTCACCGAGTTGGAGCATTAGTTCGCAGATGTTTCATTACCCTGCAGAGTAACATCAGCCTGATGAAGCACTGTTGTTTTCGCGCCTGGTATCTAAACCCTGGGGTCCATTGGAATTAGTTACCAAATTTCCAGTTTTTCTTTGCAGTGGTGTATGTATAGGGTCTAATTCTACGTGTTTATTGATGGCCTTCTTGGTGGAGAACCAAGCCTCTAGACTCCATGATATCAAGAAACGTTTGGAAGCACTGGTTACTAAGACTGTGGGCCCTTGCAACATTTTAGCAATGGTACTGAAGACTTGTGTTGTAGAACATGCTGCTCCCCTGTTCCAGTATAGTTAGAACACTGGCATCTACCTGACAATGTGAAAAATTGCCCAGATATGTCCTGTAAACAAAAAGCAGGACAAATCCAACCTGACCAATAACCACAACATGTCTATTCTTAATCATCAGTAAAATGATAGAGGTTATCATCAATGGTGGTGTCAAGCAGGACCTTGCTCAGCAATAACCTGCTCAGTGACGCCCAGTTTGGGTTGTGCCAGGGCCACTCAGATCCTGACCTCTTTACAGCCTTGGTTTAATCGGAGACAAAAGAGCTGAATTCCAGGGGTGAGGTTAGAGCGACAGCCCTTGACATCAAGCCCACATTCAACAGAGTGTGGCATCAAGGAGCCTAGCAAAGTTGAAATCAATGGGAATCGGGCCAAACACTCCCCAGTTGGAGTCATACTTGGCTCAGAGGAAGATGGTTGTGATTGTCAAAGGTCAATCAGCTTGGCTCCAGGACATCTCTGCAGGAGTTCCTCTGGGTAGTGTCCTAGGTCCCACCATCTTCAGCTGCTTCATCAATGACCTTCCCTCCATCATAAGGTCAGAAGTGGAGATGTCTGCCATTGATTGCACAATGCTCAGCAGCATTGGTGATTCCTCGGATGCTGAAACATGTATACGTGCAACAATGTCTGGACAATATCCAGGCTTGGCCTGGCAAGTGGCAAATGACATTCACATCCTACAAATACCAGACATGACCATCTCCAGCGAAAAACAATCTAACCACTGCTCTTCACATTCTCTAGCGATTGTAACAAGTTCAGCCAGCTGGGCATCATAGAGTGAGTTCCCTGATTGGACCAGATTACTAGCCCCAAGTAGGGACCCCTGGCTGACAGATAAAATGGAGAGTGTCAGAGATATTGGCCCTCTGATAGCTGACTCTAAAGAGGCAGTACTAACGTCAAGGACTGCACATGTGAATAAAGGGTGACTTTGTGAAGAAACTCACAACAGTCATCTTTTGAGTTGGGGTATGCATTCCTTTATAACATGCCTTTATTTGGGAATCTTGACTCATTCAACCCTTCCATCATGGACTGGGAACGGTATGCAGAAAGAATGTGTTTATTTTTCCCAGGCAAATGACATTGTGGCAGATGAAAAGTAACAGTAATTCTTCTGACAGCCTCTGGAGCCACAGTTTTTTGCTATTAGGAGCCTAACTTTCCGAGGCACCAGATACTAAAACCTTTCAAGAATTGACTGACATTGTGAAGTAATATTACGACCCTAAGCCACCTCTAATTCTGAGGCGCTATTATTTTTACTTGGCAATTTGTGAATTAGGGGAATCTGTATTGGGATTTGTAACTATGATAAGACATCTTGCAAAAGCCTGGCACTTTAAGATTTAAACTAATGAGATGTTTAGATATTGTTTGGTACGAGAGATTAATTTTGTAACTATGTAAAAACACCTACTAGCTGAAACCCAACTGGACTTCAAACAGGTAATACACCTGCAATTATCATTGGAAAATGCGGCAAGTGGAGCATATGGGTTGCAGGGTATTCTGAAGGAAGTGGACACCCTCGCCAGTCTGACTGAGCTTAGGGAACACCACTTGAGTGAAGGCAATTGCATAACTTCGCTCAGGGCATATCATGATCAGAGGGACTCTTGGTCAGGCTACAGCTAAACCCCAAAACAAAGCCAAGCCTGGCCAAACAGTTAAAGTTTTTTCTTCAGAATCCTGACCGGCAATCCATTGCAGTTGCTGCCGGTACATAGACTTGATAGCTTAAAAAGTCCTACTAGACCTAAATCATAGAATCCCTACAGTGTGGAAACAGGCCCTTCAGCCCAACAAGTCCACACCAATCCTCCCATCCAGACCCATCCCCCTGTAACCCACCTAATCTACACATCCCTGAACACTGGGCAATTTAGCATGGCCAGTCCATCTAGCCTGCACATCTTTGGACTGTGGGAGGAAACCGGAGCATCCAAAAGAAACCCACGCATACATTGGGAGGACGTGCAACTCCACACAAACTGTCCCGAGGGTGGAATCAAACCCGGATTCCTGGCACTGAGGCAGCAGTGCTAATCACTGAGCCACTGTAGAGTAAGATGACTCATAGGCCAGTATCCAGGAGAGTGCATATCCTGGAAAGTCCACCTGCATCTGGTTTGGAACAGAAATATTGCTCAGCAACATCTAAATCAGAACCTATTAAAATAAAAGGTCTGCTTAAACGCTCATCTGCTTCTTATGGAGATTAGTACTGTATAGCTGTATCAGTGATTGCAGAAACAGTTTTTAACAAAATTCGCTCTAGACTCCAGCCTTTTAAATTTGTGCAAGACCTCAGCTAGGCTGAGAACCTATACTAGAGAGCCTTTATAGATTAAGGGTACAACTTCAGTTCTGGTCTCTTATGAAAGGCAGCTGGTTCAGTTACCAGTGATTGTAGTAAAATGCTCAGGCCTGAACTTAATGGTGTGAAATTGGTTGCGAGAGATCCCCCTAGGTTGGCTGAACATTTTTCAATTAGGAAATGGCTGCCTGAGTGAAGTTCCAATTAAATACTGGGAAGTCTTCCAGGAAGGAATAGGGACAATCAAAAGAGCTAAGGGCCACCTTGCACGTTGACCAGGAAGCAATTCCATGATTCTGCAAGGCCTGGCCAGTGCCATTGCCTTACAAGCAAAAGTAGAAACAGAAATCAGAAGGCTGGAAAGTGAAAGAATTATCAAACCAGTCCAGTTTGAGGAATGGGCAGCACTGGTCATACCAATTTTGAAGCCCAATGGGTCAGTTTGTCTTTGTGAGGATTTTAAATAAATGGTATAGCACTTTGTGCAGCTGGTTAAATACCCAGTCCTTCAGATTGAGGATTTATATGTATAGCTGGCAGTAAAGCTCTCCTTCATGAAGCTGGGCATGAGCCATGCCTACTTGCAATTGTGTTTAGCAGAGGATTCCAAGAAGTATACTACAATTAATACCTTTTAAGGGCTGTACCAATATACAGATCTGCCATGTGGGGTGTCTTTAGCCTGTTCAATTTTTCAGTAGATGAAAGAGAACATTTTAAGGTTTACCTCATTTACCTAACAGAGGGAAGACCATTAAGGAACACTTACAGAACTTGGATATAGTCCTATGAAGATGTTTCTCTGAGGTGGGTGTATACCTAAGGAGGAAAAAAAAATGTGTTCCAGGTCCCCCAAGTGACCTACTTGGGCTGCAGAGTCGACAAGACGTGGTTATACCTGTTGGAAGGTAAAGTGAGGGCAATCAAAAAAGCCCCAACTCTCCCATCTGTCCAGGAGCTTAGGTCACTTCTTGGGCTGGTAAATTATTACAGAAAGTTCATTCATAACCTGGCCTTTATCTTGGCCCCTTTGCATCAACTCCAAAAAAAGGGTCAGCCTTGGAAATAGCTAGGGCCTGTCTGTGCAACTTCCAGTGAAATGAAGAAACAACTATCATCCTCTAGGGTATTGGCACGCTATGATTCCAAGAAAGATCTGGTTTTGACATGTGATGCCTCCCCATCCATGGTGGTATTAACTCATAGGTGGCCAGATGGAATGGAGCACCCAATAGTATACTTTGGCTAATGCAGAGCGTAAATAAGCCCAGATAGAAAGAGAAGGATTGGCAGTCATATTTGGAGTCAGTAAGTTCCACCAATTCCTTTTTATGGTCGAAAATGTGTGATAATCATGGACCACAAACCCCTACTTGTTCTGCTTAAAATGGATAAGGCAATGTCACCCATAGCTTCAGGCCACATTCAGCAGTGGGCTCTAATACTAAATGGTTTTACTTACAAGCCAGAACACAGTCTGGAAGGCCAAGTAGTGAATGTGGATGCTTTGAGCCACTTTCCATCAGCAATTAAACCACCAGTCGTACCCCCAATGAAAGAGTCTGTAATGACATTTAATTTGCTGGACACGCTTCCAGTCACAGCTGCTAATATCAGACTTTTGACAGAAAGATTCAGTCCTTTCAAAACTGAAACAACTGGTGATGATGGCAGAAATCAAAAGGCTGTCACAATTAGAATTGAAACCTCTGGACCCGGAGAGACCAGATCACAGTAGAGGATAGCGTATTGTAGTGGGGAGGAAGAATGATTGTCCCAAGCAAAAGTTGCCACTAGATACTGGCTGAACTCCACCAGGGCCATCCAGGGGTCTCCAAAATGATGTTGGCAAGAAGTTATGTTTGGTGGCCAGGCCTGGATGTAGACATAGCCATGTTGGTGGGGCAGTGCCCAGAGTACCAACAAGGACAAAAATTACCTCCAGCAGCTCCCCAGCTTTCATGGGAATGGCTGGGTCAGCCTTCGACTTGGTTGCACATCAACTATGCAGGGCCTTTCGCGGGTTCAATGTATCTTAGTCATTGTAGATGCCCACTCAGTGCTTGGATGTGCGTAGGTTCCATTCGTCAAACACAGGGACGATGATGGAAAAGCTGCTTGCGTCTTTTTCAACACACTGACTCCTAGAAGTGTTGGTCACAAATAACGGGCCATTGTTACCAGCAGAGAATTTGGGCATTTCTTAAAGTCAAATGGGATTCAACATACAAGAACAGCTCCATACCATCCATCATCTAATGGTCTGGCAGAAAGAGCAGTCCAAACTTGAAGGCTGGTTTGAAGAAACAACATACAGCTTCGCTAGATACCAAGCTGTCCTGGTTCATAAGACAACCCCATGTGCAACTACAGGATAGCACCGGCAGAGTTGCTGATGGGTAGAAGACTCCACAACAGGTTAAAGCTGCTCTTTACGGATCTGGGGTAGGGTGAAATGGTATTGACTTCGCCAAGTTGGAGAGAGAGTTTGGTACAGGTAATAGTTTGGTGTAAGTATCATGGAAATGGCATCGTACGGGTATGAGGCATGATTGATGCGAGGTCAGGACCAGTGATGCATAAAGTTCAGGTCGGTGCGATAATCCTGAACAAGCACATGGACCATATGAAAATTGCAAATTTGAAAACTGGGGGCAAAATGTGTCCTATCCCTCAACATTCAGCAAGACTTCTGGAACCAGTGGGTTCAGCCTCTCCGTCAGGGGTTGACAAGGCCTCTGAGTCAGATTGACATGATGGATGTAGCTGCCTTGATGCCTTTGCTGCCAGAAGAAGACAGTGAGATTCTAGCGAGGTGCTTTTGGTGCAAGTGGTGAGCTCCCGTGCACTATACGCTGCCCGTATCAGGTGCCGAGTTGGAGGTACCTGACCTAGTGGTAAAACGCCTATGTTCTCAGACTCTGAAAGCGATGTAGTGAGGTCAGCCAGCTGGACATCAGAATATCAGTTCCCTGATTGGGCTGTTGATCTAGCCCAATTAGGGAGCCCTGGCTGATAGATCAGAAGGGGAGTGTCAGAGATACTGCCACTTTGGGGGTTGGTTTAGCTCAGTTGGCTGGGCAGTTAGTTTGCAAAGCTGTGTGATGTCAACGACATGGGTTCAGCCCCTGCACTGGCTGAGGTTCCAATGAAGGATTCTCCTCAACCTCTCCCCTTGCCTGAGGTGTGGTGGCCCTAATGTTAAATCACCACCAGTTGTCTGTATGTAATGGGAGAGCAGCCCTATTGTCTGGTAGACTATGACGACTTGACTTGACTTTGGTAGTTGACTCTGAAGAGGCAGTACTGAAGTCAGAGACTGGTCATATGGAAATAAAGGGTGACTTGGTGAGGGGATACTGGGCTCTGTGTAGTTATTTCACATTCGGTGGTGTTACCATTGTTGAATCCTCTGCTGCTAGCATCCTGGGGTTGCCGTTGACCAAAAACTGAACTGGACTCGCTGTATACTGACCACAAGAACAGGTCAAAGGCTAGAATTTTCATCACGCTAATAATATTTAGCGGAATAATGAGCTGCTGATTCACAGCCTGAGATTTTGCAGTCAGTCAGTGAAACTCATCTCGATACAGCAAATGAAGTCCAAGCATTTTCCAATTGATGAAAGCAAATTTATAATATTTATAAGTAAAATCGGCGTGGGGACATGATTGTTTTCTGGTAACCTGTTTTTCTTAAGGGGTGAAAACGTTAAGAGTTTGCATATGAGTTTAGCAGAGCAAATGAATATTGCCAATAATTATCATCTGGAGTGAAATATGGCATCAACTGAGGCCACTGTCAAGTTTGAGAATATAGCTAATGACAATTGATATTTTTCCATAAACAACTGAAGTATCTTGCTTTCTTGCTTTGATTTATGTTTCCTTTTTTTTTAGAATGTTCCTATCATATTGTACATATCTGCTGAAGTTTGCCAATACTTGTACTTGAAGAATAAAGCTTGCTGTGATTGGCATTACTCAAATCAGATTGTCTGTGCAGACTGGTACATCAAACTGGTGAAGTTGATCATTTTCTGTTTTATATAAAAACCACCTGCCAACATTTGCAATGCTGTTGTAATTAGTGTTCTTGAGGTTTTTTTGTCAATTGCGACAATATTGCATGGTGGCTATGGGAGCAACACTGTGGTGCAGTGGTTAGCACTGCTGCCTCACAGCGCCAGGGACCCGGGTTCAATTCCACCCTCTGGCAATAGTCTGTATGGAGTTTGCACATTCTCCCCGTGTCTGCGTGGATTTCCTCCCACAGTCCAAAGATATGCAGGTTAGGTGGATTGGCCATGCTAAATTGCCTGTAGTGTCCAGGGGTGTGTAAATTAGGTGGATTAGATGTGGGGAAATGTGGGGTTAAAGGGAAAGGGTAGAGGGAGGTGTCTGAGTGGGATGCTCAAAGGGCAGTGTGGACTTGTTGGGCCAAATGGCCTGGTTCCACACAGTAGGGAGTCTATGAAATATTGACTAGTTAATTGAACTTCAGTACTTCCATACAAAATTAATTATCATTATTGCCCGTTTTATTAGGTTGTCTTGGGAATGTCTTAATCTTCTATTCTTGATTTCTTCCCATTCCTAATTTACGTGCTTTCCCACGGGAAAATAATTTCAGGAAAAGGCACAGCTTTGTTCAATTCTGGCTAATTCCTTTACTTAGTGATTAGATTGTAGAATCTATTGTCTGCAACTCTACTGCTATATGAAGGACTGTATGCCCACTGTATATTACATTGTATCAAACAGCTACCTTCTATGCTTTTTTTTCACCTCGCCCTTTTACTTGCTTCCAGTCAGTTCAATGCAAACATAGTTGGAACCCTTCTAAATTCTGCTTGGAAGACTTGCAGCACATTGCATTATTAGTTGCTTTCCTTAAGACATTTTTTCATCTCTCTATTAACATGCGTGCTGCTAATTATGATGTGTCCTGTAGTTTCCTGATCATGGGTATAGACATCACAATTATGATACAGTTCAATTACTCTGCTTTAAGTTTGTACTCTGCTTTAAGTTTGTACACTGCTTAATGAAAGACAAGCCACTTTTCTTCCTTTTTACATCTAAGTGGTACGAATCACTGACTACAAGAAATGTCATTACTGTTGCCTTGGTGATCTGTCTGCTGCAAAATGCCTGTCTGAATTTAACTCAGACTAGATTTCCTTTATGTCAAGTCTACCCTGTCAAATTTTGGTGTTGCAAGGGTTGAAGTAGTGTCTGTTATTGATCAGTAGTGCTTTTGCACATCTGGGTTATTTTTACACCTTTCGTGCAACCACAAGTGGTTGAACATGTGAGCTGACAATGCCACAGTGAGGTAAACAAGGCATCTGGGACCTGAGTAAATAGGCCAAGCATTGCCTTAATAAATCAGATTGAAGGATTGTAAAATCAACACAAGGAGGAAGGAAGTATGAAGCAGAATGTATGAACTCCATCTGGAAGAAAAATTGAATTGGGAGATAAAAGGCAAAAGAAGAAGTTTGTTACTTTAAACATTTTTTACATTTTTTAAAATCTCTGACAACTGAAACTTGAAGGAATATGACTCTCCAATTTTAGTAATAGATAACTTCCAGCATCAGTGGTTGTCTGACAGTAATTATTGCTTACTACTTTATTAAATAGCACGTGGACTGAAGTGGCAAGACTTAACTTGTTGGGGTGAATTTAGTTTGTATCTACCATACGAATACATGCTATTCAGTGCTGAGCCAGAAAGCTAAGTGCAGTTTTGACAAACAGTGGAGTGGTGTATCTTGGACAGAAACTTTTGGATTTTCATGTTTTACCTTGCATTTGTTCTCAACTGAAGCTGCTTTTTTGCATGGTAATAACAATAAACATTTTGACAAAATTGATTTCTTTTTTGAAAATGCGAATCATTAGAATTGTCTGCCAAGTTGTTTTTTCCGTCAAAGCACTGAATGCGACAATGAATCGTGTATAGTTGTGTGATCATCCCAGTCTGGATGTTCCTTGGCATCCAGGGCTGTTGTCTGCTGGAATGGAGCCCACAGTGATTTCCATTAGAACAGACCTGACGCAAGCATCACTGGTTTACTCTCTCATCCATTGAAGCTTTCTTCGGGGGAGGCCTTAATTGCCTCCAGTTTTCCTTGTACAATTGTGAGGTATAAAATAAGGGTATTTTCAGGAGCAACATCTTGAAATACAAACTAGGTACAGGAATAGGCAATTCGCCCCTATAGGACTGTTCCACCACTCAACATGGTAACATCTCATCCTGTATCTCAATGCCATATTCCTGCTTTCCCTCCATATCGCTAACCTTTAAATTGATATATACTCTCTAACTTGTCCAGTCTGGAATGCTTGGTACCAAATAAGCGCTGGACTTCAGAATTTTGTGGCGTATGGAACCATATTAGAATGCCCAACCATAATTCTGTGAACTGGAAAATACAGTCAACATAAGTTTTTTTTTTTTGTTTTGAAAATGAATCAGTGATAAAATATTGTCAAACAGCAATAAAAATTGTCTGACTTCTTCTAGTACCGTGCCTTCCAGGCTTTCATTCCCCAAGTACCAAAGTGAAATGATCTAAAATGCAAATGCAGGTTTTTAGGCCTGCTAGAAACAAGTATGAATTCTGTGCATCAGATCTTTCTGAATCATTGCAGGCAAGGGAGATGGAAATGTAGTCCGAATTCTCTCGTTTCCTGCCTGGAGTCAATAGCCAGGTGTAGTCTTAAGATAAAGTTGATTTGAATTTTCATCCTAAGTTCCTCTAGTTCCCCACCCCCTCCCCCATTATGTGGCAATTGCTTTCACCTCATTCATTTTCTTGCACTCTTTTTTTTTGGACTCATCCATGTTAATCTGCCATTCCTAGTCTCTCTCTTACCCCACTCCATCCCCATGCCATGCATCTCATAGTCAGAAAGAGGAGGCTATTGATCCTGCTGCCCTCTAATGTCTTAAATGCCCTTGATGTTACCATTTTAAGCATGCACTCCCCACAAATTCAAGGGAAGATTGTAATTTGAGCTGAAAGTTCCAGGATAAAATCTAACTAATGGTGTAATTCTGATCTGCTGTGATCCAACAAGATTTGACTAGTATCTGCAATAGAAGTTCAGGCCAAACAACCTATCAGCCAATTCAAAAGCATTGAAAAATCTACTGAAAGCAAATTTAAAGCACGAGCCTAAGCACCTGATGTTATCAGTAGTAGGAGCCCTGCAACTGTGCAAGGCTAAGAATTTAGCTAAGAATTGGATTACAGTGGAACACCATCCCAGCAGTACTTCATATAAATGGTGGACCAAAGAGTGGAATACCAGATACCTGGCAAATGTAGAGATGACTTGCTATGTGAATGGAAGTTCAGAGATTTGTGGGAAGAGTCACTAGTAGTTTGGAAAAATTATTTTAAAAAAAACATGCAGCTACTTATTGACCTTCAAAGATTAGATGACTCAGATTGTCTGTCAGTAAACATTTAAAGCAGCTAGAATTGGGTGAACATGCCATTTATTACTACATATATATTAAAAGATTAAATGTTTTTCAAAAACGTTGGAAACACTATGGGAATCATTATGGAGCAGCAAAATGCACTGAGTTGTCTAGAGATTTCATGATCTATATTTAGACAAATATGGAGATCAAAGAAGCATATAGCAAAAAACAGCAAGCTTTAATTTGAACAGAAGCAGAACAGCTCAAGTAGTACATAGAACAGTACAGCAAAGGAACAGGCCCTTCGGCCCAACATGCCTGTGATGGCCATGATGCTGTTCTAAACTAATCCCATCTACTTGCACATGGTTATATCCCTCTAAACTCTGCCTGTTCATGTGTCTGTCTAAATCCCTTGTAAATGTTGCTATCGTATCTGCTTCTACCACTTCCCTGGCAGTGAATTCCAGGCATCTACTACCTGTTGTGTGAAAAAGGAAACTTTCCTCATACATGTCCTTTAAACTTTATCCTCTTACTTTAAACCTGTGTCCCCTCGTATTTGGCATTCTCACCCTGAGAGAGAGACTCCTATAGTCCGCCCTATTCATGCCTCTCACAATTTTATATACTTCTATCAGGTCATGCCTCTGTCCCTGACATTCTAGTGAAAACAGTCCGAGTTTGTCCAACCTCTCCTTTTATAGCTGATACATTCCAATCTCTTTTGCACCCTCTCCAAAGCGCCCACATCCATCCTATAGTGTGACGACCAAAACTGTGCACAGTACTCCAAATGTGGCCTGACCAAAGTCTTATACGGTTGTAATGTGACTTGCCAACTTTTTTACTCGGTGCCCTGACTGATGGAGGCAAGAATGCTGTATGCCTTCTTTACCACCTTATCCACTTGTGTTGCCACTTTGAGAGCTATGGACTAGGACCTCAAGATCCCTCTATATCAATGCTCCTAAGGGTCTGGCCATTAATTGTGTACTTTCCTTTTGCATTTGAACTCCAAAAATGCATCACCACACCATTTCCTGGATTAAACTCCATCTGTCATTCTTCCGCTCAACTTTCTAGCTGATCTATATCCAGTTGCAACCTTTGATATCCTTCCTCACTATCCATAACTCCTCCAATTTTTGTGTCATCTGCAAACTTAACAATCAAGACCACCCGACATTTTTAGCAAAGTCATTTTTATGTATCTTTTAAACAACAGAAGCCCCAGTACTGATCCTTGTGGAACACCACTGGTCATAGACCTTCCATCAGAAAAGCACCTCTTCAAAACTCTCTTCTGTCTTTTATGACCAAGCCAATTTTGCATCCAACTTGCCAACTCGCCATGGACTCCATGCAATTTGATATTCTGGAACAGCCTACCGTGAGCGATCTTGTCAAATGCTTTTCTAAAGTCCATGCAGACAGCAGCTATCTCCTTACCCTCATCAATCATCACCTCACTTTCTCAAAAAGAAATTCAATTAAGTTTGTGAGGCAAGACCACCCTTGCATAAAGCAATGCTGAATGCCCAACTTCGCAACATTAGAGAGAGTACTTGTGGATTGGAAGGCAGGGCGTTAGAATTTGGTGTTTTTAAGATGAAGGTGGGAAAGCAGTGTATGGACCTTTTTAAAGGTGATATGTTTTTTCTAGACTTGGATATTAAAACAAATGTCTGTGTGCAGCTTGTGTGTTTGCAGGTACACAGAGCACCTGAATTGTAACATTTGTATCAAAAGACTGGATGGTTTACAGGCCAAGCCACAGTTTTGTTATCAAGACAACAAATTTGAATTAAGCGAATTAATTTAAACCAGCGCTTTAGATACCATACAACAATTAAAATTTAAATCTGATAGTTTTGACAATATAGGGCCAATCCTATTGTAAGAAATTGATCTGTCATCAAGGGTGTAAAAGATGAGTGCATTTCGAAAATCGGGAGAGAACCAATTGCTATCTGATAAGAGATCAGCGCTCTCAGCTCCTGGAGAAAGTATCATCTATTTAATAAAGATACTGCAGCATTCTGAGCTAACATTCCAGGCAGAAGAATTCAGAGAGAACATTCCTGACAGAAGATCAACGGAGAAGATCACAGAACATTCTAGGAGACGTAACCTGGCTGTAATTTCGTGAGACAGTTCTTTTTTTTTCAATTTTTGGTTTGTATAAGTAGGACTGGTAGTTAGAGAGGACAGATTGTTTGTTAATAGTTCAGTTAATTTGTTCATAGTTAGAGTTTATTTATCTAATTCTTGTTGATTATAGTGAGTGTCAGGAGTTTGTTTCATTTAACCAGTCTTTATAACCGATTGGTGGTGAGAGACAGGTTATACCACTTTTCACACTTCTTTTAGCAGATTATAGGGTGGGGCGAACCTCTCTGGGTGTTTCGGTTTTAGTTATCCAGGGGATGGCGTCGATCTCCGCTTGGGGGCTCGTCCGGGATTTGGACAGGTCAGGACAGGTCAGGTCTGCGATTTGGATGGATCTGAACGGATTTGGACAGATTTAGGGTATGAAAGGTCCCAGCAGATTTAAACAGACTTTGGGATTAGTGTCTTAATAAAACTTAAGTGAGAAATAGATAATCTGTTTAATTTCAGTTGCTTGTTCGTTCAATCAAGAAGTGGGAAAATGGCTCTTAACATTGCTAATGAGGCTCTCCGGGCCAAAGATGCGTCCCAAATTTGCCAAGAAAGTTTTTAGAGAGACAGAAAAAGGAGAAACATTTAGAATTACCAGACAGGCTAGATTTCGGTTTAACTAGGGATAAGAAAAAAAGCTGAAATTGTAAAGGAGTTAGTCAAGCAATGGAGTTAGAAAAAATTAAATTGCAAATAAGACAACTGGAGTTAGAAAGTGAACTAAAAAGAAGGGAGTTAGAGAACAAAGGGAAAGAAGATCCAGGGCAGAAGGGAAAGAAGGGGAACAGGAACAGTATGAATTACAGTTACAAGCAGAGAGAGAAGAAAAAGAGAGGGTTGAACTTTGAAAGTTGCAAATTAAACAGGATAGCTGACTTAAAATGATGGAAACGAAGGTAAAAGATAGCAGGAGGGTGATGATGAGCAAACCCATCATACCTAAAGACCTGGTAGGAATATATACAAACATGTCAAAACATTACCAATATTCGATGAAAAAGGTGGAGAAGCCTTATCTAGTTTGAAAGAATTAAACAGAGCAACTTCGATAGATGGGTAAGGGCATTAAAGATAGAAAAGACATTTGAGGATTTTAGAGAGATCATTCTGCTGGAGCAGTTTAAAAGCTCACTTCCAGAAATGATGAGAACCCACGCTGAGCAACAAAAAGTTAAAACAGCAAGAAGAGCTGTAGTGATGGCGGACGAGTACACATTAGTACATAAATCGAAATCTAGCTTCCGACTGTATTTTCATTGGGTGAGGGATAGAAATTGGGAAAGAGGGAGATCCTTCAATGAAAAATGAAAAGTACATCACATTGAGAACAGTTCACCACGTGAAAAAAGAGACCCAAGAGGGTGGAAAAATGGTCAAAGGCCTCGGGTGTTTTCACTGCAATAAGGTAGGACACACAAAGTCACAGTGCTGGTGGTTTAAGAAAGGCACTGCGGAAAAGGATGTGATAACATGCTAAACCAGTGGGACTAGTTGAAGTAGTGAAGGAAATCCGAAGAGAAGTTGAGGAGCTGCAGGAGAGGTTTACTTGGGTAGAACAGGGGAGTAGGTGAAGAAGTTAACGTATTTAGTGATATGGGAGCTGGTAAGTCTCTAAGAGTAAGAAATGAAAATCTTTGCACCCCTTCTGAAATGTTGCCTGAGAGAGTGATAATCTGTGGAATAATTGAGAGAGAATTAGTGGTCACCATGTAAGATAAGGCTAGAAAATCCAATCAAGGCTAGGGAAGTGATAGTGGGAGTGATGGAATAATTGGCTATCCCAGGAATACAGTTGTTCTTGGAAACGATATAGCATTAAAGGTGGGAGTGATGCCCATTGTAGTGGAGAAGCCGAAAGAAAACCAGGAAACTAACAAGTTTAAGAAGAAAATACCCTGGAATTTTTCTGGACTGTGTGGTGGAAAGATCCCACAGTGATAAGCTAAAACAAGAAGTGAAAACAAAGGAGAAAGATGTTGGAGTTAAGGTCCAGTTAGTTGATACCCTATTTGATGAAATGGTAAAGGAAAAACCTAACCAGGTATAGGATCATGCAGAGGTGTTCATTTCTGAAAGATTAATGGACTTAGAACAAAAAGATGAGACCATTAAGGATTTATATCATAAAGCCTACTCTGAAAAGGAATCGGTGTATTCCAGAATGTTATTACCTTAAGGATAAAATCTTAAGGCAGAAATGGAGAGGCTTGGCAGGTTAGTGCACGTGAGAAATGGGTGGAAGTTCACCAGATTGTGTTGCTGGTAGAATACAGACAGAGAGTATTGTGGGTAGCGCATGAATTACCTGTAGGACGTCATCTAGGAGTGAGGAAGACTCAGGCTAAGATGCAGAAGTGTTCCTATTGGTCTGGATTGCATAAAGATGTAGTTGAATTTTGCTGTACCTGTCATACGTGTCAAATGGTAGGAAAGCCACAGGCAGTAATAAAACCAAAACCTTTGATGCCAGTTTCCACACTTTGAAAAATCTTTTACGTGGGTTATGATTGATTCTGTAGGTCACCTCCCTAAAACCAAAATGGGAACCAGTATTTGCTAACCATTATGGGTGTGTCTACCAGATTTCCGGAGGCCATTCCATTATGGAATGTCAAGGCAAAAAACGTTGTAGAGGAGTTGCTTGCTTTCTTTACCCAATGTGGACTACCAAGGGAGATTCAGTCAGACCAAAGGTCCAATTTTACTGCCAAATTATTTAAGGAAGTCTTGGATAGTTTAGGCATCCAACACTTTAAATCAAGTGTGTACTATCCTGAATCCCAGGGAGCATTGGAAAGGTGATATCAGACCCTAAAGACAATGCTGAGGGCTTATTGTCAGGATTATCCAAATGATTGGGATAAAGGTATCCCATTTATATTATTTGCTATTAAAAATGCTCCAAGTGAATTGACTCGGTTTACTCCATTTGAGTTGCTATTCGGACACTAAGTAAGACGGCCTCTAAAATTAATTAAGGAAAAGATGATAGGTCTGAAGTCAGAGATCTCCCAGTTTGATTATGTCTCCGAGGCGAGAGAAAGATTAAATAGGTGAATTAGCTAGACAACATCTGAAGGTAGCACAGCACGTAATATGCAAGAAGCAGATAAGAAATGTAAAATTCGTATGTTTGCCCATAGGGATAAAGTATTTGTACTGTTACCAGTGATAGGAGATACATTCAAAGCAAGGCTTAGTCATCTCTATCAGATTGAGAAGTTGTCTGGTGAATTATCTGGTAAAGATGTCAGACAGGAAAAAAAATTTCCTGGGTATGTCTTGTGAACGTGCTGAAAGCTTACTATGACCGGGAAAGGGAACTGGAGAAACAAGTGTTTGTTACTGCCACTCAGAGTGAGGAATCAAATCCAGCTAGTGTGGATTTTGATGTGCCTCAGAATAAATTGAATAATGAGGAAGTCCTTAAAGAATGGGATTGGGAAGTGAGCTATCTATCCCAAGAACAGAAAACTGAATCGAAAGACTTGTTGCAGTGCTACAAGGACATATGTAGAAATAGAATGGGGAGGACTAATATCACACAACATGAGGTTGATGTAGGGAATACTGTTCGGATAAAACAATACCCCTGCAGGCTTAATCCTCTCTAAAGCAGCACAGTTTCAGAAGGAAGGGAAAACAATGCTGTAAGAAAACATCATAGAGCTGAGTCAAAGCGAGTGGAGTTTGCTGATCATGTTGGTTCCCACACCTGGTGGTACTCAGCGATTCTGCGTAGATTATCGGAAGGTCTTGCCTTGACCAAGTCAGACTCATAGACAATTCCAAGGCTGGAGGACTGTGTGGAAAAAGTAGGACAAGCCACTTACTTCACTGTTACTGGCAAGTACCTTTGTCAGAGAGAGCAAAAGAAGTTTCTGCTTTTGTAACCCCAAATAGGCTGTATCAATATTTGGAATGACAAACGCACCAACCACTTTTCAAAGACTTGTGAACAGAGTTGTGGCGGGATTGAGGATTGAGTAATTGTGCCGACTGTATAGAAGACTTAGTGGCAATTAGCCATTCGTGGAAAGATCACATGGAGCATTTGGCAGAGCTCTTTGAGAGACTACAGAAGGCAAAGTTGGTCATAAACTTGGCAAAAACAGAATTCACGAAGGTGGAAGTGACCTTCTTGGGGCACAACACTGGGCACAGACGCATGACACCAAGGAATGT
>NC_063332.1:26437193-26467530 GCF_021869965.1 Rhincodon typus | reverse complement strand
GATGTTGCTTGGCCTGCTGTGTTCATCCAGCTCTGCACCTTGTTGTCTCAGATTCTCCAGCATCTGCAGTTCCTACTATCTCGAAGGAAGAGTTACGTTTTTGGGATTGAGCAGATTCTACAGGAAATTTGTACCAAACATCAGTCGTGTGGTGGCACCGCTAACATATTCATTAAAGAAGAAAGTGAAATTTCGCTGGACAGAGAAATGCCAGGCAGCATTGAGAATTTAAAAGCAGTGTTAACCACACCAGTTCTAGCCACGCCAAATTTCTCAACACTTTAAAGTCGCCATCGATGCAAGCGTTGTAAGGGTTGGAGCTGTGTTGTTACAAGAGGATAATTGTGGAATTGAAAGGCCAATGGGTTATTTTTCAAAGAAACTCTATCCACCAGAGAAAATATTCCACCGTTGAAAAGGAGTTATTGACTTTCGTACTGGCCTTACAACATTTGCATGGTTTGCAATGGAAACATTAAAACCTTTTGACATTTTGGAAAGATTTAAAGACAAGAACTTCAGATTATTTTGTTGGAGCCTTATGTTATAAGCATTTAATTTACAGATCGTACATATTATGGCTCGTGAAAATGTTGTAGACATGCTTGCTGAGCCGGTGGGTTTGGTTGCAAACATTTCATCACCCTGCTAGGTAAAATCGTTCTTTCACCGATGCTTCACTGGAAGTGCACTGACGATGTTACCTAGCAGCGTGATGAAACATTTGCAACCAAACCCACTGGCTCAGCAATCAGGTCTACAACCTCATCCACAGCCCAAGTTACAAATCTTCACGGAAGCTTGTGAAAATGTTATTGCAGATGTGATATTGCAGGTTTCAAAGAAACATCTATATATGATAGAAACGGTAGTGTGTGTGTGTGTGTGTGTTATGAAACGTGTAACTCTAGATTAATGAGATATGGATCTATCAATGGAAAAGAAAAAATGAAGCCACCTTTTCATAATGATTCTTTTTTTTTTCCTTAAGGGGGGGAGGTGTTGTGAAGTTGGGTAGAGTAGTCGTGGATTGGAACACAGGACATTAGAATTTTGTGTTTTTAAAATATTGATGTTTATAAAATGATAGTGGGGGGAAGCAGTGTGTGGTCCCTTTAAAAGATGCTGTGGTTTTCTAGACCTGGAGATAAAAAAAGTCTGTGGGCATCTTGTGCGTTTGCAGGTGCACAGAGCACCTGAATTGTAAAACTTGTATCAAAAGGCTGGATGGTTTGCAGGCTAAGCCACAGTTTTCTTTTGTTATTAAGACAACAAATTAGCCAATTAATTTAAACCCGGTCTTTAGATACTGAAAATCAATTAAATTTAAATCTGATGGTTTTACCAACATAGGACCAATCCTATTGTAAGAAATTGATCTGTCATCAAGGGTATAAAAGATGAGTACATTTGGAAAATCAGGAGAGGACCAATTGCCATCTGATAAGAGATCAGCTCTGTCAGGTCTTGGAGAAAGTATCATCAAACTAATAAAGATACTGCGGCACTCTGAGCTAACATTCCAGACAAGAATTCACAGAGAACATTCCTGACAGAAGATCAACAGAGAAGGCACAGAACATTCCAGAAGACATAACCTGGCTGTAATTTCGAGAGACTGAGTTCTATTTTTTTTTTAAATTTTGGTTTGTATAAGTGGGGCATGTATTTATTTGCTGAGCATACCATTAGAATCTTATTTTATTCGAGAATAGTTGGTAGTTAGAGGAGAATTAGGTAGGGGATAGCCTAGTGGTGTTATCACTAGACTATTAATTCAGAAACCCAACTAATGTTCTGGGGAACCCAGGTTCGAATCCCACCATGGCACATAGTGGAATTTGAATTCAATAATTAAAAAAATGTCTGGAATTAAGAATCTACTGATCACAATGAAATCATTGCCGATTGTCAGAAAAACCCATCTGGTTCACGAATCCCCTTCAGGGAAGGAAATCGGCCACCCTCGCGTGGTCTGGCCTACATGTGACTGCAGACCCATAGCAATGTGGTTGACTCTTAATTGCTGTCTGAAATGGCCTAGGAAGCCACTTAGTTGTACCGATTGGTACAAAGTCTCAAAGAAATGAAACCGGACGGATAACCTGGCATTGACCTAGGCACTGGAAAAGACGACAACAGAAGCAGCCCTGTTGATCCTGCAAAGTCGTCCTCACTAACATCTGGGGGCAAGTGCCAAAATTGGGAGAGCTGTCTCACAGCCTAGTTAAGCAACAGCCTGACATTGCCTGTAAGGTATGATTCTAAGTATGACTATGTCCCAGACACCACCATCACCATCCCTGGATATGTCCTGGCCACTGGCAGGACAGACCCAGCAGAGGTGGCAGCACAGTGGTATTTAGTTGTGGGGGGTGGTGTAGCTGTAGGAGTCCTCAACATTTTCTCTGGACCCCATGAAGTCTCATGGCTTGGGTTAAACATGGGCAAGGAAACCTCCTAATTACCACATACTATCCTCCCTCAGCTGATGATTCAATACTCCTTTATCTTGAACAAGACTTAGAAGAAGCACTGAGAATGGCAAAGGCACAAAATATACTCTTGGTGGGGGATTTCACTGTCAATACAGATTGGGCTGATCAGCTCCTAAAGGACATAGGTACTAGACTGGGTCTGTGGCAAGAGGTGAGGGAACCAACAAGAGCAAAACCTCATCCTTACCGATCTGCCAGATGCAGTTGAATCTGTCCATGACCATCTCCACAAGGACCGTGCGATGGTCACTCTTACCGATACTAAGTCCCACCTTCACATTGAGAATAACTTCCATCGTGCTGTGTGGCACTATCACTGTGCTAAATGGGATAGACTTCGCACAGATCTAGCAACTCAAGACTGGGCATCCATGAGGTGCTGTGGGCCATCAACAGCAGCAGAACCGTACTCCAGCACAATCTGTAACCTCATGGCCCATCATATCCCCCACTCAACAGAAACAGTAATAAATCTAAGAACTGGGGAGTTTTTAGAAAGTAGCAAAGGAGGATCCAGGAACAGATGGGGAAAGAATAGGATATGAATACAATCTAGCAAAAAAAAAAGTGGCCTGTTTTAAAAAAAACTTTCATAGGTACATAAAAGGGAATTCTTTGGCTAAGACAAATGTGGGTGCATTACAGGCAGAGTAAGGAGAATTTATAATGGCAAATGGAGAAATGGCGGAGAAACCAAATGATTAATTTGTATCTATTTTCACAGAGGCATATACAAGCAATCTTGCATAATTAGAGATCCTAGAGACTAGGGGGAATGAGAAGTTGAAAGAATTTTTTTATTGGTAAAGCATGTTTTACTAGAGAAATTAATGGAAATGATCTCCAGGACCTGTTATTCTAAATCCCAGCGTATTGAAAGAAGTCTCTTTAAGTATAATTGATACGTTGGTAATCATCTTCTAAAATTATTCATGTCCAAATGGGGAAAAAAAGGAAACTAGTATTGGATGTTTTTTTTAAAAAGCATTAAAGTAGACAATCCCCAGGACCTGATGGGATCTACTAAGGTGAAGGATGAAATTTTTGGGAAATCTTTGTGCGAAATCTTTGTATCCTCTTCACTCTCGGGAGAGGTCCCAGAGAACTGAAGATCCAACATTGTCCTTGGTTTAAGGAGGGCAAAATGGGTAATCCGGGAAATTACAAGCCACTGAGCCTTGCGTCAGAGGTAGGGAAATTATTGGAGATGATTC
The DNA here is from genome assembly GCF_021869965.1 of Rhincodon typus. Classification (NCBI taxonomy): domain Eukaryota; kingdom Metazoa; phylum Chordata; class Chondrichthyes; order Orectolobiformes; family Rhincodontidae; genus Rhincodon; species Rhincodon typus. Next base: position 26,463,818 of record NC_063332.1, on the reverse strand, counting down.
ATAGGGACAGGATTTACTCAAATTTAGAAAAATGTAGTGATAGGCAACATGGCTTTGTACGGGGAAGTCATGTTTCACAAGCTTGAATTTTTGTCTTGAGGGAGTAACAAAGATGATCGAAGAACAGAACAGTACAGCACAGTACAGGCCCTTCAGCCCACGATGTTGTGCCGAACTTTTACCCAAACCTAATGTCTATCTAGCCTCCACCCCTACCTAATACTATCATCCATATGCCTGTCTAATAGCTGCTTAAATGCCCCTAATGAGGCCAACTCCACTACCCTCTCCGGCAATGCATTCCACGCCCCTACCACACTCTCTGAGTAAAGAACCTACCTCTGATGACTCCCCTATTACTATCTCCACTCACTTTAAAACTATGCCCCCTCGTAATAGCTACCTCCACCCTAGGAAAAAGTCTCTGGCTGTCCACTCTACCGATACCTCTGATCATTTTGTACACCTCTATCAAGTCACCTCTCATCCTTTGTCGTTCTAAAGAGAACAGCCCTAGCTCTCTCAACCTTTCCTCCTAAGACCGTCCCTCCATTCCAGGCAAATCTCCTGGTAAATCTCCTCTGCACCTTTTCCAACACTTCCACATCTTTCCTGTAATGAGGCGACCAGAACTGGACACAATAGTCCAGATGTGGCCAAATCAGGCTTTTGTATAGCTGGAGCATAACTTCACGGCTCTTGAACTCAATCCCTCTATTAATGAAAGCTAACACACCATATGCCTTCTTAACAACTCTATCCACCTGGGTGGCAGCTTTCAGGGAACTGTGGACATGAACCCCGAGATCCCTCTGCTCCTCCACACTGCCCAGAATCTTTCCGTTAACCCTGTATTCTGCATTCAAATATGTCCTTCCAAAATGAATCACCTCACACTTTTCAGGGTTAAACTCCATCTACCACTTCTCAGCCCAGCTTTGCATCCTATCAATGTCCCTTTGTAACCCAGAACAGCCCTCCGCACTATCCACAACTCGACCCACCTTCGTATCGTCCGTGAACTTGCTAATCCACCCTTCCACTCCTTCGTCCAAGATAATCTTTGCCATCCAAGATTGAAGATAGGACTGTGGATGTTGTCTACATGGACTTTAGCAAGGACTTTGTCAACGTCCCTCATAGGCTGATATGGAACCTGAAGTCACATGGGAGCTGCAGTGAACTGGATTCGGAACTGGCTTGGTCATAAGAGACAAGTAGCGATGGAAGGGTATTTTTCTCTCTGGAGATCTGTATCCAGTATGTTCTGTTGGAATCAGTGCTGGAAGTCCTGTTGTTTGTAATAGATGTATATTTCTATATAAAAATGATTTGAAGGAGAATGTAGGTGATCTGATTTCTAAGTTTGTTGATGACAAAGGTTAGGAGAGCTGCAGATAGTGAGGAGGGTTTCCAGAGGAAACAACAGGATGTAGATAGGCTGGGGACTTGGATGGACACATGGCTGGTGGCATTTAATCTGGACAAATGCAAGGTGATGCGTTTTGGAAGGCCTCGTGCTAGTGGGAAGCATTCAGTAAATGGCAGAAGCCTTAGACACATTAACATAGAAAGATATCTAGGCGTACAGTTTCCTGAAAGTGGCAACAAAGTGGATAAGGTGGTCAAGAAGGCATACAGCATGTTTGCCTTAATCAGTCAGGGCATACAGTATAAAAATTGGCAAGTCATGTTGCAGTTGTAGAGAACTGTACACAGTATTCCAAATGTGGCCTATCTACACTTCTGGTCACCGCACTATCAGAAGGATGTGGAGGCTTTGGAGAGGGTACAGAAAAGGTTTAAAAACGGGAAGAACTGCGGATGCTGTAAACCAGGAACAAAAACAGGAAGGGTCACCAGACCCGAAACGTTAACTGATTTTTTTTTCTTCACAGATGCTGCCAGACCTGCTGGGCTTTCCAGCAACTTCCCTTGTTACAGAAAAGGTTTACCAGGATGTTGCCTGGTTTGGAGGGGATTAGCTATGAGAACAAGAGAATGGACAAACTTAGATAACAAGGTGTAGAGCTGGATGAACACAGCAGGCCAAGCTGCATCAGGAGCAGGAAAGCTGACATCCAGACCCAAAACGTCAGCTTTCCTGCTCCTCTGCTGCTTGGCCTACTGTGTTCATCCAGCTCTACACCTTGTTATCTCCGATTCTCCAGCATCGACAGTTCCTACTATCTCTCATTGGACAAACTTAGTTTGTTTTCACTTGAATGTTGGAGTGACTGACAGGTGACCTAGTAGAAGTTTATAACATTGAGAGGCATGGATAATTTGAGTTATAAAGTCATAGAGTCCTAAAGCACAGAGACAGGCCCTTCAGCCTAAACGGGTCCATGCAGACCAAAATGTGCATCCATGCTAAGCCCATTGCTCTGCACTTGGCCCATATCCTTCTGAACATTTCCTATCCACGTATTCGTTCAAATGCCTTTTATATGTTGTTAATATACCCGCCACAACCACTTCCACTAGCAGCTCACTCCATATGCGTACCACCCTCTGTTTAAAAAAAAAAGTTGCTTCTCGGGTTTCCATATATTCTTTCCCCTCTTAGCTTAAACTGATGTTCTCTAGTCCTCGATTCCCCAACCCTGGGGAAAAGACTAAGTGCATTCACCTTATCCATGCCTCTCGTGATCTTGTACACATCAATAAGATCCTGCCTCAGTCTCCTATAGTCTAGAGAAAAAAGTCCTAGCTTGTCCAATCTCTCCCTGTAATTCAGTCCCTTGAGTCCTGGCAACATCCTGGTAAATCTCCTCTGCGCTCTTTCCTGTTTAATAACATCCTTTCTATAGCAGGTGACCAAAACTGAACACAGTACTCCAAATGCGGCCTCACCAACATTCTGTGTAACTGCAACGTAACTTCCCAACTTCTGTACTCGGTGCCCTGACTGGTGAAGGTCAGTGTGCCAAAAGCTGCCTTCACTGCCCTGTCTACCCGTGACTACACTTTCAGAGAACCGTGCACCTGAACTCCAGGGTCCCTCTGTGCCACTACACTCCTTTAAAGCCCTACCGTTCACCATGAAACTCCTACCTTAATTTGACTTTCCAAAATGCAAAGCCTCATACTTATCTATATTAAACGTCATTTGCTATTTCTTGGTCCACTTCCTCAGCTGATCAAGATCCTGCTGTAATTTCTGATAACTTTCCTCACTGTCCACAATAATACCTGTTTTAGTATCATCCGCAAACTTATTAATCATGCCTTGTACATTCTCCTCCAAATCATTGATATAGACAACAAACAGCAATGGTCCCGCTACCAACCCCTGAGGCACACCACTTGTCACAGGCCTCCAGTCCAACAAGCATCTTTCCATTATTACTCTTTGGATACACGATTGTTTCCTACCATCAAGCCAATCTGCCAGCTCTCCCTGAATTCCATGCGATCTAACCTTCCAGAGCAGCCTACCCTGTGAAACCTTATCAAAGGCCGTACTGAATTCCACATAGACTGTCTACTGCCCTGCCCTCGTCAACCTTCCTGGTCACTTCATCAAAGAACTCTAACAAATTTGTGAAGAATGATTTCCCACACACAAAGCCATGCTGACTACTCCTAATCAAACCCTGTCTTTCTAAAGGCATGTATATCCCTCAGAATCTTCTCAAGTAACTCACCTACCACAGATGTTAAGCTTACAGATCCATAATTTCCAGGTTTTTCTCTGCAGCCCTTCTTGAATAACGGCACAACATTTGCTACACTCCAGTCTTCCAGGACCTCACCTGTGTTAATGATAATTCAAATATGTCAGCCAGGGCCCCTGCAATTTCTTCTCTAGCCTCTTGCAGGGTTCTTGGATATATCTGGTCAAGACCAGGAAATGTAACCACCTTCATGCATTCTAATACATCTGACACTTCCCGTACTGTGATATGGACTGTCCCCAAGGTATTACAACTAACTTCCCCAAGTCGTCTTGTCTTTCTTCACAGTAAACACAATATTAATTTGAGGACCTCGCCCATCTCCTATGCTTCCACTCATACATGTCCACTTTGGTCCTTGAGGGGTCCTATTCTCTCTCTAGTTATTCATTTTCCTTTAATATACTTAAAGAATCTCTGATTCACCTTAATCTTCTCAGCCAAAGTTATCTCATGCCACCTTTTCACCCTCCTGATTTCCTCCTTCAGTAAACTCCTGTATCCCCTATATACATTCAGGGATTCCCTTGATCTCAGGTACAGGCAGCTGAGCCATGCCTTCTCCGTTCTAGTCAAAGCCTCAATATCTCTTGTCATCCACAGTTCCCTATTCCTTTCCCTTCACCTTCACGGGATCATATTGACCCTTGAACTCTAGCTATTATACTTTTAAAGGCCTCCCACTTGCCAGAGATCCCTTTGCCTGCAAACAAACTGCTCCAATCAACCCCTGCAAGCTCCTGTCTAATTCCATCAAAATTTACCTTGCCCCAATTTAGAACTTGAACCAGTGGACCAGTTTTGTCCTTCTCCATAATGCTTTTAAAATTAATAGAACTATGGTCACTGGTCCCAAAGTGCTCCCCCACTGTCACCTCCGTCACCTGTCCTGTCCTGTTTGTAAAGAGTAGGTCAAGTTTTGCTCCTTCCCAAGTAGGACCTTCTGTATACTGCTTGAGGAAACTTTCCTGAATGTATTTAACAAATTCCACCTCATCTAAGCCCTTAACACTATGACAATCCCAGTCAATGTTAGGAAAATTAAAATCCTCCACTATGACAACCCTATTGCTCCTGCAAGTCTTTCAATCTCCCTGCATATTTTTTTCTCTAATTCCCATTCTCTATTTGGAGGCCTGTAATACAACCGCAGTAACATCATCATCCCCTTCCTATTTATCTCCACCCAGAAAGCCTCACTGGGTGATCCCTCAGTTATTTCATCTCTGACTACTGCTGTGATACTCACTTAATCAAAAATGCAATTCCTCCTCCCCGCTTTCCTCCACCTCTTTCCCACCTGAAGCACCTGTACCCTGGCACATTAAGCTGGCAGTCCTGTCCCTCCTTTAGCCATGTTTCTGTAATGGCTATAATATCCCATTCCTATATACCTATCATGCTCTGAGTTCATTGGCCTTACCTGTCAGCCCACTTGCATTGAAATAGATGCAATTTAATCCAATAGGCATCCCTCGCTCTCTGTCCTGTTCCATCTTGACCTGTCTCTTCAACTTGCTATTTATAGCGTCACGCTTGCCTCCCAGCTGTTGAGCATCCCACCCCTTGAGCCAATTTAGTTTAAACTCTCCTTTGTAACGCTAGCAAATTTGCCTGCCAGGATATTAGTCCCTCTCCAGTTCAGGTGCAACCCGTCCCTCTTGAACAGGTCACCTCTGTCCCAGAAAAGATCCCAATGATCCAAGAATCTGAATCCCTGACCCCTGCACCAATTCTTTAGCCATGCATTCATCTGCCATATCATTCTGTTCTTACCCTCACTACCACATGGCACTGGAAGTAATCCAGAGATTACTACCGTCTTCCTTCCCAGGGTAGAAATGTCAGTTACTAGGGTACATATGTTTAAGTTAAAAGGGGGAAAAGTTTAAAGGAGATGCAATTGCATGTTTTTTTTTACACAGATGGGCATATCCATGAATAGGTAGAGAATAGAGGGATACGGACTGCATAGAGCCAAGAGATTTCAGCTTGGTTGTCTGTGTAGGCTTGGTGGGCTAAAAGGTCTGTTCCCGTGCAGTACTGTTCTATGCTCTTTGTTCTGGAAAGATTCCTGCAGATAAGAAGGTGGCAAATATCATTCCACTATTTAAGAATGGAGTAGGAGAAAACTGGGCATTACAGATGTGTGAGCCTTACATCAGTAGTAGGGAAAATGCTAGAATCTGTTATAGAGGAATGTCATCATGTGGATTTAAGGATTGGCTAACAGACATAAAAGAGAAGGCATAAATGGGTCACTGTCAAGTTGGCAGACTGACTAGTGGGATACCACAAGGATCCGTACTTGGGCCACAGCTGTTCATGGTATGTATCAGATGTAATATTTCCAAATTTGCAGATGGTATGAAGCTATGTGGCCATGTGTTATGAGGAAGATGGAAAGTGGTTTCAGGAGGGTTTGAACAGGTTCTTTGAGTGGGCAAGAACATGGAAGATGGAATATAATGTAGGCAGATGTGACATTATCTACTTTGGTAGGAGAAGCATGTACAGAATATTCCTTACATTGTTGAGGTGGGAAAGTCTAGATGTACAAAGATAGCCGTGTCCTTGTCAATAAGTCGCTGAAGTCTAACATGCAGAAAGCTATTAGAAAGGCTAATGAATTGTCAGCCTTTACTGCAAGTAGTGAAGTCTTGATTCAATTGTATAGGAGCTAGGTGACCACATCTGGAATACTACGTATAATTTTGATCTCTTTAACTCAGAAAAGATATTATTGCCACAGAGGAAACGCAACTAAGATTCAGCAGACTTATTCCTGTGATCTCAGGACTATCTTACAAGGCAGGAGATTGGGCAAACTGGATCTGTATTGTCTAAAGTTTAGAAGAATGACTGATCTCATTGAAACTTGGAAAATACTTTAAAGGGATAGACAAGGTAGATGCAAGTGAGATGTTTCCCTGATTGGAGAGTCTAGAATCAGGGCGCAATTTAAAAATAAGGGGAGCACCACTTCGCAAAGAAATGAGAAGATATTCTTTTATTGAGGGTGGTGAATTTTATGAATCTTCTGCCACAGAGGCCTAGGGAAGCTCAGTCTGAGTACATTTAGTGGAGGTTGGTAGGTTTGTTATTACCAATGGCATACACGGTTATGGGGATGCTGTGGTAAAATGCAAGTGAAGTGTGTAGGGCAGCACAGTGGCCCAGTGGTTAGCACTGCTGCCTCACAACACCAGGGACCGGGTTCAATTCCACCCTCGGGTGACTGTCTGTGTGGAGTTTGCACATTCTCCCTATGTCTGTGTGAGTTTCCTCCGGGTGCTCTGGTTTCCTCCCACAGTCCAAAGATGTGCAGGCTAGGTGGATTGGCCATGCTAAATTGCCCATCATGTCCAGGGATGATTAGATTATTTGGGTTGTGGGGGGAATGGGTCTGGGTGGGATGCTCTGAGGGTTGGTGTGGACTTGTTGGGCTGAAGGGCCTGTTTCCACACTGTAGGGATTCTATGTTCAATCAACCATGATTGTGTTAAATAGCAGAGCAGACTTGATAGGCTGAATGGCCTGTTTCTGATCCCGGTTCTATATGTCAATACGGTGTGAAGCTGGAGGAACACAAGCAGGTCAAGCAGCATCAGAGGAGCAAGAAAGTCGACTTTTCGGGTTTACACCCTTCATGAGGAATCCAGAGCCCTGATGAAGAGTGTAAACTGAAACATCACCTTTCCTGCTGCTTTGATCTGCCTGGCTTGCTGTGTTCCCCCAGCTCCACACTGTATTGACTGTATTGGAGTTTGATTACAATAAATACCTAAAATTAATCTAATGATGATGAAATCACTGTCGGTTGTCAGGAAAATCTCATCTGTTTCACTAATGTCCTTCAGAGAAGAAAATCTGCCATCCTTGCGTGTCTATATGTGATTCTATATCCCCAGTAAAGTGGCTGAATCTTAGCTGCCCACTGAAATGGCCTAGCAAGCCATTCAGTTGTGACATCTGCTACAAAGTCTCAAAAACAAAATGAGACTAGACAGACCACCTTGTCATTAACCATTTCCCAAATAATAAAGGGGTAAACAGCCCAGTTGACCCTGCAAAATCCTGCATACTGACACCTGGGGTCTAGTGCCATAATTGGGAGAGCTGTCTCCAACAACACCCTGACGTAGTAATACTCATGGAAACACACCTTACAATATTTTAGAGATGACTGTCACCATCTCTGAATTTGTCCTACATCCAGAAAGGAGTTGCCCTGGGAGTCCTCAACGTAGGCCCTGTACGCCATAAAGTCTCACGATACCAGGTCAGACATGGGCAAGGAAACCACTGGAAGAATACTGCATACTGTCCTTCCTCAGCTGATAGATCAGTACTTCTCCACGTTGAACACCACTTGAAGGAAGCACTGATGGCGGCAAAGATACAGAATGTACTCTGGGTGAGGGATTTCATTTTACACTACCAAGAGTGACTTGGTAACGGTAATATTAATTGAGCTGTCGAGTCCAAAGGACATTGCTGCTACATTGGGCTGTAAGCAGGTGGGGAATCAACAAGAGGGAAAAACATACTTGACCTTAACCTTACTGATCTACCAGCTGTAGATGCATCTGTCCATGACGGTACCAGTAAGAGTGACCACCGCGGAGTGCTTTTGGAGACAAAGTCCTGCCTTAACATTGAGAATACCCTCCATGTTGTGTGGCACTATTACTATGCTAAATGGTGTACCACTCATGAAGTTCCGCCTTCATTTTCTGAAGGGCAACTAGGGAAGGGCAATAAATGCTGGCCAGCCAGCAACACCCACGTCCCATGAGTGAATGAAGTCAAAAAAAAACCTTGCACTAAGTCGTGTGGCACAATCACTGATATAAATGGGATAGATTTCAAACTGATCTAGCACTCAACTGGTGTCCATGAAGTGCTGTTGGCCAAGAACACTAGCAGAACCATACTCCAATACAATCTGCAACCTCATGGCCTGGCACACCCCCGCGGTACGATTACCATCAAACCAGGGAATCCATACTGGCTGAATGAAGAGTGCAAGAGATCACGCTAGTAGCAGCATCAGGCAAAAATGAGTTGTCAATCTAATGCACAAATTGGACTAAAAATAGCATAAGCATGATGTACTATATAATAAGTTGCTCAATGTAATCTTCCTATCCATTTCACATGATTTATGTGGCTCATGTAAGTGTATAAAATGACCAGCAGAGGTCACTGCAGCAGTCTTTGTCCTTTCAAGTAAAATCTTAATTATTTTTCCCGTAGCTCCCTCAAGTCCAGAGGATAAAGGTGATCACATCTGACACACTGCTGGTTTGCCCAGACTTGACCAGAATTCCTTGTCAACATCAGTTACTGTCAGGATTCATTCTGCTCTACGCAAACTGCCCTCTGTTTCTGCATTGTTGTGCTGTAACAAAGATAATTGCTAACGATATTTTTCCGGTAACAGTGGTTTCCTTAACCACCTACTCACCTTCCCCTCCACCCTTTTGTTCAACAAGCACAAGGAATTCATAGACTATTTTGTCACAGAAGATGAGTCCATCCTTTCAGCAGTGTTCGCTGTTTCATCCTCTTCTTCCTCACCCATCAAACCTAAACGTGTTCTTCTGGCTACATGGAGTGGGGGAACCATGTAATCATAGTATGATCTCACGTGTTTCCTAGATTTGTGAGAATGTAAGTCATTGCAGAAGGAATTTAGTTTTTGATTTGAAAGTCATGCTTTCTGTCTTTTGCCACGTGCTTGAGTTTCTTTGGAACAGCTGAAAGCAAGCATATAGCCACTGCATATTTCTCTGTCAGTGTTGCTGTATAACTTTCTTCTCATCACCTTTGCCTCATTCTTTTTGTTGAGACAACAATTTTACAAAGAGCAAGTTGAATTATGATCTTTCCATAATTTGGTTAATGTTTCACTATTATGTTGACGTTGAGAACATTTTACAGTGGAATTCCCGTTTCCAAGTTTGACTCATTACCACATGTATGTTTGCAATGCCAAGGCATAGAAGGTTATAGGTCAAGTGCCAGAAAATGGGATTAGAATAATTAGGTGCTTGTTTTTAACCAGCAGACTCACTGGGTCATAAGGCATTTTTCTGTGTGGTAGAGCTCTATCACTCTGACATCTCTCTACTTGTCTTGCAGATGAAAAGTTCCTTGACTGAAATTGTTCATCTTGCTGCAATGGATACTGACTCTTGGGTTCAGATGGTGGCAGATATTCTAAAAACCTTCCCTGAAACCGGCTCCCTCAATCTTGAACTTGAGGAACACAATCAGAATCTGCAAGAAATTCTTGGGGAACTCCGAGAAAAAGGTACTTCGTGGTTCAATTCCACTAGATTCTCAAATTTGACAATTTAAACACTGTTGTTTACATTTACTTTACATGAAAACAAACCATTGTTGCTAAAATGTAGGGTGTCTGAATTCAGTAAATAGTTCTAATATTTAGATTTTAGTTAATGGGCTTTCTTTAAGTAACATAGCATGCTGTGGTACCACAATACAGTACTGGTACATCAGAATCTCTACTTTTTATTCTGATTGCACTCCTTTCAGGCTACTTTCCAAATTGCTATAAGCTGCTGCATATTTAAATAAAATAATGTGTTTCCTACGCCTACCGGTTATGAATTTTTCCCAATTATCTTGGTTCCCTGGTTTCTGGCCCACCTGCCGGTGGCACAATTCTTCCTGTCCACTCTATCAAAACCATATATAATTTTTGGACACTTCTGTTAAATTTTGGAATACTGGTACCTGATGTGTTGCATTATTTGCAGCTGCCAAACAGGACTTGCACTAATGACAGCCAGCTTGACCTGAGCAAGAGTAGACCTGTTGTGGTTCAAGTTAACAATTCATCAGGAGACTCAGGTTCAGGAAATGATCATTTATTTGTGTACACAAGGAAAGTTGATCTTAAACATTCTAAGACTGAACTTTGGCAAAAATCCACAAGGTCTCGTCTCATTTTTTTATATGTTAAGTCACGTATTCAGTTTCTGATTGGATCAGCATACATAAATAAGAACTAGGAGAAGGATAAGCAACACCGTCCCTTGAGTCCGCTCCACCATTTGGTATGACTGGTGTTATTAGCATACAATGGAATGCTAACTAGATGTCACTTATTCCCCACAATATGTGCATCAGGCATTGTTCATATCAATCCAAAGCCCCTCCTTTATCCTGCTGGTTTTGCAGTCGAGGCTGCAAACTTGTTTGTCACTCACCCCCAAACTTGGCTCTTCGCCACTAAAATAAAACTAAGAACTTTTCTAGATCATCATAGTATCCCAACAGTGTGGAGACAGGCCCTCAGAGCATCTTACCCAGACCCATCCCCCTATAACCCACCTAATCTACACATCCCTGAATGCTATGGGCAATTTAGCATGGCCAATCCACCTAGCCTTCACATCTTTGGACTGTGGGAGGAAACGGGAGCACCCGGAGGAAATCCACACAGAGACAGTCACCCGAGGATGGAATCGAACCCAGGTCCCTGTTGCTGTGAGGCAGCAGTGCTAACCACTGAGCCACCGTGCTGCACAATAAACTGTGGATAATGAAGATCTGAAACAAAAACAGAAACTTCTGGAGAATCTCAGCATTTCTAGCAACACCTTGGAGAGAAAAGAGAGTTAACATTTTAAGTCCAATGACCCTTCTTCAGAGCAGACATGTTCTGAAGAAGGGTCACTGGGTTTGAAATATTAACTTTGCTTTCTCTTCGCAGTCGTTGCCAGACCTGAGTTTTGCCAGCAACTTCTGTTTTTGTTTCTGGCTCTTTGCCATTCTGTTCTTGGGTGCATCTGCTAATCTATGTTCTATTTGCAGTTACTTTTGGTAGAACACTTCTAACTGAATCTGCATTTTTAACCCTTTCAGTCAGCCCATCCAGCCTGCTCCACCTTTCAATTAGATCATGGCTGATCATTGATCTCCATGCCTTTTCCACACTAATGACATAAAGGGATATGACGTTAGTCTCCAGAAATCTATCAGTTTCTGCCTTGAACATGCTCTGTGTGTTTCCACAGCCCTCTGGGGCAGAGCATTCCAAAGACACTCCACCCTCTGAGTGATGAAATTCCTCCTTGTCTCAGTCACAGGATAAGGGCCATTTAAGATTATGCCCCTAATTTTGGACTCACCAGGCAGGGGATACAGCTACTCTGCATCCACCACATCACGGCCTGTAAGAATTTTGTTGTTTCGATGTAAACTTCATTCTAAGAAACTCTGGAGAATACAAACCCAGTCTTCTCAAAAGAAAATTTCACTGTCTCAGGATTAATGTGGTGAACTTCTGTTGTATTCCCTGTATGGTGAGTACATTCCTCTGTTGATCAGGGGATCGATACTGGGCACAAAATCCAGGTGAAGCCTCGAGGTCTAACCAAGATGTCACACAACAGCAGCAAGACATCTTTACTCTTGTAATCCAACCCCATTGTGATGAAGGCCAGTGTACCATTTCCCTTCCTAAAGGCTTGCTGCACCTGCATGCTAACCTTTAGTGAATAAAGACGCGTCGGTCCCTTTGGATGCCCATACTTCTCAACCTCTCACTGTTGAAGAAGTATTCTGCCTTTGATTTTTTTTCTATTACAATGAATAACTCCATAGTTATTCTGTAGGGGATACATATTTATATTGAGGACTACATGGGAAAAGTGGAGCATATGGAACTATTTGGACACCTTCTGGATTGAAAGGGTTTTTACCCTTCATTTCTCAGAAAATGAGGTCAGTAGTTTAACATGTGCTGTGGTCTATCTGCTGTTTACAGAAAGTCATCCTCTCTCCTTAAATAGCAGGGTTATGTTTGCTCCTTTCTAGAACCTACTGGCTGATCTTGGCATAATGTGATGGAAATCAAGCTCCATGGTTCCTGGAGTCGTCACAGTTGTGACAAACTGATTTAAACCAACAAATTGCCTGCTTTTACCCAACTGTCTAATTCATATTAAATGAATATGAACACCAGGTTTTATCATTAACAAGAAAATAACTGTTTATGGTCATCAATCTCTTTTCAGTCAATCGTAAGAAAAAAATGTGAATTGTTAACTTATAAAGCTAATGTTCTGGGGCATGGGTTCAGACTGAACCATGGCATATAGTGAAGTTTGAATTAAATAAAATCCTGGAATAAAATGCTAGTGTAATGGTGACAAATGTTGATTGTTGTAAAAATCTATCTGGTTTATTATAGACCTTAGGGGAAGAAAATCTGCCATTCTTACCTGGTCTGGCCCACGTGCAACTGCAGACTCTCAGCAATGTCATTGACTCTAACTGCCCTCTGGATAACTAGGGATGGGCAATAAATGTTGGTCTAGCCAGTGACACCCATATACCATAAATAAGGGTTTTAAAAAAAAACCTCAAGATCTACCCCTTTTTAAAGTTTTTCCTGCATATATTAGCAGACACACTGACAAGGCTGAAGAATAATACAGCTACCAGGAAATTTTCCACTGCTTCCACACACAGGATGGAGAGAGACACTTGAGTGCATTCCCTTTTCAGGCTAGAAGTTTCTCCTGTATTGTCCAAACACAGTCCAGGAATCAATTGCAAAACTGTTACTATGATGAGCACACCCGAAACCCCACAACTGGTCCTGGTTGCTCTTTCGATGAAAAGACTGTCACTGGGCAAATTTGCTCTGAACACCTACAAATACACACGCATGGTCACACGCAATGCTGATGTACCTAATACCCTCTCCCACGCTTAAATAAGACAGTGTTGTAGATACAACTCAATGAGTTCCAGTAATTTGTCTTTAAAACTGCAGCATCCTCTTTCACAGTTTCCTTTGTTTGAAGTAGTATTTCTTCCCATTTTTTTAGTCCATTGTTTTAAAACAAATTGGTCTTTATAAAAGGAAACCGCCAATGCATCCAATATCTCCATAGCTGCCTCCTTCAGCATTGAGCGATGTAGCTCATTTGGCCCAGGGGATTTATCAACATTGAATCCAGTTAACTTTTCAAATACTACGACAGTTCTTCACGAATGCTCATTTCTATTAGTTCCACAGTTTTACAAGTCCCTTGGTTGCCTAGTATTTCTGGGAGATATTCTGTCTTCTTCCATGAAGACAGACACAATGAACTGTTTAGTTTCTCTGCCATTTTCCTGTTTTCCACTGTAAATTCTCCTTTTCCCACCTTTGGTAGGCCTTGCTAATCTATTCTTTTTCATAAATCTGAAGTAGTTTTACAGTTCAGCTTTAAGGTCCTCACTAATTTGCATTCATTCTCTCTTCATTTCCTTGATCTATTTCTTGGTCTTTCTTTGGGTTCTAAATTGTTTCCAAATCTTTGAACTTGCTATTTTTTTCCCAGTTTCCTTTTATAAACTACTTATTTTCATTTAATGAATCTGTTAACTTTTTTTTAAACTGCGGTTTGTTTATCTTTGCCTTTTGATTCAGCCATAAAAACCAAGTCACCCCTCGCTGTTCTAAATTCCAGTGGCAATGAGCCAAGCATGGCCAATCTTTCCTCGCAAGAAGCCCCACTCATTCTAAGTGTCAATTTAGTGGGTTACTATCCAGAAGTTGTAGATTCAAAATTATTGGCAAAATATCCAGATGAGATGGGGGAAAATTTCCACAAATAGTTGACAGAAGCCGAATGATCGAATTGAAAAAATGGTGGAAACCAACTCTCTAAATTATTTTAAAAGGGAGTTGAAAACTTATTTGAGGATGAAGAACTTGCAGGGTTTCAGACAAGAAATGGAGATGTGGGGCTAAGTGTGCCTGTGCTTTTAGAAGAGCCAGCAAGGGCAGAATGGTTCGGTTCTGTAATGAGGAGGTTAGACAAACAAGAGCCAGTGGATGTGATCTACGTGGATTTCCAGAAGGCCTTTGACAGTGCCGCACAGGAGGCTGCTAAATGAGATAAGAGCATATGACGTTCGGGGCATGGTACTAGCACAAATAGAGGAGTGGCTATTTGGTACAAGGCAGATAAAGGGGTCTTTTTCAGGATGGCAGCTGGTGACTAGTGGAGTTCCATAAACGACAGTATTGGGACCACAATTATTTAATTTATACATTAATGATCTGGACGAAGGAACTGAGGGCATTGTTGCTAAGTTTGCAGATGACGCAAAGATAAGTGGAGGGATAGGTACCATTGAGGAAGCACGGAGGCTGCAGAAGAACTTGTATGGGCTAGGAGAATGTTTTCCATCTGCCACTTCATTATGTAACGTGGCAAAATGTGAGGCTATACATTTTGTTAGGAAGAATAGAGGTGTAAACTATTTTCTAGATAGGGAAGGACTTCAGAAACCTGAGGCGCAAAGGGACTTGAGAATCCTAATTCAGGATTCTCTTAAGTTTCATTTGGTGGTTAGGAAGGCAAATGAAATGTAGGCATTTGTTTCAAGAAGGCTAGAATATGAGAGCAGAGATGTACAGCTGAGGCAGTATAAGGTTCTAGTCAGACTGCATTTGAAATATTGTGAGCAGGTTTGGGCCCCACATCTAAGGAAAGATGTGCTGGTGTGTGAGGGAGGTTTACAAGAATGATCCCAGGGATGAAGGGCTTGCCATATGAGGATTGGTTGAGGATCTGAGTCTGTACACGCTGGAGTTTAGAAGAATGAAAGGGGATCTGATTGAAACTTACAGGATATGAGGGGCCTGGATAGACTGAATGTGGAGAATTATGTTTCCATTAGTAGGAGAGACTTAAGACCTCGGGGCACACCCTCTCAGTGAAGGGCACCCTTTTAGAACTGAGATGAGGAGGAATTTCTTTAGCCAGAGGTTGGTGAATATGTGGAACTCATCGCAGCAAAGGGCTGTGGAGGCCAAGTCATTAAGTGCATTTAAGACGTAAATAGGTTCTTGATTAGTAAGGATTATGGGAAGAAGGCAGGAGAATGGGGTTTAGAAACATTGCAGCCATGATCGAATGGTCAAGCAGATTCAGTGGTCTGAAAGCCTAATTCTGCTCCTGTATCTTGTGGTCTCGTGATTTTCTGTGGTGTATGATTCTAATCCAAAAAAGGTTTTTAACTATCACTGGGTCTTGTCTCCTTTTAATATGTTTTCTCTCTAAACAGTTAATGAATGTGAAGCCTCTGCGATGTTGCCTTTGGAGTGCCAGTATTTGAATAAAAATGCCCTGACGACTCTTGTGGGACCACTCACACCCCCAGTGAAGCATTTTCAGCTTAAACGAAAACCCAAAAGTGCCACACTTCGAGCAGAACTGTTGCAAAAGTGTAAGTGACTCAAGGAATAGAACTAATCTAACACATAGAGGACCTAGATTGTAAGAGTCTTTTTGGTTAAACAGGGCAACTATACTTCTCTAATGGTCTTATGCTTTAATTTTATTTGGGCAAAAAAACCAGAAGACTCTAGGTTTGTTTTTGCTCCTGAGCTGGAGATGGAGTAAAATCAGTGTGGGTACTTGTTGCTGATTGCTGTGCTGTGATCTCTGATGAAAATGGGTTTGTGATGATGTTGGATGGGAGAATCCCCGCTTGGTGTAATGCCTGCCATTTTTGAATAATCTAGCAAATTCAGTACCCAGGGTGTTCATTGGACAAAGCTGGAAACTATAGTGCACTTAGCCTAACATCTATCACAAGATTCTAGAATCCATTATTAAGGAGGTTCTTGTAGGATACTTGCGTCATGAATTACTCTAATCAGGCACAGTGAACATGGTTTTGTGAAAGGGGCATCTGTTAGAGTATTTTTGACAAAGTAACATTCACTCCAGATAGAGAGAAATTGGCAGATGTTTCATCTATTTGTGCTTAAGAGTTCAAAGGCAGTTGATAATGGATTTCATCAAATGTTAATACACCAGAAATGAATATATTGTTCAGGAGTAACATATTCACATAAATAAAGGATTTGTTAGCCAATGGTAAGCAGAATGCAAAGATAAACGAGTCTTTTACAGGTTAGCGACCTGTAACTAGTGAAGTGCCACAGGGTTTAGTGCTGGGCCCTCAAATATTTACAATCTACGTCAATAATTTGGATGAGGGGACTGATGCACGGTAATTGACTTTGCAAATGAGAGCAAGATAGATCAAAAAGGAGAGAGAGAATCTGCAAAGGGATGCAAGTTAAGTAACAGGTCAAAAATGTGGCAGAGTTTTTAAAAATTCATTCATAGAATGTGGGCATCGCTGGCTGGCACAGCATTTGTTGCCCATCCCTAATTACCCTTGAGAAACTACTGAGCTGCTGCCTTGAACTGATGCAATCCATTTGCTGCAGGTAGACCCACAATGCTGTTAGGAAGGGAGTCCCAGAATTTTGACCCAGTATAATTTGTAAACGTGAGCTTGTCATTTTGGCAGGAAGAATAGAAAATCCGTATCCTATTTAAATGGAGACAGAGTGCAGAACAGATGGATTTAGATATCCTGGTTCATGAATCTCTCAAAATTAGTATGCAGATATCGCAAGTGATTTGGAAGGTAGATTGAACATTGTTAATTGCAGGGGAACGGAATCTAAGACTCGAGAGGTTTTACTGCACTGTACACTGCATTGGTGAGAGTACATCTGGTGTACTGTGTACAGTTTGGTCTCCTTCTTAGACAAATAATGGTAGAAGCAGCTTAGAGAAGGTTTAGTTGGCACATTCCTGAGATGAAGGGCTTATCTTACAAAGAAAGGTTAAACAGGTCAGGCTTGTATACATTGGAGTTAAGAAAAATGAGTTGAGTGGATTGAGACATTTAAGATTTTGAGATGAATGGATAGGATAGTTATTAGGAGGTTGGTTCCTCTTATGACAATGGCTACAGCTAGGGGTGTAGTTTAAAAACAAGAGATTTAATTTTTTGAGATGGGGATGAGGAAGGCTAATTTCTCTGAAGGGTAGAGTTTGGAGTTTTCTTTCCCCAGAAGATAGTGAAGGCTGGATCTTTAAATTTAATCAAGCTGAGTTGAACTTTTAATGGGCATGAAAGTCTAAGGTTATGAAGTACAGACAGGAAAATGGGGCTGAGACTACAACCAGATCAGTCATGATCTTAGTAAGTGGTAGAGCAGACACAAATGACCTACTCCTGCTTCTAAGATGTGTTCCTACATTTGGTATTTAAAATCTAATTTGCCAAGCTGTGAAACTGATTCCTCTAAATCTGATTTTTTGTAGGATAATATGTAACATAATGACCATGAAAAGCAGTTAACTTTTTTTAGAAAGTAATTCACAAATGATTCATTTAATGTTCTCCAGAAGAGGGGACCTGCTGCAATCCATACAGTTCCACCTCCAAACTGGTGAACCTATTCATGTATTCAGAGCAATTAGGCGTAAACAATAAATGGACTTGATATAATGAGCTGTATTGTAATGATTAGCCAACATAGCTTTCTTTCTTTCATTCATTCATGGGATGAGGGCATTGCTGGCAAGGCCAGCATTTCTTGCCCAACCCAGTTGTGCAGTTAAGAGTCATCCACATTGCTGTGGGTCTAGAGTCACGTAAAGGCCAGACAAGGTAAGGATTGCAGATTGCAGTTTCCTTCCCTAAAGGGCATTAGTGAACCAGATAAGCTTTTCCAATAATCAACAATGCATTCATGGTGATTAGACTCTTAATGTCAGATTATTTTTGTTGAATTCAAATTTCACCATCTGCCGTGGCAGGATTTGAACCTGGGTCCCAGAATATTACTTGGGTCTGTGGATTAATAGTCCAGTGATAAGACCATTAGTCCATTGCCTCCCTTCACTTGCCTCACAAGTACAAGTAAACAGAAAGGAGATGGTTGCTTGAATGTGGTACTGCAGAGTTGACTGTGCTTAGGGTACTGTACCCAAGTAATAGTTGGCATCATCAGGAAGGGAAGGAATGAAAATGAAAAATTGGGAAAAAAAAATTGTTGTTTTAAAAAGGCAGACGGAAAAATGCTGCTCCAATAACTTACAACATATAATGCAATATTTAGGTTGAAGGGCAGAGTAGTTCTTTGTATTTACTGTTATTTGTGTATTTGCCTCTGTCAAAAGTTATAGATTTAGTAGAGTGTTGTTTCTGTTTGGTGCATGAAGTTATTCAAGAGATAATGAGCCTTAGATTTATATTTGAGCTTAAATTAACTTTTCAGGAATTTTTCAATTCTCCCATCCTTAGCTAAAATGTCTGTCTCTATCTCTGCTGTTTAACCTTCTTTAGGAAATAATTTCCAATATATATATTTTATTGTTTTTCAGCAACAGAAACTGCACAGCAGCTCAAAAAGACCTCAGGAGTGCCTTTAGCCAAAGGGAGAGGTTTGGTTAAGAAGCTCGATACCACCAGTATGTACTAATAGTTATTGGGGTATAGTTCAATTAATGTTCAATGTAGTAATGTATCTTCACAGAATGAGGGTGGCACGGTGGCTCAGTGGTTAGCACTGCTGCCTCACAGCACCAGGGACCCGGGTTTGATTCCGACCTCGGGCGACTGTCTGTGTGGAGTTTGCACGTTCTCCCCGTGTCTGCGTGGGTTTCCTCCCACAGTCCAAAGATGTGCAGGCTATGTGGATTGACCATGCTCAATTTCCCATAGTGTTCAGGGATGTGTAGATTAGGAGGATGGGTCTGGGTGGGATGCTCTGAGGGTCAGTGTGGACTTGTTGGGCTGAAGGGCCTGTTTCCGCACTGTAGGGATTCAGTTCTATGAACTTCTAATAGCAGGTGGAAAATGAGAAAGTTTGATGCTAATTGTCTTAAGTAAAGTAATTTTTTGAACATTTTATCTTTGGAAAATATGCTTGTTTTGCACGTAATAGTTAAGCTAAAAAGGCTGCTCTTTTTTTCCTTTAAAAATGAACTTGTGATCTTCATGTATTTATAACAACGATTTAACTACACAGCTCCCCTCAAAGGGATTCCGAAGCAAGCTCCTTTCCGGAGCCCCACTACTCCCAGTGTGTTCAGCCCATCAACAAACAGAACGCCAATGGCTGTTCGGACGCCTATGCGCAAGGAGAGAGGTGTAAAGGTGAGTTCAGTCGGTTGCAGAGTTTGCATTTTTAACAGTTTGGATACTCTGTTAATGAGTTAGGGTATTTTGGGATTTTGTAGCTATGGTCTTGAACACAACTTTATTCGTCATTAGTTGGTCATTGTGTGAACATTGCATGGAATTTTAGTTTAACCTTGTGGAATTATTTTTGAGCAGCTGATGTTGCCGCACTTGCAGAAATAATCTCATTTTATTTCTACTTGACGAATCAGCATCTTTAAGAGAACGTGTTCAGTGAATGTTCTTTTTGTTGAGTAACAAATTTGTTACTCAATGCTGTGGAACATAAGAACCAGAAGCAGGAATCTGGCCTTTCAAGCCTGCTCCGCCATTCAGCAAGATCATATCTGATCTTTTTGTGGCCTCTGTTCCACTTATCCATCCTCTCATCATAACTCTTAATTCCTTTACTATTCAACAATTATCTATCTTAGCTTTAAAAACATTCCATGAGGAAGCCTCAACTACTTCACTGGGCAGGGAATTCCACAGATTCATAACCCTTTGGGTGAAGAAGTTCCTCCTCAATTGTATCCTAATTCTGGTCCCCATAATTTTGAGGCTGTGGAATTGGATTGACATGTTTAGGGACTTTATCTTAATTGAGAAGAACAGTGCTTAACAAATTATTTTGAGATCAATCAGGTCCCATTACATGTGCTACCACCCATTTCTCTCCCACCCCCTCCCTGCCCCCTGCCCACCTCCAAACAAAGAGCTACCAAGTTTTCTAAGATGACAAATAATTTATTTTGTAATTACAACCTGGGTGGGGGCAACCTTAATTTTATCTTGGCCTCCTTACTGCAAAGTCTGGACTTCATTTAAAGCCCTAAATGTCAACACCAACCTAAAGTGCTTCAGTCTGTCTGTATATTTGAGGAATGGTCATTCATTTCTGTCAGTGTGCTGAATTACAGAGATGCATTTATTGGGATAGATAGAGGAGGTCTTCCATTTGCCAAATTTTTGCATACTCACTTAACTTCTCTATTCCTTTGCAGATTCTCTACCTCCTCTTGACAACTTAATTTGTTACGTATCTCACTTTCATCAGCAAAGTTAGCCTATCTTGCATTCAGTTCCCAAATCCAAATCATAGGAACAGGAGTAGGCCATTCAGCTCCTGAAGTCTGTTCTGCTATTCACCAGCATCATGGCTGATCTGTGGTCTAACTCCATTCTTCTGTCTTTGGCTCATATCCCTTAATACCTTTTGATCATTGATATAGGTTATAAATAGTTGAGGACTCAGCACTGATCCATGCAGTACTTTTATTTGTTACTCAATGATTTCATTACTTCTCTCAAATCTGTTGGTTCTATCATTTGAACAATGTAAACAGTGATTTCTGAACTTGGAAAATATCATCAGTCAGAAATGTTGACATTTTGATGCCTGATTTTGGATGAAATATTGAGGTCATATTACCAAAAATAGCTACAGTATTAATGTTGTCCTTTTGTTTTGTTCTAGTTGCTGGATATATCAGAGCTGGATATGGTAGGTGCTGGTCGGGAAGCAAAAAGGAGAAGGAAGACATTAGGTTTGTAAAATCTGACTTTGTTGCAAAGTCTCATGTTATTTGAGGTATGAAAGAGATTTGAGTGTGAAGCAAGTTTGCCTTCCAATCTCAACTGACATTGCTCTGTCCTTCCTCATGCATACAAATGTATTTGGTATGACATTGAGTGCCTATTAACATGTCAATCAGGGAATGCAAATCGTAGTGAATGAATGATGACCATTCTATTGTTGTAGTCCAGATGAGCACCATAAGAATTGTTTTAAAAATAAGAAAAATGTTTAATTATTTCATGCAAAATGGTCAATAGTACTTCCAGTTAAACATCTTTAACAAAAGAAAAAGGATAATGTCATAGAATATTACAGCATAGAAACAAGCCCTTTTGGCCCACCATGCCCATTCCAACCCATCAAACAGCAACTGCAATAATCCCATTTAGCTGCACTTGGTCCATATCTTACTGTGCGCTGGCATTTTAAGATGCTTCTTAACCGCTGCCTGTATCATCCTCTTTGGGCAGCACGTTCCATTTTCTGGGTGAAGAAATGTTTCCTCTGCCTCTCAACTACTTACTCCTGGACTTAAACTTATGCCCTCTGGTCTTGGGCATGTCTGCTGTGGGGAAATGATTCTCATGATCTACCCTGTCTATGCCTCTCATAATTTTGTATACCTCAATCAGATCTCATCTCAGCTGCCTGTAGTACAAAGAAGAAAACCCAGCCCATCCAGTCTCCTCGTTGCTGAGCATTTTCATCCTAGGCAACATCCTGGTGAATCTTCTCTGCACAGTCTCCAGTGCACTTACATCCTTTTTGAGTGTGGCAACCAGAATTGCTCACAGTATTCTATCTCTGGCCTCACCATTGTTTTATACGGTTGACATATATTGGACCCATATCCAAGCCTTCCCAAAGTGGGTGGGTTCGCAACCTCATGTGGGGTTGTGAGTTCCAAGGCAGCAATAGCTGCTGAGAATTATAACAACTCCATTTCCCGTGTAGCAGACAGTTCCTCACTTTCTCAGGCAACCCCCCCCTCTCTGTTCCGACGCACGGGGTCATGACAATTTTCAACCCTCAAAATGGGGTCAAAATGGCAAAATGGATAGCTTTGTTTCAAACCACATTTGTGGTCCATCGTATCTCTTCTGTTGTAATTGCTGCTCACTATCTACAGGCCTTCGTAGGCTTCTTGCTCACTAATGGATAAATTTCATGCTTTCGCTAAGGATTGCAAATCATTCTATGACCTTGTATCCCCCACCTCTGGAATTTTGTTTTTAGATCTACATATTAATTTTCATCCTCTGCTACTCTGACTTTACCTCTTGCCCTCTATTTCTGCTGTCACCTCCTGCCATACCAGTGACAGAGCCTTCGGTATCTGGAACTTCCTTGCTAAGCCTGTTTCCAGCCCCTTTTCTCTTGCAATGTCTCTGGCCTTTCATATGCTTCCTCAAAATATGCCTCTACTACCAGCCTTTCAAACTTTCCCCAATCATCTTCATTGCTTCTACCCTGATTGTGGCTCTCTTCTCCACCCTTCACCTCCACCCACCTCCATTTTACAAAATTGGTATCTTTTATTCAGTTATAGTCCTATAATTCAGATCCACAGAGGAAGAGGAACTGTTACACAGGCATGTAATTATTCTACATGACTTTGTAACTTGACTTGTAATCAGTTGTACAATACACTTAAATTCTGGCTAAAACGCTTTGAAATGCTGGTAGTCTTGCTTCATTTTCTTAATGCTGTACTCAATATCGGGACGTTCTTTTTTTTATGAAAATAATCTGGGATCCCTTTGTCAAAACATGCAATTATGTTTTTTAATCTGCATCTGAAAGCAATAGTAAATTGACCTGAATCTTTGCAGACTGATGGAACGGTCTTGCAGTTTCTCTTGACAAACTTTGAACATGATGTTCCTAGCATCAGCATTCAAGGCACGCTCCAAATTTCTCATGCTACACAGTTTGAGGCATCGAATGACACAGTTCTGAAGAAAGATCACCGAGACCCGAAACATTAACTCTGACTTTTTTCTTCACAGATGCTGCCAGACTTGCTGAGTTTTTCCAGCATCTTCTGTTTTTGTTCCTGATTTACAGCATCTGCAGTTCTTTTGGTTTTTACTATGTAAATAAGGCCCAGGTGGGAGTCCAGTTAGCCAGGAACTAGATGAGCTTTTTAATCTTCTTCTAACTTTTCCTGGGTAACTATTAACCTTAAATGAGATGGAACCCTCTGAAATATCCACCTTTTTATGTATTCTTTTGGATATTCCTGGGTACAGGAAAAATGCCCATTGGAAAAGTTTAATTACTTGGGCACGTCCCATATAGACAGCTGCAATCTGGAATTCTTCATAATCTTGACATGCAATTCCAGCCTATGCTACTCCGAAGTCTTTCTGGCCATTGGAATAGTGTCTCACTGGGTAAAAATATGGCATATTTAAAATCTGTAAAATCTGTCATGAGTAAGTAGTTTGGGTTAGAATCCAATTCAAACTTCTCTGCTCTTTGCTGAGTTCCTGTCTGAAATTAATTTGGGCATCTCAACCATGTTCTTTTAGTTGCATGGGTTTATTCTTTTTGACAAATTTACATTTGAACTGTGAAGTCTCATGCTAGGAAAATCTGGCATTGAAAATGAAACTTCCAGGCGAGTAACTTTTTGAAATTGTATTTCCCTTAATGATAACTATAACACAGTAAGGGAGGCTCTACTTTGCATGATGAATATGTGATGTCAAATTGACTGCTGGTTATTCTCAGTGCCAAAATGAAAGATGGACTGCACTTTGCTCTGTTCTGCTTTATTACCTTAAACATCGATTGTAACAACTACAAAATCAGATTTTAAAATTCAGTAAGCTCCTGTTAACAAAAGACAAATTATGCAAAATGATTCGATGTGATACAATTCTTTATTAGTGAGTTCAAGATTCAGAAGTCTAGAACCATGGTTCACCATTTCAGTGAGACTACAACAGTGATTTGTTCACTAATACAGTTCTGTGTTTTGACTCTACAGTCATGTACATTAATGCCACACTACAGTACATTACAGTACACAATTAGTCATCAGATATACAACCTAAGAAATACGCTTCGTTTCAGTCAATCTTGACAATTCAGTTAGCATAATATATGGTCCACTTAGCTTTTCAATCACTTTACATTGTGAACAATGACCAACTAATATGCTGCCAGACCCTTAAAGGGCATGGATTCTTGAACTGAGCTTGCTTCATGAAGTATGCCTATTGAGCAGGACTGAAAGATATTTTAACTCTGTGTTGTTCACAAAACAAAAAAGTGTAATGTGATAAATAGGTAGTGTGAACTTGCATTCTTATAAAGTGATTTCCATTCGTTATCTCAGATATTCAGCACAATGAATAAAAACTTAAACTCTTTATTCCTCCTCCCATCCTGCTTTAAAAACCCTTGTTCCATATAATAGGAAAATGTATCACTTGGGCTGGAGAATCACCTGCTTGTTTATCAAACACTGCATCAGTAAATGAGATTCTGCTGTTGCTTGAGTAATTTTGTTTCTCACTTGTGGGTAATTCAGTGTTAAAATGTATACCATTTCAGAACTGCCAACATTTACTTGAATCTTCAGAAACTTTTTTTAAAAATTGTTTTAATTTTTTTAAAAAATAAACTTGATTCAAAATTCTGACCAAATATTTATTTTTAAATATAGATGCAGAAGTCACGGAGAAACCAGCCAAAGAAGAAACAGTTGTTGATAGTGTCACACCAGATTATGCTGTTGGACTGGTCTCTACACAGGTAAATATGTCTGTGTGGTTCAAATATTGTTCAACATGTTACGTTTTTAAAGCATGCTAAGTTAATTGATGTAAAGTAGATACAGTGAGTGAATTATTTTTAAAAAAGCAATTAAATCATTTGATTTGAAAATATGAGTTTGTAGTTACTTCATGTTGTATTGAACTACTAAACATATGTCAGCTATAAGAAAATCTTCATTGTACCGTTAATTTAGAAAACACTATTTTTCAGACTTCTGTTGCCAGTTAAAATTATTTCTAAAGGTATTTAAAGAAGGCCTGATATTTTTCAGGGAGACAAGCAGGGCTGTAATATTTTGCCTAGCATGCTTCTTGTGAGAAATTATAGCACCTGTTAGCATATTGATTTATAATCTTTATAAATTATAATAATCTTTATAAATTATAAAGATTATAATAATTTGTAAAGAATCTAGTCAGTTGCTGAATTAAAATGATGAGGAAGTTGAAAAATTGGAAAGATCCTTGATCTGTGTTGCTGTTGAATTTCAGTGGCTAGGACCTTGAAAACTGTTAATGTATAGTAATATTCTTAATCAACCGAGAACTCATAAAAGCTTCTATTCCTTAACGATCAGTATTGTCATTCTCTGATATTCCTTTGTCTTTTCAGAAACTTGGTGCTTTGAATAATGATAATGCACTACCATCTACTAGTTATTTGCCAGCTACACCAAGTATGGTGCCATCATCTTCCTACATTCCCAGCTCTGAAACACCACAAGGTAAATGCTAACGAACTCGTAGGAAATGGTGATACTTGATTTGATTTCTTAATCTAGAACGATGCATCCAGATGCATAAATTTCCAGGAAAAAATGTTTCACTATAGCAGAGGGAGTTAAGTGGGCTGATTGTGACAGCAATCTGTATTTGA
Organism: Rhincodon typus; assembly: GCF_021869965.1. Classification (NCBI taxonomy): domain Eukaryota; kingdom Metazoa; phylum Chordata; class Chondrichthyes; order Orectolobiformes; family Rhincodontidae; genus Rhincodon; species Rhincodon typus. Next base: position 26,437,859 of record NC_063332.1, on the reverse strand, counting down.
AACCATTTGTTCATAGAAATGTTTAATCCTGTTGGTAATGTTAAATTGATATTAGTGATGGAATTTTTCCATCAACCATCAATTCTCCGAAGTGATTTGTTTGTATATTTTGTGAATTGTATAATGTCTTAATTGTATTGAAAGCAGCAGCAGACACACAAGCTGATTTAAAATACAACCATGTTATTTAATTAGTAATCCAGGCGTCTGACTAATAGTCAAGAAAATGAGCTTCAATGTCTATTATTCAAAAATGTGACTCAATTTTTAAAAAATACTGCATTTGTTTTTTTTTGCTTGTATATATAAAACTAAAATTGGCATTGGATTTTTAATCAGCAAGAGGATAGAGGGAGAGGTGGCAGGGAGAAGGTGGGAAAGTGGAGTTGATTATCAGATGAGCCATGATCTCCTTGAGGGGCGGAACAGACTCTGAGCCGATGACCTGCACCTGATCCTATGCCTCGTCTTTTTTTTTGTCATCTGCAAACTTTGCAGCAGTACATTCACTGGTGTCATCCAAGTAATCAATATCTATTGTAAATAATTATGGCCCTAAAATTGATTCCTGTGGCACTCTACTAGTTACAAGCTGCCACCCTTAAACTGAACCCCTCATCCCAATTCTGTCTCTTCTATTTGTTAGCCAATCCTTTGTCCATGTTA
>NC_063332.1:26408080-26436693 GCF_021869965.1 Rhincodon typus | reverse complement strand
GTGGCAAGTAACTCTCCTCCTGACTCCCTAAAGCCTGTCCACCATTTACAAGGCACAAGTTAGGAGTGAAATGGAATACTGTCACATGTCTGTATGGATGCAGCTCAAATAACACTCAAGAAGCTTGACACCATCCAGGACAAAGTCTGCTTAATTGGCACCACAAGCGTCCACTTATTTCACTACCAGCACTCAGTAGCAGCAGTATGTACTATCTACAAGAAATTCACCAAAGATCCTTAAATAGCATCTTCCATCTTAGAAGTACAAAGGCAGCAGATATATGGAAACACCACCACCTGCAAGTTCTCCTCCAAGACATTCACCATCCTGACTTGGAAAAAGATCACTGTTCCTTCACTGTGGTTGAGTCAGAATCTTGGAATTCCACAACCCTCCTCCCACCACACACACACACACACGCGCGCGCACACAGAATTGTGGGCCTTCCCACAGCACATGGACCGCAGCGGTTCGAGAAGGTAGCTCACCATCACCTTCTCAAGGACAGCTAGGAACAAGCACTAAATGCTAGCCAGCCAGTAACGCCCATGTCCCATTAGGGAATTAAAAAATAATAACATAAAAGTGCAAAAAAGATTTCTTTGCGTACAATGTTTCTGTCATATCCCAAGCTTGATAATTGAGGTATATTACAAATGTTACAATCACTTTTTTGATGTAGACTGGCCAATTTGCACAGTGCAATATCTTACAAACAATGAAGTGATCATGACCAGTTCATCCATTCTAATAGGGTTGCTCCAGTGGTGTTGTCACATCAGAAATGGGACTGATGTGATAGAACATCCTCTCATTATTGAGTGAAAGCGCTGATCCTGCTATGACTTTGACATAAAGTTTAAAGTTTGAGTCATGCAGTTTGTATAAATCTTGCCTGTGTCTTGTACTGAATTCCAGAAAGGACCCAAACCTTGCAGCACATGTTGTGACTTCCAGACAACCCAAAGTGCTTTACTCTTAATGAAGTATTTTTGAAGTGTAGACACTGCTGTAATGTAAGGAAATATAGTCAATTAATTTTTTTGGAGATGTCAATTCAGGGAGAACTATTGGTCAAAATGGTGCGAATAACTCCCCTGCTCTTCAAAAAATTGTCATGGGATTTTTACATCCAGTTGATGAGATAGAGCCTTGGTTTCATATTTCATGTGAAAAATAGTGCCTCGAAGTGGATCTTTTCCTCTGATACATTTACTGTGTTTTCAAAGAAACTGTTTCCTGTGATGAGCAATCAACTGAAAAAAAAGTCACAGGTCACAAGTTGAGCCAAGCCACTCTGAAATCATGAAGCACATTTTCACAAACAGGTTAACCCAAAAATGCTGGGAGCAATGGGTCAGTTGAAAATTATCAGCACTTAAGAGTAGACTTTTATTAGGGAAGGATGTGGAGGGATCTGAGACAAAGGTTAGTAAATGGAGTTGGAGATACCGATCTGCCATTCTCTTGGTTCATAGCTGAGGCAGATTAATAATCCTTGAATAAATTTATTTGGATTACTGTCCAATTTACACATGACTGGAAAAAGTGGAATGTTGTTGTCTTCATAATTAGTAACATGACTGTTTGGCTGATTAATTGCATTCCTTTGAAAATATTTCACTACATGTTTGCATTATATTAATATTTTAAGGTTAGTTTGGAGCATAGCCTGTTTATCCTATTGAATCTTTCTTCGAATCCAAATCTTAATGTTCATAAGAATGTACTATTGGACACTTCTTTTATTCTATAGTGTTGCTCGTCTCTGAATCAATAAACAGACTTTCGAGTACATCTGCCAATGTTTTCCAATCCTGTCAGACATTTATTTGTTTGAATGTTATCTATTTCAGGATAGAATAATTGATGCTGGGCCTAAAGGCAATTATTGCCGATTTATGAACCACAGTTGTCAGCCCAATTGTGAAACACAGAAATGGACAGTGAATGGAGACACTCGAGTTGGGTTGTTTTCTCTTTGTGATATCCCAGCAGGTAAGGGGAAGTCCTGAAATTTTCAAAATAACATTGACCATTCTAACCTTAAACTCATACAAATAAGTGTAATTTTAATGTATTTACAGTGCAAACAGGCCATTTGGCCCAACTAGACAGTTTCAATATTTGTGTTCCACGTGAGCTTCCTTTTTAGTGAGTTTCACACCTTTATTACACTTTGGTTAAGGCGGCTTCTCCTGAATTGTTTGTGAACTTTATTAGCTTGCAGTCTTCTTTTTCATGACCCAGTTGTCATTGTAAATCTTTTTTGCACGTTCTCCCATGTCACTATATCCTTTCCACAATATGGAGAACAGAATTGTTCAGTATAACTAGAATCTGCTTCTCAATTCTGTGCTATTATAAATTAACCTGTTTGGTTTGCTTTTTCTATAATTTTATTAATCTGCATCACTACTTTAATATTTTGTAGCCCTAAAACCTTTTGTTTCTGTACCTCAACTGGATTCTTATTCCACGCACTATAGCTTCCTACCAACTTGTAACATCTCACGCTTGCCTCTATTGAAATATTTTCCTGGTAACCTTGTAAGGGTAGGCAGCAGTTGGAGAAATTATAAGTGGTTGACTTTACCCAAAGTTGAATGAAGATATTACATCTGTTTTGTTGATAACAGTAGAGCACACCATGTAAAAGATGGGTCTTGTTGCAAGTTGAACAGAAATTTAAAGTTGTCTGCTTAGATTGTGATATTTTATGAATAAAAACAAAATGCTGGAGAAACTTAGGCTATCAAAAATAGAAGCAGAAGTAGGCCATTGAACTCTTCGGGCTTGCTCTGCTATTCTTCATGATTAAGGCTGATCAATTAACTCATTACCCTGTTCCTGCTTTCTCCTCATGCACTTCGATCCTTTTAGCCCCAAGAATGATATCTTACTCCTCCTTGAAAACATTCAATCTTTTGACCTTAACAGATTTCTGTGGCAGAGTATTCCAAAGGCTAACCACTTCATATTTCAGTCCTGACCTCCAAGGAATCAACGTTAAAATTTCCACGTGGCTCTTTCCATTGCTAGAACATCCTCCTTCGGAGAAGGAGACCAAAACTTCAAACAATACTCTGAGTGTGGTCCCACCATGATCCTGTACGAGTGCAGCAAGACATTCCTGGTCCTGGACTTGAATCTTGTCACTTTGAAGGCCAACATACTATTTGCTGCCTTCGCCACCTGCTGCACCTGCATACTTACTTGAAGTGATTGTGAGGATACCAAGGTCTTGTTACATGTCTCCCTTTACCAAACTATTCCTGTTCTTGCTGCTGAAGTGAATATTTATGTTTATCCACATATGTTTCATCTGCCATGAATTTGCCCACTCACTCAACATGTCCGAATCACACTGAAACATCTCTGCATCCTTCTTACAGTCCACCCAGCTTTGTTTCATCTGCAAACTTTGAGATATTACATTTAGTTCCCTCATGCAAATCATTAACACTTATTGTGAATAGCTGAGGTCCAAGCACTGATCCCTATGGTATTCTATTAGTCCTGGCTGCCACTCAAAAAAACGACTTGTTTATTGCTGCCCTTTGTATCGTGTCTGCCAGCCAGTTCTCTATCCATGTCAGTACACTACCCCGATACTATGTACTTTCAAGTCCAATGTGAGTATTTCTTCAGTGTTCCGAAGTCATGCAACTTGAAACATTGACTATGTTTCTCACCACAGATGCTGCCAGACCTGCTGAGTTTCTCCAGCACTTTCCATTTTTATTCCAAATTTCCAGCATCCACAGTATTTTGATTTTACCTAAGATATTTTAAACATTTCCTTGGAAAAACACCTTTACACTATACGTATTGTTGGCAGTATAATGTTGCTAATTTGTAAAAGACAGGTATGTGTGTGTAATGCAATACTATTTTTAACCTTAGGGACTGAGCTGACCTTCAATTACAATCTTGACTGTCTTGGCAATGAGAAGACCATCTGTAGGTGTGGGGCACCAAATTGCAGTGGATTCCTCGGGGTCAGACCCAAGGTATGATTAATTGTAGCATCCAGGAATAAGTTGTGTGATATAATGTTATTTATCCAAGTTTTACTTCCAAAGCTGAACATTTAGGAGTTGGAGAAAATTATCATGCTCTGGTAACGTTATGGTAGCTGCTACATATCCTATATATATATATAAACAGTGACTGCATTTTATGTGTACTTCTTGATGTTCAGTCTTAGCTGTCCAAAATAATAATTTTACGCATCTTTCGCGTGCTGATAGTATGGCTTATCCGCATGCTTTACAGTAGAGAGAAATTAGTCTGTACAGGAACATGAAAAATTACATCTACATTGGTAGTAAAAGGGATTCATTTGTTTATGTCTATTGTTCACTGTGGTACTACCCTTTGTTGTTAATCAGCATACTATTGAATTTGAGGATGTTCTGGTTCTGGTAAAGCTGTTTTACTTGGACTTCGAAAATTACCACTTGCTGCAATTTTAATTAAACTTAAATGTAGCCAAACGGATGTAATGAAATTGCCATTTACACATGCATATTTTCAACATTCAACATTCAACAGTTTGAAACCTGTTTAATTGTACCACATGTGCAGAAATGCAGCCATACGATATGCAAACAATCCATCGGTCACAAGGTATTTTCTTTTTCTTATATTGTACTGTCTATTTTAGGATTAGTTGGGATGTCAGGAATAGGTTACAATGAACAATTGCATGTCAACTGAAGGTTTGGAGCTAAATCCTCAGGACCTGATCAGGTATACCCTAGCACTCTGTGGGAAGCTAGGGAAGTGATTGCTGGGCCCCATGCTGAGATATTTGTATCGTCAATAGCCACTGGTGAGGTGCCAGAAGACTGAGGGTTGGCTAACATGGTGCCACCATTTCAGAAAGGTAGTAAAGAAAAGCCAGGGAACTATAGACCAGTGAGCCTGACATCGGTGGTGGGTAAATTGTTGGAGGGAATCATGAGGGACAGGATTTACACATATTTGGAAAGGCAAGCACTGATTAGGGATAGTCAACATGGCTTTGTGCGTGGGAAATTGTGTCTCACTAACTTGATTGCGATTTTTTGAAGAAGTAATGAAAAGGATTGAAGGTAGAGCAGTGGATGTGATCGATATAGACTTCAGTAAGGCATTCGACAAGGTTCCTCATGGTAGACTGGGTAGCAAGTTTAGATCACGTGGAATACAGTGAGAGCAAGCTATTTGGATACAGAACTGGTTCAAAGGAAGAAAACTGCTTTTCAGACTGGACGCCTGTGACCAGCGGTGTGCCTCAAGAATTGGTGCAGGGTCCACTGCTTTTTGTCATTTATATAAATGATTTGGATGTGAACATAGGAGGTATGGTTAGTAAGTTTGCAGATGTCACTAAAATTGGAACTGTAGTGGACAGGGAAGAAGGTTACCCCAGAGTACAACAGGATCTTGATCAGATAGACCGAGGAGTGGCAGATGGAATTTAATTTAGACAAATGTAAAGTACTGCATTTTGGAAAGGCAAATCAGGGCAAGACTTGTACACGTAGTGGTAAGATCCTGGGGAGTGTTGCTGTGAAAAGAGACCTGAGAGTGCACGTTCTTAGTTCTTTGAAAGTGGAGTCCCAAGTAGACAGGATAGTGAAGGCAGCATTTGGTATACTTGCCTCTATTGGTCAGTGCGTTGAGTATAGGAGTCAGGAGGTCGTGTTATGGCAGTTCAGGACGTTGGTTAGGCTACATTTGGAGTACTGATTGCAGTTCTGGTCTCCCTCCTATCGGAAGGATGTTGTGAAATTTGAAAGGGTTCAGAAAAGGTTTACAAGGATATTCCCAGGATTGGAAGGCTTGACATATAGGGAGAGGCTGAATAGGCTGGGGATATTTTTCCTGGAGTGTCAGAGGTTGAGGGGTGACCTTATAGATTTTTATAAAAATCATGAAGGGCATGGATAGGGTAAATAGACAAGGTTTCTTCCCTGTGGTGGGGGAGTCCAAAACTAGATGGCATCAGTTTGAGGAGAGAGGGGAAAAATTTAAAAGGGACTTAGGGGGCAACTTTTTCACGTAGAGGGTGGTGTGGATATGGAATGAGCTGCCAGGGAAAGTGGTGGAGGCTGGCACAGTTGCAACATTTGAAAGGCATCTGCATGGGTATATGCATAGGAAGGGTTTGGAGGGATATGGGCCAAATGCTGGCAAATGTGACTACATTTATTTCGGATATCTGGCCAGCATGGATGAGTTGGACTGAAGGGTCTGTTTCCATGCTGTACCTCTCTGACTCTGAATGTATTGCAATAACATACTGATGCCATAAAGTTTGGTACGGTTTGAAATTAATTGCAGACTTTTTATAATAAAATCAACGTTTTAATGCAATATTCCCAGTGTGCCAAAAGTTGAGTCAATACACTCCATTAATATATGTAAGGACAGTGGAAATACTCTGAATGAATCCCTTCCTTCAGCAATATACTGTACCAGCCACACACACAGTATGGTATAATGATGTGAATTGCGTGTATGGGCAGTGTTCTTCACTTGGACTGACAGTTGGTGTTATTGCAGCTTGAAATAATGGAACTTGATGAGCTTTCATTACCTCCAGTTAGTGGCTAATACTTCTGAGGCCTCAGTTTGGAATATTTTGTACAAAAATGCATTACTGTTATTTGGAGGTGCTTTCATGTCTTCATCTTCAATGTTGCATTCAATAATTGTTACTCATGTTTCCCTTCTGTTTTTATTTATATGTTAAGTACACCTCATTCATTGTTCTTGAAGACTATATTTGACTACCTTTATTTGCCAGTATAGAACCTTTAGAGGAACAAAAAGCAACCCAGGATGGGCAAGAAATGCTGGCCAGCCAGTGATGCCCATGTCCCACAAATGAATAGAAAACAAAAGTCCATTTAATCCAATAGAATTAGCAATAAGACGAGCCTTCACCCCTGATTTTAAATTATTCTGGGTGTGTAAGTCAGTTTTTTTTTAAAAGAAATGGTAAGCTACTGTTGTAATGCAACAACTCGCAAGTGATTAGCCAAATACTAATGGAAATAACAATTATATAAACTGTAATGACTGGTATGCAAGTAGTTAAAAATTGTTGTATTCATTTTTTTTTCAGGAAAATAAGACCCAAGATCTTATCTAACACTAATTTTTAATTTTACAGAATGCAAGTAATGGTTCCGATGACAAAGGAAAAAGGGGGAGAAAGAAAATACGGAAACGGAAATCTAAGGGTGATGGGAAAAAAGAGCATGAGGATGAATGCTTCCGGTGCAGAGATGGTGGAGAACTTGTACTTTGTGATAGAAAAACTTGTTCAAAGTCATATCACCTATCCTGCCTCAGTCTTACAAAACCTCCATTTGGTAACTGAAACTTTTGAGAATTTGACTAATTTCAAGTCTTCGTGCTAATCTGTTTTCTTTGTCTCTTCTCAGCAAATTACTTAGTTTGAAATAAGTTTATTTCTTGCTTTTAGTGAGAAAGCAGTGAGTTCACAAAACTCAGGTGAGGAATCCAAGCTTCTTTATTCATTCACAGATTGTGGGCATTGTTTGGGCTTTTATTGCCTGACCCTAATTGCTCTTCAGAAGGTAGTGGTGAGTTGCTGCCTTGATCCACGATAGTCCATCCCATAAAGCTACACCAACAGTGCTGCAAGGGAGGGAATTCCAGGATTTTTGTCCCAGCGACAATGACGGACAGGTTTATTTCCCCCGTCTGGATGGTATGTGACTTGGATGTGGTATTCTCATGCACCTGCTGCTATTGTTCTGTTAAGTTACAAAGGTTTGGGGAGTGGGAGGTGTGTTGGCAAATTACTGCAGTGCATCTTGAAGATAATATTCACTAAACCTACGGTGGTGGAGAGAGTGCATGTTTAAGATGTGAATGGGGCATAGGTAAGACAGGCTTTGTAAATGGTGTTGAACTTCTTGAGTGCTATTGGTACTCCACTCAGCTGGACAAGTGGAAGTATTCCATCTCACTCTTGACTTCTGCTTTACATATATTAGCAGGTTTTGCTAAATCAGAAGTTGAATCACCTAGTACAGAAATTTCAGCATCTGACCTACCCTTGTAGCCACAGTATTTAACTTTTTATTTATTCATTCATGGGATGAGGGTTTCACTGGCTAGGCAGCAGTTATTGCCCATCTCTAATTAGCCAGACGGCTGTTAAGAGTCAACCACATTGTGGTTGTGTATTCACATGTAGGCCAGACTGGGCAAAGATGACAGTTTCCTTTCCGAAAGGACATTAGTGTACCAGATGGGTTTTTCCCTGACAATCAACAATGAATTCATGGTCAACATTAGATGCTTAATTCCAGATTTTTTTTTAATTATTGAATTCAAATTCCAGCATCTGCCATGGTAGGATTCGAACCCAAGTCCCCAGACATTATCTGGGTCTATGGATTAACTGTCCAGCGATAATATCACTAGGCCATTGCCTTCCCTAGCTTACCCACTTCAGTTTCTGCTCTCATGCTGTTGACTGTGGTAAATTCAGTGATAGTAGTGTGATTGAATGTCATAGGCAGGTGGTTAGATTCTTCTTGTTGAAGATGATCATTGGCTGGCACTTCTGCAATGTGTTGCATTCCTGATTGCATGTGATCACAGGCTGCTTTGTTATTTGAGGAGTTCCGAATGGGACTCAATACCACATCCCACATCTAATCTCATGAGGGAGGGAAGGTCATTGATGAAATAGCTAAGGATAGTTGAGCCTGGAACAATGTCCTAAGGATATCTGCAGCAATGCCCTGGGACTAAAATGATTGGCCTCCAACAAGGACAGCCATCTTGCTTTGTGCTATGCATGACTCCAAACAATGGAACATTTTCCTTAGTTTTCATTGACTTTAGTCTTACGGAAGCTCCATGAGGCCATATTAGGTTAAAAGCTGCCTGATGCCACGAGTTCTCATTCCCATCTTGCCTGCAGTACCAGATCAACTTGGCTAGAAGCACAGATACCTTTTAAGTCTTTAAAATTACAATACAAAGCCTTTGCTATTTCTAGTACCCTCAACCTTTTTTTAAATATTGCATGTCGTGAATCACACTAGCTGAAGATCAGCATCTCCGATGGTGGTAGCCTCGTCCACTCAGCATTTCTGGTTGAGCATGATTACAAAACTTTCAGACTTTTGCTGTCCTGGTGAGCTCTGCTCACATGAAGATGGTGATCGTTTCCTCCTCATGTCAACCATTTAATTGACCCACTGCTATTCATGTTGAACGTGACAACATCCAGTGCTTTGATTTTTCAGTTGGAATTGGTGGCACTTCCCGTCAGTTCACTGATCATTAATGTGGAATATTAGACCCAAGTTTTAACTGACTCCCAAAAATATGCAAACTTCAAAATTGTTTCTGCAGCCAAATTAAGTGGACAGTTCACAAGCCTGAGTTAATATTAGAGATTAGAAAGCTTTTCTCACAAAATGGTGTATAAACATAAAATATTCCCGAGAGTGATCGTTTAATAGGTGAGACATCTGAAGTAGATTCAAGATTGTAGACATGATAATACTGCTGGATTCCTCTGCCTGCACCCCCCCCCGTGCCCCGCACATGCACGCGCACACACACACCCCCACCCCCACACCCAAAAGGGGATCACATAAGAACCCAAGTGCGTAACTTGTTAGAAGACCAACAGGGTGAAGTTCCAACTCATGAGAGAAAGACGTAGGGCTGAATGGCCTTTGTTATTTCAAGCCTTCATTCTTAAGAGTAGTTGACTACATTAAAGTAAATTCCTGTATCCTGTTGCATTTCATATAAGGTCATGGGAGTGTTACAGTATTTTAAAAAATGACAAAAGATGTTCTTACATGGCAAACCAGAAATATAACGAAATCTCTTGTTGGTCTTGCTTGACAGTAGAGAGGAGAATGTACAAAATGGAGCCTTAAATAGGTAGCTGGAGGCAGATGTTAATGTACTAGGAGTGATTCCTTTACTCAGGAACAATAATGAAAGGGTGGAAAATAAAATAATTCCAATGAGACTGAATAATTCTACACCATCAGGTTGCTGTGTCACAACTTAATGCAGCACTATAGTCAATGTAACCTTTGTTTTGGGAAGTTTAATAACATGCACACAATCTCCGATTTGTCTCAGATTTTGAACCACTATTACATCTACTACTTAGATCATTCATACCTATCCGAGGCAATTTAAACCTGCCTTTAAACTTTGCCTTTTCCAGATCATTTTAATAACGTGTAGCTATATTTGAGCGTCTTTCGATGCCTCCTTGCAAAGCTATAAGTATTCCTAGTCTTCTTCATAACATAAATCTCTTTAACCATACCATCCAACATTTCCTTGATTCTGGAAAGGTCCCAGTGGATTACAAAACTGTAAATAGTCTCCAGCGAATAGCAGCACAAACTGGAAGGACAACATATCATCTTCATACTAGGCACTTTACAATCTTCTGGACTTAATATTGAGTTCAATACCTTCAGATTGTGATCTCACTCCCATTTCTTTCCTTTTAGTTTGTTGCATTTTATGGCACCTTGTCCTCTCTCCCCTCACACCAAGTCCAGTGGGACCATCTGTACTTTCTAGTTTGGCACTTTGACACACCATTGTTCTGCCATTCTCACGTTCTGATCACTTAAACTGCAATATCAGCAGCTTTTCTCCCCCAGCTCTCCACCCCCGCACTATTGCATAAATGCTGCCACTCCATACTTCACATCAGCTCTGATGAAGAGTCACCTAAACTCACTGTTGTCTCCCTCTCTGCTGTTCAGTTATGCAACCCATTAAGGTGATGGCTCAGAAGAGGCTGTAGCATAATAACATCATTCATTGGATTTGTAATCCAGAGGTTCAGGCTGATAGCCTACCAACATGGGTTCAAATCCCACCATAACAGATGGCAAAATCTAAATTAATAGCTTATCTAAAGGGGACCATGTAACAATTGGTGATTGTCATTAAAAACCCATCTGGTTCATTTTCCTTTATGGAAGGAAATCTGTCATGCTTACTTTGTTTGGTTTGAATGTGATTCCATACCCATAGCAGTGTGGTTGACTGTTAACTGCCTTCTGCAGCAGCCTAGAGAACCACGAGTTCAAGGGCAATTACTGGTACCATATCCGTAAACATTGACTTCCTCCACCACCGAGTCTTAGTAGTAGCAGTGTTTGGAATCAACAAGATGCAGTGCAGAAATTCACCAAAGATCCTCAAATAGCACTTTCTAACCCCATGACCACTTCCAACTAGAAGGACAGGGGCAGCAGATACATGGGAACACCACCACCTGCAAGTATCACTCCAAGCCACTCACCATCCTGACTTCATGATGTGGAGATGGTGGTGTTGGACATGGTCAGAAATCACACGACACCAGGTTATAGTCAACAGGTTTATTTGAAAACACAAGCTTTGACAGCCTCGCTCCTTCTTCAGGTGTTGGCGGAGAGAGGTGGAATCAGACACAGAATTCATAAATAAAGGATCAAAGGGTCACATCACTGATGAGGGATGTATTAAACAAACCTAAGATGCTCTTAAATATTAATCAATTAAAACCTTCTAATTGATTAAAGATTTAATAGCACCTTAGGTTTGTTTAATACATCCTCATCAGTGGTGTGACTCTTTGATCTTTTACTTATAAATTCTGTGTCTGATTCCACCTCTCTCACTAACACTTGAAGAAGGAGCAAGGCTTTGAAAGCTTGTATTTTCAAATTATCCTGTTGGACTATAATCTGGTATCATATGATTTTTGACCTCCTCCTGATTTTGAAATATTTTGCTGTTCCTTCACTGTTGCTCAGTCAAAATCCTGGAAATCCCTCCCTAAGGGCATTACGGGTCAATCTATAGCACATGGACTGCAGCAATTCGAGTTGGCAGCACACCACCTCCTTCTCAAGGGCGACTAAGGGCAGGTAATAAATACTGGCCAGCCAGCACCGCCCACCACCCACAAATGAATGAATTTTTAATAAAGAGCGATTAGAGATGGGCAGCAAATTCCAGCCCACATTCCAATCAAGCATAAAGAAAAAAAATAGTCTTTCGTATGATCAGCCATGTTGCTCTTCTCCACATTTCTTCCATCACTTGAGTACCGTTTGGTCTCTAATAATAAGAAATGGACGTACTATTCAAAGAATGAACCTACCAGATCCTTACACAGATGGCCATGGTTGCTTCTGCTTGGCATTATACTGTTTTGTCAGTATGTTTCAACATTCTTGCAGAATTATTGATTGCTGCTGCTCTGCATTGTTTGGACATGTTGGGCACTAAGTCTCCTGATGCCCAAGTCTCCTTCAGCTTTATCTTGAGCTGTTTCAACATCATTCATGGGGTACTTGCTTATCCTGTTTTTACTTCTCACTTTACTTTTCAACTTGACAATTTGAAGTCTTTCCCACACCACCCAATAAATGCAGTACCTTGAACAATTGGATGTTATTGTCTTTTTTTCTAGGAAATTTCATATCCATAGCAAAGGAATTCATGGAAATTCACCACTTTTCACTTTGTTTTCCGTGATAAACTTTTATCCAATGCCTCATACAATAAAATACTTGGCACAGAAACCTCCCTCTCTGAAACCACATTTCTCCCTGTTTATGGGCTTAATAGTTGCCCCATTAGTTTAGATTTTAAGGTTGAATGCTCAATTAGTCTGTAGTTTTAGTTTTAATTTTCTTTTTTCAAATATGGGCATTGTATTGTCCAGTTTTCAGACAATTAGTGCCTTTCGAATGTCTAGCTATTCCTGATATTGTGCACACTTCACCAATCTCCTCCAGGGTCTCCTTTTAGCATTTCTGGAGGAATATTACAGAAATGTAATTGTTTTTATCCTTTCAGACATGCAATTCGTTTACAGGAAAATTATTTTTTCCCTGATAACTGTTTGCCTAAGAAAGGCAGGTTACTCATTAGCCAGATGTTGTACGGCACTACTTCTCTGTTTCAGACCTATTTTTGTTTTCTTTTGATGATTCTTCCCCTTTGGCAAACTTCTTGTTGGAGTTCTAAAATGATTTCTATCTACATCAGCAGCAATACTTTTCTGTTGGACAGGTAAATGTAGTTGTATCTGTTCCCTTCTAATCAAAAAATATTATGTTGGAAAAGCATTTTTCTTGGTAGTAAATATTTGATTCTGCTTTGAAGTGACCTGTAGTGTGGGATGGATATTCAAGTTACTTGAGTTATTTAAACAATATTGAAATACACTAAGCAAGAATTTTTTTTCTGTTGCACCATTACTAATTTATCATTTACTGTTGTTTTAGGAAAATGGGAGTGCCCGTGGCACCACTGTGATGTCTGTGGAAAACCTTCTGTAGTTTTTTGTCAATTCTGCCCCAACTCTTTCTGCAAGGATCATGAGGAAGGAACAATGTTCAAGTCCACAACTGATGGACGTGCTTGCTGCTGCGAACATGACCACTGCAACATGGCAGAACCTCTGGAACGATGCAAAAATCCGGAGACCAATCCTTCTCAGAATGAGACAGTGAAGTTAGAGTCCAAGAATCCCAAAACCACCAATTATACGCCAATTGAAAAAGCACAGTGAATTACTTGAACTGTAGACATTATTGGGAATTGATGTTAATTGATGAATACTATCACAAGCACTCAACACAACTTGTCATACAAAGGACTGTTTGCAGGGAAAGGCACTCTTGATTCTGCTGAGCCATCTCCAGCAGTTCTTAACTGCATCTGCACTGATAATTCAAGACTGTGACTCCAGAATTCACAGTATCCAGGACAGCAAAACTACACAGCATTATATCAACACTGGGAATCTTTCATGAAACTGTCCCTCCTATAAAATATTGAAAATAGGAGATAGATTTAAAAGACCAAAATACAAAGTGGGATTGAAAGTAAAAAATAATAGCATTTATCAGTCATTAAAAGTGTTAGAAATATGATACTGAAAAAAATGACACTATTAGTTGCTCTTCATTGTGTTTGTATGCCTTAGTGTAGTTTACATTAATAGTTCAGTATCTTTTGTAACTCTGCTGGTCTTCTTTGCAGTGCATAGATAATCACTCGTTCAGTGTTTTGAAATACCTTCTCTTCAGGGCTGTTTGAACCGTTTAGTTGTGTGGCTGCAGGGATTGCAACTGTATTACTGTAACCAGTAAATGCAGCAATTTGTAGGTATTTTACTGGAAAAACTCTGGTCAGGCAATTTATTTAAAACAATTGTAATAATAGCAAATTTTGTTTAATCAGTTATGTCCCAACCTGTGAACCGTGTTCACCTTAATTGAAAATAATTTAGAGTAGTGTTTGTTTTTTTGGTTTTTTTTTGTTCATCAGTTGGAGATTCTCAGAGCTTTCTCAACTTTTGTTGTTGCAACATCCTATGAGAAAGAAACCAACTGTTTATAGATCATTGTGTTGAACCCTTTTAAGAGCTGGTCGTAGAGTTTAGCCTCTACTTTTCTTAACTTTTGTACTGTGTATTCCCAAACTACTTTTGTAACCCTCTCAAGGGTCCAAGAGTAGCCAGTATGCAGCAGAAAAGCTACCAAATTTACTAGTGTTGCATGACTGCCAGCTTGAGAATTCCTCTAGGGACAACAAATGAAATTCTTTGGTGGGTTGTGAGATGAAAACAAAATATGTTGCATCACTGAATGATGAATGACTTTTCATCTCATTGACTCTATACACTATTCCACTGTTGCTGTCACATTGTATTATTGCTTAGGTCAGAGTGTGCTATTCTGTAAAACTTTTTTATTTGAATTTACTGGATGAAGTTTGGGACACTTGCAATTCAAATTCACTGAGCACAAAATGTCAGTTGCCAAAGCCAGAACTGAAGATCCACTACTGCCGATTCATGTAATCTGTTGTATTAGGGAGCATAACTTTTCCCTTCTACAGTGTCTGCCTCGACAGTAAGGAAAATGATTAATCTAAAGCAACATTCCAAGGTTGAACAGCATCTCTCTTAGATTATTTTGTTGTTTGGGTCCGTACTGGTGAAATTGTTTCCTATCCACAATATCTGATAGTGCAGTTATTTTTGGTTCAGAATCAAGCCAGTCAAAATTAGTTGTAAATTAATATCTGGCTTTTGATTTCAACTCCATTGTGCACTTTGCAGCCAACAACGTTGATTGGTTTTATTATCCACCCCTATGGAAATACTCAGGACGGTGCTCTTCTTTTCTGGATGGTTGTGAGCAGTACCGTTATGTTAACAATTTTGTGTACTTGTAATAGTCTAACTATGTACAGTTAGTTTTAGTGCAGAAAATAATTGTACTGTTGAAAAAAAATGTTTATACTTGCAGCGTGAAGCAACTAATAGTGATTGGAGTACTGTGGGAGACTGAATTAAGTGCTGCATGCATTAGTCGGCTCAAAGTAATAGTGTTTAGAATTTACCCCTAAAGGTATAAAGCAGGATCCTGAACTGAAAATAGTTTTGAATTTTCAAGGTAAGGGCAGACTGAATAAGATGTTTAAGAGGAGTTTTTCAAATTTTTGACTCCAGTTTTAAGTGAATTGATGCCAGTACAATTACAGGGAATTCAGTTTTGGAATAAAATCAACCAAGTAGCTCCTGTTGTACAACATTGGTCTTAGCAGTGTTAGGATTTTTGCATCCAAAAGTAAACTACGCCTGGTTTTCAAGTCAATATTTCATCACTTGGCCAGGCTACCAGACTTTTTTGAAACTGAAGATGTAACTGTTTATGCAAACTTAAGATGACAATGGGCATGTACTTCCTATCAAATATGCATTCATTGTCGATGTGACAAATATAACTATATTTCTGACTATTCATAGATATTGGACAGAAAATTTATGCTCAGCTAAATCATGGTGATGCATTGAATAACTACAGTATGATTTTGCTCAGGATTTGAAAATGGCTTGTGACTGAGTTTAGTCCGTAAGCAGTTGTGTTTGCAGTAACTTCAGTTTGATCGGTGAAAATATTTTATTTCTTGTGAAGTTAAAAGGTAAATTTTCAGAGAAATGTTATGAGCTGAAGTTTATGTAAAGCAGGCATTGCATCTTGCATTGGGAACCAATTTTGATGCCTGAAACGGGTGTCAGGTCCACTAGATAGGTAAATGAGGTTTAACAACTCTTGCTGTCCAATTTGTGCAAAAGGATCAGAAATGAGCAAGATAGGCAATAGACTTTACTGGTTTAGGTTTCTTCAGCTGCTAAGTAATGGTGAGTTCCTTCAGAAAACTTCTTTGAATGCAAGAATAAAGAGTCCCGTTTGGGGGTCCCTCCTGCTTGCACAGTGCCAATTCTTAATTTGATGTGCCCAGACAAGTTTCCCCCCAAAAGATCTTATGCGTGAAATTGGTTTTTGCCAGAAGTGTAAAACATGTTCAAGTTGTCAGCCACTATCAAAAAACTAAGTTCTGAGCTCTGACCGCTGTACTGAATAGACCAAATTTCACCCATTATATTTAACATGTTTGAACTTAGCCTAGTGTTGAAACTGTTGTGATAATTAGACTTTTACAAAATTGGTACTATTGGGATTTTATTTGAAGTTCACTTGATTCAGCTAAGCTTGAATATATACTATAATATCTCTAAACTGGTTTATAAATGTTTAAATCTAAGCAACCAGACAACAACTAAGTGTCTTGAGTTCATGGTCTTATTGATGGGACATTACGTACTGAAGCTGCTGTATGCTTTTTTTTCCACTGTGCACCTCAACAAGATTTTATTTTTTGAAATTTTGTATTAAAAATTTGCTTACTTAGATTTGCAGCCCATCATTTAAATGTCGATGTTACTTTTGTGGCTGAGAGCAAACTCAACCATAAAGGTGTGCCCCCCAGATGTTGGTACAAGGATTGTCCCTTTTTAATAGTAAATGGCCAGGGCTTGTTGATATTTCCACATTTCAAAATCTACAGACTAAGAAATGCAGTAAATAGCAAGGGTACCAATCGACTTCAGGATTCCATTCTTACAGATGGGATAGATTTCCAAAAGGCAATCGTAGGTGCTATACAATGAAGGCACGTGGAGTCAGAGGTGGGTCAAGGATTAGTTAACAGGCAAGAAGCAAAGTGGACATTTTCAAATTGGCGGTCTGTGATTAGTGGACTGGCACAGGATCAGTGGTGAAATCTCAGCTATATACAGATTACATTCATAATTGGATAAAGAGGCAGAGAGAAGTGTATCTGGATTTGTTGACCATACAAAGCTTATCAGGAATATAAACTGAGGATGATGACCAGTGATTGCAAGACAGCAGTGAGTGGGCAACGTGTGACAAATGAACTACATTATGGTAAAGTATGAGGTTATTAACTTTAGTTATGAAAAATGAAACAAGAATATTTTTAAAAGGTATGAAATTTGTGAATGTTCATGTTCAGAGTGACTTGGATGCATTTTACAAGGAGACAGTTGGCTTCAGGTTCAGCAAACATTTAGGAGGGCAAATATCATGTTAATGTTTATTGCAAGGAGAATGGAGTACAAGAATAAAGAATTTCCTCAGGTCTCAGTTTTTTTGGTCAGATCAAGTTGAAGTGCAGTGTGTAGTTTTGATCTCTACATTTAAGGAATGGCACACTTGTATTGCAGGCAGTACGGCAAAGGTTGACTAAGTTGTTTCTAGCATGACAGGCTGAATAAATTTGACCAATATTCTCTGAAATTCAGAAGAATGAAATTTGATCTCATTAAAACATATGATTCTGAAATGGATGGATATGGTTGACACTGACCAGCTGTTTTCCCCTTTTGGGGAATCTAGAACACCAGGGTGGGGCACAGATTCACAGAGAAACCAAGGAGAAAGTGAGGAGAAAGCTGATCTTTAGACTTCAAATCCAGTTATGATTGTATTAATTGACTGAGCAATCTCAACGAGCTGAAAGGTTTGCTCATAGTTCTTGTAGACAGTTATATGGCAGACGACAATTAATATGAAGAAAAACAAAGTGATGCATTTTGAAGGGAAGAATTAGAAAGGCAATATAAACTAATGGTACACATCAAAAATTTTGCAGGAAGAGAGACTGCGGGAATTTTGCACACTTCCAAGGTGACAGGGAAAGTTCAGGATGCTTTTTTAAGTAGACATACACAATCAGTGCTTTTTATAGAAGCGTAGAGTATAAAAGCTAGGACATTTCACTAAACTTTGATTAAATTTGTGGGTAGAGTGTGGTGGAGTATTTTGTCTAATTTTAGAACCACTTTTAGGGAAGGATTTAAAGGCCTTTGAAGGGTGCAGAAAAGATTTACCAGAATGGTGGCATGGATGAGAAGTGGAAGCGAAGAGGGTTTACTCTTGGAACAGACAATTTAAGGGAGAGTAAATTGACTAAACGGAAAATTTTCCAATGGAAATAGAAGACACATTTAAATGTAATTGTCAAGATTCAGTGGAGTTTGGAATTGTTTTATGCATGTGTTCTAACACTTTAGAAAGCACTAACAAAGCAGGTGAATCAAACTTGAAAGGGAACTGGACAAATACTCAAAGGGAGAGAGGAAGTTGAGCTATGGGGAGCAGTTCAAGTGGAACAAAGGTGATGTCTGTTTTAAGCAGTTAGGATAGGCTTGATGGAATGGAAGTTGTCTGCTATACATTTCTCTATTACAGCAACGACTATTTAATGTGCCACTCAGTGTTGGCCAATGGAAATGTTCTGCGATTTGTGTTTGGTTAATTTCAGCAAGCAAGCAAATTTTAAGTTTTTCTTTGCATCATTGATTTCAGTTATGTGTGAGATAGTGAAAATTATACATTTTCTATTGAAGTAGTTGGTAAACACTTCTGTATTCTTACTAGAGGAAAGTAATGAGAGTCTGTAAAATTCATATCAGGGCCTCCTGATTAAGCACAGACAGAATCCTAGGACAAAGTTGCTCACTTGCCTGAGGACTGTGCAGGATATATCGAATGCTGTGGAAAACCAGACTTGCAAGAAAGAATTCTTACTTGTGTGGAGAGTTTTCAAAAAAGGGATGCTTTGGAAAAAATTGCCAAATCAGAAATTTGTGGGAATTTGGTGCAGGGAGGGCAGGAGGTCCTGCTTTTTATTTCATGCCTCCAAGCTAAGAAACTAAATTGATATTGCTTTACTAAGTTAACAAATAGATAAATCACATTTGATGTGACAGGGAAGATGGTATCCCATGGCTGCAGCATGGGCAATTTTTCAGAGAGCATTGCAATTGAACGGAAAATCCCCATTCTCTGCCTGCAGCTCAACCCACTTTAGCTGTGAATTGTTGAGCTAGGGTTCAAGTCTCAGACACAGAGACATCAGGGAATTTGGAAATGTGGGTATGGAAGCATTGCCCAGACATTTCTCTAGGTATCAGTGGTCAGGATCAGATGGTATAACTGCAAGATAGGCAAGTATTAGGATCCAGCTTTCCAAAGGTCTTTGATAAGGTGCCACATTAAAAAAAGTCACTACACACGTGAACAGCTTGTGGGGTTATAACAGCTTTGGTAGAGGATTGGCAAACTTGGAAATGGGTGAGATAAATGGGTCAATTCTAAATTGGCAAACTGTAACTACTGGAGTATTTCTAAACTGTTCTATTGACTTGGATGAGGGGACAGAGTATATGTAGCCAAATTTGCCAGAGGTGCAAAAACTGGTGAGAAGGTAAATTGTAAGGTATAGGTAGTCTTCAAAAGGCAGGTTAAGTAAGTGCAAAACCTTTTACCCAGATGGAGTAGAATGTGAGAAATGTAATGTTATCTACTTTGATAGGACGATTACTGAAACAATATTTAAGTGGAGGCTACAAAATACTACAGTACAAGGGAATCTGGATGCCCTTGTTCATGTATCATTAAGTTAGTATTTAGGGGCAGCAAATCATCAGGAAGACAAAATAGAATGTCGGCTTTTATTATAGAGGAGAATGAAGAATACAAGTAGAGATGTCTTTCTGCAGCTGTATAGGGCATTAGTGAGACTACACAAGAAATGCTATTTGAGGGTTGGTTAGCTCAGTTGACTGGACAGCATAGTTTGCATTGCAGAGTGACCCCAACAGTGCAGGTTCAACCCTGCACCTGCTGAGGTCACCATGAAGGTCCTGTCTCTTGAACCTTGGCCTTTGCCTAAGGCATGGTGATCCTCGGGTTAAACTCTCCACCAGGAATCTCTCTAATGAGATAGCAGATGGTCCTCTGGGACTGTGGCAATTTTATTTACTTTTACTATTTACAATTTTGTTTGTCTTATTTAAGGCATGGCATAGCTTAGAGAGGTTCATGAGTTTGATTGCTGGGTTTAAGGCGCTACCATGTGAAGAAATGATAACCAAGTGAGTCTACTGAGAGTTGATAAAATTTTGAGAAATGGAAGATGGTGGCATCCTTGTAAGTCTTTTCTGAACCCTTTCAAGATTAACGACACCTTTCCCGTAGCAGACAGACCAGGAATTGAACACAGTATTCTGAAAATGTCCTCACCGATATCCTGTGCAGCTGCAACATGACATCTAAACTCCTATACTCCATGCAGTGACCAATGAAGGCAAGTGTACCAGACATCACCTTCACCACTCTGTCTATCTGCGACTCCACTTTCAAGGAACTATGCACCTGTACCCCTAGGTCCCTTTTTTGGCAATAGCCCCGGGGCTCACCATTAGGTGTGTAAGTCCTGCCCTCATTTGCCCTACCAAAATGCAATACCTCACATGTATCTAAATTAAACTCCATCTGCCATTCCTTGGTTGTAGTACTAGATAATCTTCACTGTCCAGTACACCACCAATTTTGATACCAACTGCAAACTTAATAACTATACCTCCTGCATTTGCATCCAAATCATTTATATAAATGACAAAAAGCAATGGACACATCATCCAGCCTTGTGGCATACCACTGGTCACAGGCCTCCAGTTAGAAAAACAACCCTCTACTACCACCGTCTATTTGCTACCTTCCAGCCAATTTTGTATTCAATTGGCTAAGGCTGGTGTTAGATCAGAAATCTACCTACAACTGAGCTTAGGTTATTGATTAGCATACAGGTAATTCTGTGATCAGGAATGTGTACTCTTAGCTGTGATCACATTCAGTGTCAGGCTCAAGAGACGATATATTTCTTATGTAGTGAATGGAGGTGTTTTGCCCTTTACTTTGGCCGAGCTGTCTGAGGCATTTACTACTCAGAGTGATAGAGTAATACAGCATGGAAACAATCCCTTCAGCTCAAACTGGTCCATGCCGAGCATGGTGCCCATTCAGCAAGTTCCAATTGCCCACATTTGGTCCATACCCCTCTAAACCCTTCCCATCCATGCACCTGTTCAAATGTTACTATTGTACCTGCCTCAACTGCTTTCTTTAGCAGCCCATTCCATACACACACCACTCTGCGTGAAGAAGTTCCCCTCAGGTCCTCCTTAATTCAATCCCCTTTCACCTTAAACCAATGCCCTCTAGTTTTTAGTTCCCCATCCCTAGGAAAAAGACTATGCATTCATCCTATTTATGCCCCTCATGATTTTATACACCTCAATAAGGTCACCCCTCATTCTCCTACATCCCAAGGAATGAAGTCCTATCCTGGCCAACCTTTTCCCTATAACTCAGGTGTACTAGTCCTGGCAACATCCTCATAAATCTCCTTGCACACTTTCCAGTTTAACTATGTCTTTCCTATAAGAGGGTGACCAAAACTGTTCACAATACTCCAAGTGCAGCTTCACGAACAACTTCTACAACTGTAACATAACATCCCAACTCCTGTACTCAGTGCCTCAACCAATGAAGGCCAGCACGCTAAATGCCTTCTTCACCACCCTAACTACCTGTGACCCTGATTTCAACAAACTATCTACTTGTACTCCTAGGTGTCTCTGTTCCACAACACTCCTCAGGACCTTACCATTTACTGTATAAGTCCTACCTTGGTTTGATTTTCCAAAGTGCGACATCTCATACTTATCTGTATTGAATTGCATTGGCCAATCCTCAGCCAACTTCCCCATCTGATCAAGATCCCTCTAGTTTTTGATAACCTTCACTATTGACAATACCTCCAAATTTTGTATTATCTGCAAACTTACGAGTCATGCCTTGTACATTCAGATCCAGATCACTTGTTTAAATGAGAAGAGACTGTACAATGGATGTGGAAGCTGACTACAGCACCAGTGTACAGGTAGACATGCAAGTGGGAGATGGTCTTTTCTCCAGGATAGTGGAGGGCATAAGTTTAAGGTGAGAGGGGAAAACTTTATAAGGGAACTAAGAGGCAACGTTTTCATGCAGAGGGTGGTGTATGTCTGGAACAGGTTGCCCGAGGAAGTGATGAAGGCTGGTACTCATACAACAATTAAAAGGCATCTGGATGGATATATGAATAGGAAGGTTTTAGAGAGATTGGGGCAAATGCTAGCAAATGGGACTAGATTAATTTAGGATATCTGGTCGGCATGGATGAGTTGGACTGAAGAGTCTGTTTCCATGCTGTACATCTCTGTGATTATGTAATGGAATGTGGTCGTCACTGGGGACAGTGTAGCCAGCTTCAAACAGGTGGCCAATAAAGGTTATGTTGCCTTCCCAAATTGAAGACATTCATGACTGAAGAGAAACTTGAAGTGGGAGAACAGGAATCTAGTCTAGTTTCTACATGCATTAAGTGCCCTGGTAAACCTAGAAATGATCTTTTAAAAATCCAAAAGAACTGCGGATGCTGTAAATCGGGAACAAAAACAGAAGTTGCTGGAAGAGCTCAGCAAGTCTGGCAGCATCTGTGAAGAAAAAAAATTCAGAGTTAACGTTTCAAAACATTAACTCTGATTTTATTTTCTTCACAGATGCTGCCAGACCTGCTGAGCCCTTCCAGCAACTTCTGTTTTTGAAAACTAGAAATGATGTTCTGCTGAGAGAGTTTGAGCACACAAGATACAACTTAAAACAGAGTTAAACATCTTGAGTTATGTGCTAATTACAACAAGGCAAACAATCTAGATTCCTCAAAATGGTGGGAAGTAGGGGTTTTGATGCATCGGCTACTTGCACCAGTAATGGGGAAGAAACAACTGCTGCTTTGGTTTGGGCTGCACTTAATCTAGTTGAGTCAGTGTCCTGACAAATTGCAAAAATCAAAAGTGTGAATAGGGTGTTACTCCAATTCTTTGGGGGCATGGGGTGGTAGGGGTGTTGGTGGAATTGGAGAAATCAAACGAAGTGGAAATTGAGATCTAAATACACAAATCAAGGCAAATTTGCTGCTGTGTGACTTGAGCAGTGTTCAAAAACATTTAGACAAGTACATGGATGGGATACATATGGACGGATATGGACCAAATGCAGCCAAATGTGAGTAGTTTAAATTGAAAACTGGGTGGCATGGGCAAGTTGGGCCAAAGGGCCTGTTTAGATGCTGAAGACTTGTATGAATGTAACAGGATGAGGCAAAGTTTAGTGGTAATAGTGCATCAGTAAATTGGGTTCACATAAAATAGTACTTTCTAAAAAAAAAAGCCAAAGGCCCATTATCTACACACACCAGGCATTTACAATAAGATAGACAATCCTGAACCATGAATACAGAGAAACTGATTTGATATATCAGGATTACTGAGATACAATGAGAAGGTGACCATGGTTGGAGGCAAAACAGCCCAGGAACATATTTAGAAAAGACAGGCCAAATGTAAAAGGAGGGGTCATAACCTGGCATGAAAGGATGACAAAAAAGACCATTATATACAGGCGTAGAATTAGGCCATTTGATCCATTGAGTCTGCTCTGCCTTTCGATGGTTGCTGATTCATTTCTTAACCGCATTCTGCTGCCTTCTCACCATAACCCTTTTATCCCTTACTAATGAAGAACCTATCCATCTCTGCATTAAATACACTCAGTGACTTTGCCGCAGAAGGTTGTGAAGACCCGATTCATCACTCAGGCTGTGCTTTCAGATCATAGTCTCTGCTGCTAGTGGAATCATCTTCTCCATGTCCACTCTCTCTATGCGTCTCCATATCCTGGCAGTTTCAATGGGATTTCCCCCCTTATCCTTCTAAACTCCATCGAATGCAAACCCAGAGTCCTCAAACACTCCTCTTATGAGATGCCTTTCATTCCAAGGATCACCATTATGAGCGTCCTCTGGACCTACTCCAAGGCCAGCACGTCCTTCTTTAGAAACAAAACTGCTCACCATATTCCAAGTGCAATCTGACCAAAACTTTACTCTGCCTCAACAGTATTTCCCTGCTGTTGTATTCTAGATTCTCACAACTGTCTCAAGACTATCAGAAAGTAGAAGCCATACGGATGGAGATTAGAAATAACGATGGTCAGAAAATGGTAGAAGTACATTATAGGCCTAACAGGACTTAAAACAAAAAAAAGCCCAACCTTGTCACAAGGACAATGTAATAATGAGGAGGACTTCAATTTTCAGGACCAAAACAAATTGTACAGGTCATCAGGAGATTATTTGTAGAATGCTTTCATCCAGTTTTCTTGGAACAATATGTTTCACAACCAACAAGGGATAAGCTGTTTTGAATATATTTACAATGTTGCAAACAATATTCACAGTTGAGAGGACTGGGAGTCCTTTTGACCATGGCTGGTTTCTATCAAAAAGTCAACTTTTTTTTGTTTAAAAATGGAAACAAATGAGTAAACTGGCTAGGGATATAAAAATTAATTGCAAGAGCTTTTACAAATATATGAAGAAAGTAGCTAAAGTAAACACTGATCCCTTCGTGGAGAGTCTGTGGTATAGTGATAATGTAACTAGACTGCTAAACCAGATTCCCTATTGTTATGGGAACATGAATTTGTATCCCACCATAGCTGATGGAGAAAATTGAATTCAGTAAAAATCTAGAAGGACTGAAGAGTGGCAGAGGGAGTTTAATTTAGATAAATGAGAGTTGTTGCATTTTGATAATGCAAATCGGGGCAGGACTTGCACTGTTAATGTAGGGCCCTGGGGAGTGTTGCCGAACAAAGGAACCTAGAGGGGGCAGGTTCGTAGTTTCTTGAATGGGGAGTTGCAGGTAGACAGGGTGGCGAAGAAGGCCTTTCATTGGTCAGTGCATTGAGTATAGAAGTTGGGATATCATGTTGCGGCTGTACAGGACATTGGTGAGGCCACTTTTTAGAATACTGCGTTCAGTTCTTGTCTCCCTATAATAGGAGCTATAGGGGGAGGTTGAATAGGCTGGGACTATTTTCCCTGCAGTGTAGTGGCTGAGGGATAACCTTTTATAGATGTTTGTAAAATGAGGGGCATGGATAAGGTGAATAGCCAAGGTCTTTTCTCAGGGTAGGAGAAAACCAAAGGGCTTAGGTTTAAGGTGAGAGGGAAAAGATTTTAAAAAGTACCTAAGGGACAACTTTTCATGCAGAGGGTGGTGTGTGTTTGGAACAAACTGCCAGAGGAAGTGGTGGAGGTGGGTACAATTACAACTTAAAAGGCACCTGGGTGGGTACATGAATAGGAAGGGTTTAGAGGGATATGGGCCAAATACTGACAAATGGGTCTAGATCAGTTTAGGATATCTGGTCAGCATGGACGGGTTGGACCGAAGGGTCTGATGTGAGAATCTGGAATACAGAATATATAAGTCCTGCCTTATCAAAACGCAACATCTCACCTTTATCTGTATAATTCTGACTCTAAGTAAAGAAAAACTTGTCCATGGGAACCATGTTGTTTGTCAATAACCATCTGGTTCGTTAATGTCCTTTAAAGAAGGAAATCTGCCATCTTTACCCGGTCTGTTCTACATATGACTGCTGATCTGTAACAACGTAGTTGACTTTTAACAGCCCTCTGATACAGCTTCTTAAGCCACTTGGGGTGAATAAGTGGTGCGCAGTAAATATTAGCCCATACAGTGATGCTCAGTCCCATGAACATTTTCTTTTTTACATGGCAGAAACGGGAAACACTTGTGTGTGAATGGCAGAGATGTTAAATGTTTTGTTTATGTTATTACAGTCGAAATCTCAAATTACACACTGGAAACAGAGGGCCAAGAGGAGAACCTTTAATCGCTGTGAAGCCAGCAGAGAAAAATTTAGGGAAGCATAGGATTGAAAGTCAACATAAAGGGATGATTGCAGCTCATTGGACAATACATTGAGCATTGTGTATGTAAAAGCTGGAGTGGGCACATCAGCTGTCAGGAAACTGTTGGGGGAAAAAGTAGTGAAAGAGAAAATTAATCTCCATTTAGATCGGCCAGGTTTGATCACGGATAGTCAACATGACTTTGTCAGAGGAAGGTCATGCCTAATGAATTTGATTGAATTTCTCAAGCTCACCAAGTGTTTAGATAAGGGTAGAGCTGTTACAGTTTGTTTGGATTTCAGCAAGGCCTTTGACAAAGCTCCACATGGAATCCATGGTAACTTAGCAAGTTTGTTTCAAACTTGGCTTAGGGTAGGAGACAGAGAGTGTTGGTAGAAGGCTCCTTATGTGACTGGAGGCTGATGTCCAGTGGCATGCCACCAGGATCAGTGGATCCCTTATTGATTGCAATATTCATGAATTATGTAAATAAGAATATGGGAGCAATGATTGGGTGGTTGACAGTGAGGTGGAAAATTCTAAGTTACAGGAATATCTGGACAGATTGGATGGGCAGATCAGTAGCATATGGAATTTAACCTTGATAAATCTCTTGCACTTTGGAAGAAATAATAAGACAAGATACTGAATGAATGGCAGGATAGTAGGACGCTCCGAGGGATCTTAAATGCTTATCCACAGATCCTTGAAGGTGGCAGAATAGGCTAATTGGGTTCATAAGGCACATGGGGCACTTGCCTTTAGGAGTCGAGACATAGATTGTAAAAGGAGGGAGGTCATGTCGGAGCCGTACAGAACTCTGATTAGGTCACAGCCGGAGTACTATGTGCCGTTTGGTTCATTGTGCTATAAGAAAGATGCAATTGCAGTGGAGGGGATGCAGAGGAGAATGACCAGGATGTTGCCTGGACTGAAGCATTTCAGCTACGAAAAGATGCTGGATAATTCGGGTCGTCGTCTTTGGAGCAGAGAGGGTGGGGGTGGGGGTGTACGTGATAGAGGTGTATAAGATTATGAAGTGCATTGACAGGGTGAATAGAAAGGATCAGTTCCCCTTAGTTGAAGGGTCAATAACAAGGTGGCATAATTTTAAGGTGAAAGACAAGATGTTTGGAGGAGATTTAGAGAAACCCTTTTTCACCCAGAGATTGGTGGGGGTCTGGAACACACTCCCTGGGAGGGTAGTTGAGACAGGCAATCTCACAACCTTTAAAAGACGAGCACTTCAAGTGTCATAACATTCAAGGCTACAGAAAAGTGGATCTAGTGTCGACATAGTGTATCTTTGGCAGTACAGATTCAACAGGACTCGATATTCTATGATTGGTATTTTAAAACGAAGTGCCATTATGATTGTTTCAGAGACAGTAGGAACTGCAGATGCTGGAGAATCTGAGATAACAAGGTGTAGAGCTGGATGAACACAGCAGGCCAAGCAGCATCAGAGGAGCAGGAAAGTTGACGTTTCGGGCCTAGACCCTTCTTCTGATGGGTCTAGCTGTTCTGCTATTTTCCTACTTGGTTATGCAATCATCCTTGTTCCAGCTGGGATTAAATATGACCTATTTAATACCTCCACCTTAAACACAAATGAGCAAGTAGGCAGGTAATAGATTTTTACCAATCTGTTCTTTGGTTGCAGTGATGTTGGTACTGAATTTGAACAAGTAGTTCATGAATGAGGACAAATGTTTTTTTTCCAAACTTCTCCATTCAACTGGCTGCTGCAAAAAGAATGCAAGGTGAATCATGGTGAGTCAGTGAGCAAGAGATGTTATTATCCTGTTATCAATGATCCTGCTTCTCACCAGGTGTACTGCCCAATCTTTGTAGACAGAATTAGCATAAAACATTGCTGACTTTATTTTTGTTAAGTGTGATATTGAACTATCTTCTGTTTACCTGCAAGGTTGAGACTTGTTCGTTCAGGAATAGGTGAGTTGTTAACAATGTACTGAATCATAATTTCTGGTTTAAAAAAAACCTCTGCCCCTCGAACAAAACGCATGTTGAGTTCACTTCCTCCAGAGGAAGATATAAATAATGCAGACTTTAAGGTTAATTTTTTGGAATTTAAGCTCAGTGTCCAGATAGACAGATATCATACTTTAAATAACAGATGTGTGTTGGCTCCTCTCTGGAATCCTGATGTGCTGATTACATCGTCATCACCTGAATAGTTTTAATTTTGGCAGGCACTTTCACATCCAGAATACTCCAAGGAAGTCCTCAAACTTGAATTAAGATCCAACTTAATTCCTTTTAAAGTTAACCATGTAAGATTTAAAGGAATTTTAGAACCTGCTAGAATGCCTTCATAACTACAAAGCAGGCAGTGCCACCTGATATTCCAGTGCTCTTTTGCCCACTAACTTGCAACCTGTATCCCTCGTACATTTACCTGCTTACCTGTACTCCCTCACTAACTTGCCTTAAAACTTCAGCCCCTTTGATAAGGAAAAGTCAGAAGTCACACGACACCAGGTTATAGTCCAACAGGTTTATTT
>NC_063332.1:26383449-26407680 GCF_021869965.1 Rhincodon typus | reverse complement strand
TTCTGAAGAAGGGTCTAGGCCCGAAACGTCAGCCTTCCTGCTCCTCTGATGCTGTTTGGCCTGCTGTGTTCATCCAGCTCTACACCTTGTTATCTCAGATTCCCCAGCATCTGCAGTTCCTATCACCTCCACATCTTGACAAGGAGAGGTTTGGATCTTTTAAACCCCAGAATACAGCGGCATAAAGGGGTGCCTGATTTGGCCTTCACGGAAGTGGTATTTCTGAAGAAGTCCAAATTGAACATTCAGGCTAGAAATACAGATCTCCAGAGAACAGTAAGCAAAAAGCAGACTGGCTTTCCGACCATGATTAATACTTCTTAGCAGATGCAGTTCCATAATTTGCTGCTAAGTTCCTCCCTTAGGTACCTATGAGAACATGAAGATGATTTATGTTCCTTGATTTTTATTTCTTTGCTTTTAATCTTTAAATCCAATTAGTTAGATTACAGAAATATTCTACATTAGTGCCAGATTCAAGCAGATGTTCCAGTCGAGGAAGTCTGCATCTAAAGCCCAGTTTTGAGATCAGAGGCAAGCACAAAGGTTAACATGAAGAGTAAGTGGTTACTCTTAGATCTGAGGAAATGTTTTTCACCCAGAGGGTGGTAGATATCTGGAATGTGCTGACTCTGAGGATGGTGGAGACAAGTACCATCACAACATCTAAGAAGTATTTGGATGAGTACTTAAAATGCCAGGACAAAATAAGCTATGGACCAAGTGCAGGGAAATAGGATTCGTGTGGTTTGGTGTTTGTTGGTAAGCATAGACATGGTGGGCTGAAGTGCCTGTTTCTATGCTATATCACTCTATGACACTTTTGCTGACTACAAAGTCCAGGCCAGTGGCTAATCAGCATGAAAACTGTTTTCTTTTGAGGGGTGACCTTATAGAGGCTCATGAAATCATGAGGGGCATTGTTAGGATAAATAGACAAGGTCTTTTCCCTGGGGTGTGGGAGTCCAAAACTAGAGGGCATAGGTTTAAGGTGAGTGGGGTAAAATTTGAAAGGGACCTAAGGGGCAACTTTTTCATGCAGAGGGTGGGGTGTGTGTATGGAATGAGATGCCAGAGGAAGTGGTGGAGGCTGGTACAAATACAACATTTAAAAGGCATCTGGATGGGTCTATGAATAGGAAGGTTGAGGGATATGGACCAAATACTGGCAAGTAGGACTAGATTAATTCAGGATAGCTGGTCGGCATGGACAAGTTGGACCAAAGGATCTATTTCCATGCTATACATATGTAAGACTCTGGTATGAAAATTGACAAATACCATCAATGTATTCTGTCTTTTAAGTTTGTGCTCGACCTGACACTCCTTCCATCTTTGCTCATCTAATCTACCATCATAACCTTCTATTCCCTTCTTCCTCAAACATGTCACATGAATGAGAGAAAACAAAGTGCTGGAAAATGGGTTTAGAATTGTTTGGTACTTATTTTTGACTGGCGCAGAACTAAATGGGCCAAAGTTTCTTTTTCTGTGCCTTAGACCTCTGTGACTATGACTTGTCTAGTTTTCCCTTAAATGCATCAATATTGTTTGCTTTGACTACTCCCTGTGCTTTTTCTTGCTACTCACCTAAGGGTGTTTCTTGCATTCTCTATTGGATCTCTTAGTAGCTATATTAACAACTTCTGGTTATGCTCTTTCCCACAACAGAAAATATTCTGTGTCGATTGTATCAAAATTTTAACAAAATGTCAAGACCCCTAGTTGCCCTTCATTTTTCAACTCAATCTGTACTCCTGTAAGTTGTTGTAGTCTTCTTCAACATTGACCATTACTCCTGCTTTTTCCCCAGTTCAAAATTTGGTGTCATCTACGAACTTTTTAAAAAAAAAGGGCTTTGATTTCAAATTCCAAATTGTTTACAGCAACCTTCTGCGAATCTGAATAGCTATCCAGCGTTCCAACTCTGATTTCTGCCTCTAAGCCAGCTGGCAATCTGTTCTAGATAAGTGCGGAGCTGGAGGAACACAGCAGGCCAGGCAGCATCACAGGAGCAGGAAAGCTGACGTTTGGAGTCGGGACCCTTCTTCAGATGCTGCCTGGCCTGCTGTGTTCCTCCAGCTCCACACTGTGTTATCTCTGACTCCAGCATCGGCAATTCTTACTATCTCTGGCAATCTGTTCTGCAGTCTGCAGTGCCCCGCCTCAACATTCTCCTAATGCTGCTCATTTAGTCAGTTACGGGGTATCTTATTGCTAGCATTTTGAAAATCCAGATAAATTAGATCTGTATCATTATTTACTGGCACCACCTCACACAATCATTAATGTTGGGCAAGTGATATTTTCCCATTTAGAAAACATACTGACTATTCATCATATTTGTCATTTATAGATGCACTAATTTCTCCTTTGTTAAGTGACGATTATTTTACCCACCACCAGTGATAAACTATCTGGTGTGTAATTTTCTAGGTGTTTTCTGTCTTCTGTTCTCTGACATGACACCACGGCTGCTCTACTAAACCTAACCGCTTATCCAGAATAGAGCAGAATTGTTTTTTTCTCTTGTATGTATTGCATCTACATAACAATGCAGATCGTTGGTGAGGATCCCACAACAATAATGTATTGATGGATTTAGTTACAACAAATGACCAAAGTACAAAGAAGGGATAAAGGTGGAAACTTTAAAGAAACCAATTAATGAAGTAAAAAACAGAAATTGCCTGCTGAGTTTTTCTAGCATTTTTCTGTTTTTGTACTGTATTACCGGCAGCCACAAAATTTATTGCACATTTGAGTTTTAAGGATATGTGGAAAAAATTTGGAAGGTTGATGGAACAGTTGCAAAAGAATAATTTTAATATGAGAAATAATTTCATCCCTGACATGGCAATAGAGAAAAAAGTGAAATAAGTGTGGTTTACTGGCAAAGTTGTACATCTTGTTAAGGCAGAAGAGAAAGCATGAAGAAGTAATGTTTAGGAAAAAAACACGATGGGCACATAGAACATAGAACATTACAGCGCAGTACAGACCCTTTGGCCCTCGATGTTGCGCCGACCTGTGAAACCAATCCGAAGCCCATCTAACCTAAACTATTCCATTATCATCCATATGTTTATCCACTGACCATTTAAATGCCCTTAAAGTTGGCAAGTCTACTACTTTTGCAGGCAGGGCATTCCACGCCCTTACTACTCTCTGAGTGAAGAATCTACCTCTGACATCTGTCCTATATCTATCACCCCTCATCCATAGGGATAAGCTGAGAAAGTAAGGAAATACCGCTTTCTAAGAAAACTTGAGGAATCACAGAATTGTTGGGGCGCAGAAGGCCATTCAGCCCATTGTTCCTGCATTGATTCTATTCCCTGGCACCAATTTCTTGCCTTTCCCTATATCCCTGCTCACTGTCTCTATCCAATTGTCCTCCAATGACTGGTTGAATGCCTCAAGAGCTGAGAAAAAGTAAAATAATAAAGCATTCTTCAGGGAAATCAGCATAAACATTGAGTGAAAGCAGGGCTTGATCCACTGTAGTAAAAACTGAAAACGCTGAAGAAACTGAGCAGATCTGGCAGCATCCGTGGAGTGAGAAACAGAGTTAATGTTTCTAGTCCCATCTGACAATTTTTCAAAACTGCAAGATGCTGCCAGAGCTGCAGAGTTTTTCCAGCACATCGTTTCCATTTCAGATCTCCAGCATTTGGACTTTAATCCACTATAATGTGTTTACAGCTGATTAATTACTTTTGGATGTCCTAAATTCTTTCTTTTTTTTAACAGATTGCAGGCACAGATGGAGAACTAAGAAAATTCAATGGATTTTGATGAGGAACTCAACAGATTCTTGTCAGGAAATGTGTTTTAAAGTTAATAGAAACGCACCAAGGATAGTTGTAATTAGATTTCATTTTATCTGAAACTACCACTATGTCAAAGAAAAAAATAACTTGCATTTTAAATCCTCAGTTTCTTAGTTTTTTCCGTACAAGATTTTCTGTCCTCAGCTAATAGACTCGACAGAACCACACAGATTAAATTTTCATCAGTTTTCACAGTTGCAGAGTTTGAATTTCATTTTGATCAATATGTAAAAGCATTGTTTGTTAACTCAAATCCCTTTCAGAATTCAGTCCACTAAGTTGCCATTGAATCTATAAAAATAGTAGCTAGCCCAGAAAAAACTATTATGAGGATTAAATACAAGTTTCTAAAACCATGCTCTAATTTGATTGTTGCATGTGAATACATATAAAAATGCCAAATTGGGATTAATTGTCTCTAAGTAATCCAGGTTATTCATTCAGTTCCTGTTCCCAATTCCAGCCTCCAACGCTTTTCAAATGCAAGGCAGCGTATCTTAATTGTACAGCAGAGTTGCAATAATTGGTAAAGTTAGAAAAGAATTCTTTGAGATGCTGCATCCTAGTAAATTTGTGACCTCACATCACAAGAACATTTAGCTCAGCTCATTCAATGGTTCAGCTGGTAAAGTAAGCCTGTAAGTGTAATATGGTGTCTGATCTGTATAGACCAGAAACTAGAGGTAGTTGATCCCAAAGTGACTGCATGGCTTGCAAAGAACTGAATTTCAGGGTTAGGTTGGAAGTGGGATACAAAATAAAGAGACATCGTTTTTCATTCTGATGGCTTAATACTAGAAAGTCCACACTGATGTCAAGGAGGTTGGTATTTTCCCTACCATTTAAAACTTTATATATCTTACTGATTCTAGGTTTTCTCCTTTACTGTTGAAATGCTGGCATTCTGCACATTGAAAAATTTATTGATAACAGCACAAACTTTATTATCTGTCAATTTCATATTTTTGTTTGCCTGTTGTTCGATGTACTCCTGACTGGTCCCTCACATTCTACTCTCGGTAAACTGGAAGTCATCCAAAAGTCTCTGCACACATGTAATTCGAACATGTTCCTCTTCCCATCACCCCCTGCTCTGAGCTAAATTGATTCCCAGATGAACAATATGTCAGTTTTAAAATTCTTGTTCCCATTTTGAAAGCTTGCCAATGACCTCGCCCATGCCCCCATTTCAAACCTCCTTCAGCCCACAACCCTTAAAGATATCTACCCTCATCTGCACCTGGCCTCTTCTGATTTTTCTAGCTTCTCATCGCTGATTTTAATTCCACAACGGTTGGTGGTTTCATCTTAGTTGCCAAAGCTTCAAACTCTGGAATATCTTTCCTACACCTCTCCTGCTCGCTACCTCAATTTCATCTTGTAGCTATTCCTTTAAACCTAATTTGGCCAAAGGTTTGATCATCTGAATGTTATTCTTTTGTAGCCATGTCATACTTTCTTTTAAATAATGCGTCTATGTATTATTTCTTTTGTTATATAAACAGAATGGAGAAGGCTGTATGTAGTTGTAATGTCACTGGGCAAGTAATCCACTGCCCCAGGTTAATGCTCGAGAGACGCGGGTTCAAATCTCACCAAACGCAATCGGTGAAATTTAAATTCCATTCATAAAGCTGGAATATAAAACTAGTCTCGGTATTGGTGACCCTGACAGCTATCATTGTCTGAAAAACCAAAGCTGCATCTGGCCCACAAATGCCCTTTGGGGAAAGAGGTCTGCCATCTTTGTGTGATCTGGCCTATATTTGACTTCAGACACATAGTAATGTAGTTTACTCTGAAATGTTGTCTGAAGTGGCATGGCAAACTATTCAATTCAACAGCAATTATGGCAATGCCCATGTCTCGTGAAAGAAGACAGAAAAAAAATTGTTCAGTTTGTGGTTCTTTTTCCATTTTCCACACTGTATACTGTCACATACGTAAATAGAAATTGCTAGTTTTCCTGCTGTTAAGATTATTGTTAACTACTTCAAACAGGCATGTAAAGCCTTGAACCAGATAAGTGTTACACTCTTTTTTGGTGCATTACTTTCTTTCAATTCAAAAGAGGAGAGAGAACTTGAGGGAAAGCAGTGATTACGTTTAACGGAAAAGCAGCAGAGACAACAAGCCTGAGAAGGTAAGTCATAGTTTAAACAGAGCTTAGATAAAGAGAAAGCAAATTCAAAATTTGGCAGTGAATTTGTTGGTATGATGGGCACATGTTCATTTATTATATGAAATTTTTCTACTGATTCACTTGAGAATTTTTGTTGTGTTATGTTAAAAGATTTCAATTACAATGCTTTTAGTCAACATTACTGTTTTTGTACCTCATGTCTTGATGTTTAGAGTTCCATGCCAAGTATTTTTTGGTCAGCATCTCAGTAATTTGGAGATCAGTGAGTTGATTACCAGAGCTAGCACGGTCCTGTTGCGAGAGAATCCTGTATGAGGCAGAAACTCCAGGATTTCCTGGATATATGTGAACAAGAAATGCTGTCAGTTGCTTGAGCTCTAGGATTGAGTGGCTGGAGTCACTAAATCAGAAAGTTTCCTCAAGTGTATGTTCTTCCAGCACAGCTCAAGGAGATGAGTGTGTGGGAGTTTAACACAGGAAGTGCAAGTAGCACACACATTGACTACACAGGAGGGCAATGGCTCCTTGGAGGAATGCATCCAAGTTTAAGCACCCAGCACAGTGAGAGATTTACTTCATATAGCACAAAAGAAAGTGGGAATGGAGTCACTTGCATCACAAGGTGAAAATGCAGTTGTCATAGAGATTCAAGAGTTAGCAGCATATGAGTAGTTCTGGAACCGCAAGATGTTCCCAAATGTTTTGCAGTCTCTCTTGTGTCAGATAAAGGTTATTGCTGGGCAGGTTCAAGGCATTCTACCAGGGAAAGGGGGAACAGCCCCAAGTTGAGGCTATCTTCATCATAGAACACACTGAATGTGTGCTCTGATAGCTATATCTTGGAGGCCGTGTCACAGTAGCAGTCTACTGTTTTGTTTAGTACCATCATTCCCTCCTTTTTATTCCCACATTATTCCAGAAATATGTTTTGTTGGGAGCAAAGACATCAAATGAAGCAAGGTGACTAAAAACAGAAACACAACAGATTAATCAGCATCTGAAAGAAAAAAATGGGTTAATGTTGAACATTTCATTTAAAAAAAGGCATTGAAATTTGCTAAAATTAACGGATTTTAGCGTGAATGTGTATTTCACTGCTCCAGCATCCAGTGTCCTTTAAGATGGCAGCACAGCAATCTGTTCATTCCATTAACGCACCGACTATATTTTCAATCTGACCCAGTTTTATTTTGTAGTCTCTTCTCTCTTCTCTTGGGCTGACAGTAGATAGGCACAATGACTTGGCTCAAAATAAGCCCAAAATGTCAGTACAGTCATGCATTCAAGTATTAAGAGCATTTCAAGCAGAAAAATACATGATGTCAGGAAAATGCCTAACCCATCAGACAAATGCCTCTTTTCAGGGTTAGGAATTCTCCGTAGCACTAACTGTTCATGAATAGTTCACCACTCAGATGTCATAAGGATGACCTTTGCAGGTGTACAGAAAACATGAAATAATAGCCCCGAAACGTCAGCTTTCCTGCTCCTCTGATGCTGCTTGGCCTGCTGTGTTCATCCAGCTCTACACCTTGTAAGCTATGAAATAATAGGAAAGTGGGGTTTCCTAATCCTGGATTAGGGCATGAGCTATATTTCCTATGTAAGCATGATCTGGTGCAACACTGGTCGAAAGTACAAACTTAAACCTGAAAATACTCCATTTTGGATGATGCAAAGCAGTATTGTTGCTGCGTTGGATTTGGAGGTGACATTTTGGGATGCAAGATATGCAACAGTTTGACCTTTCCACAGTGCACACCAAAATTCAAATTAAAATCTGACTGATAAAGCAATGCATGTATGGCCGAAACCCAAACCTTCACAAAACTCCAATTTACAATGGAATCACAAGCTAACAATCTCAGCCTCTCTGCTCCTATGATGCTGCTTGGCCTGCTGTGTTCATCCAGCCCTGCACCTTGTTGTCTCTAATCTTAGCCTGTTTTTTTTTTTTAAAAAAGTATGCTATCTCCATGGTTTGTCGAACCTGAAAACAAACCATGGTTTGTTCACAACCATAAAATATAAGAAACAATTTCTATTTGTGTAGTGCAATTAATATAATCTGGCAATGTTTCACACATCATTATCAAACAAGCTATATTAGGTGACAAAAAGCCAGGTCAAAGAAAAGGATGGAGAGGCAGAACATTTTAGGGAGGGATTCCAGAGTTTATGACCTAGGAAATGATGAAGCAATGAAAACTGAAGAATTGGAGGAGTACAGAAATAGCAGACAGTTATGGGGCTGGATGATATTACAGAGATGTGGAGGGATGACGATATGTAGGGATTTTTAAAAACAGGAGTCCTCAGCATTCATATACATGGTTTGTCATGTGCTTAATCGGAAATAGCCTGATGATGTAGAAATTTAAAGATTGTTCTTCTGGCCCCTGGTCATGTCCTTCTCACCCAGGTTCTTGTTTTCTTCAGTGCTGTCATTATCCCTTTAATCACTCTACATTCTGATGTTGCACCAGATCTCTGCCTCTCCTCAAACTATTTCTCACTCCAGCTAAAATCAATTAATCAGAAGCATTCCGGGCTGGAATTATAAAGCCTGTGCATCTGTCAAACTTTAAACTATCTGATGCTATAGTTCATTGCATTTTTGCATTATAATGGGAGAATGCCCTGTCCTAGCCACTTAATCTGCCCATGTTTCTTTTTTTGTAATATTTCAGACCCTCAATGTTCCAGGTATCCACACATTGGGAATAAACATCAGACACCAAGTTAAACTTTAGTTAAACTTCAAACTCAAAGCTATCCCCACCTGCACATGTTGCCCTGAAGCAGTCTTTATTGATACACTTACTAATGTATTTATGTCAATGTTATGAACTTGGGATATCTGTCCAGTAGTTACCTACTTCTTAAAAAAAAATCAAAAAAAGGTCAGTCCTAATACATGTTCACTCAGAAATGTGTGAACTTTTAACAGATGATTGCTGGATCCTAAAAACTAATTTTACAAGTATGGAATCTCATTCCTTCATAGGTTAACTAGTGTTGCATGAGATTTAGGAAAAAGTAATTTTTAACTCTTATCCCCTTCTTTTCTAATCTCAGCTGTCCCAATGTTTATTCTGCTTTCTGTATATGATTTAAATCTAATTTATACTCTGGCAACTGTCAGTGACTTGAAGGATGGGCACTGTTCCTCTGCCACTTTCTGCATATTTGATCAATTGTCTGACTGTGAGAATCTGCAGCAAATGGTTTTCAATGTAGGAAAATGTGAGGTCATCCACTTTGGTCCCAAAGAAAATGTAGACTGTATTTTTAAAATGACAAGAGCAGGGAAATTTAGGGGCCCGGGAAGAGAAGTTACGAAACACTAGCAGTCCCGCACAAAAAATAATTTTAAAGAGCTATTGGAATGTTTACCTTTACCTGAGGGGAGCTGAAATACATATAGGATGGCAATTATATTACTGTTCAATCAAGCTCTAGATATCCTATTTACTATATTTATTTCTGGACTCTCCAGCTCCAGAAAGATAACTTGGCCTAGGTCAAAGAACAGTACAGATTTACCAGAACGATACTGAAGTTACATAAAAAGGACAGAAACTTAAATTCTGTTTTTATTCCCTTGGACATTCAAGATTACAGAGTGATCCAGCTGGGATGTTTAAGGATGTTGATAGTTTCTATCTACCCAATTTATGGGAGACAGTGTGTTGGGGAGTCTTGTGACAGTGGAAGTGCCCCTACCTCTGATTCAGGAGGCCTGGGTTAGTCCCACCTCTCCAGATGTGTGTCATAACATGTCTGAACAGGTTGATTAGAACTATCTATGGGAGTGTGGCATAATAATAATGTCAATAGACTATTAATCCAGAAGACAATACTTTTTTTTTATTAAACTCATTAATAGAATGTGTGGGTTTCTGGCAAGGCCAGCATTTATTGCTGTGGAGAAGGTAATGGTTGGCTATTGTTCATCATCTGTGGCAGTCCATGCAGGATAGGTTTAGCTACAGTGTTGTGAGAAAAGGAGTTCTAGGAGTTTGACTCAGTGATACTGAAGGAACAGGTAGTGTATGGCTTACAGGACACCTTGAAGTGGAGGTGGTGTACCCATGCATCTGCTGCCCTTGTCCTTGTAGATTGTAATGGTCATGAGTTTGGAAGAGGCTGTCAGAGGAACCTTAGTGATTTACCACAGTGCATCTTGTAGATAGTACACACTGTTGCAACTAAGTGTTGGTGTTGGAGGGAGTGGATGCTTGTGGATGTGTTGCCAAACAAGCGGCTGCTGGGTCCTGGATGGCAAGCTTCTTGAGTGTTGTCGGAGATGCTCCCATCCAGGCAAGTGGGGAGTATTCCATCACCAATGCTCAAATACAGCAGCTGGTGAAATTTAAATTTAATTAATAAATCTACAAAAATAAAACTAGTTTCGGTAATGTTGATCATGATAACTATCATTAGTTGTAAAAACCTATCTGGTTTACTAGTGTCCTTTGGAGAAGGCAATCTGCCATCCTTATCTGGTCTGGTCTACATGTGACTCCAAACACACAACAATGTGCTTGACTCTCAACTGCAGTCTGAAATGTTTAGATCAAGGGCAGTTAGAAATGATCAGTAAAATCTGATCTTGCCAACAACACCTGCATTCTGTGGAAGAATAAAGGGGAGAAAATCTGGAATGGAAGAGCCAGAGCTATCGTAAAGTACTTCTTCACACGTACCAGACAAAAAGTATGGTACTGTGTACCTTCATGGACAGCTGATCCAGTGGTTTGGATTGGGACTTGTACCACAGTGACCCAGTTAGATTTCTGTAAAATAAAGATGTGAAATCTGGACAGTTTTAAAAAAAAAAAATAGGATTAGATAGAGACAGCATGGATTTATGAAATGGAAAGCATCAGAATAGATGGGTGGGGGTGGTGGGGGAACCAGGTGAGGTGGTCATTTCAGATTTTCAAAAGGATTTTGATCATATCCCACACAAAATAGTTTTAAGAACAAAATTAGATTGCATTGAGTTGGAGGGGGATTCAGGTAATACACAGGTATGGATTGAGATACAAAACAGAGCAGAAAATTTTGCAGGCTGTGATTGGAAGGATACAGCAAGGATTAATGCTTGACTTCCAGAATTTACAGTGTAGATCAATGATTTGAACATAGGGGCCAGTTGTAATATTTATAAGTCAGCTAATGGCACAAAACGAGGTGGAAATGGGAGTTGTGCACAGGATAGGAAAAGGCTTTAAGGCAGTTTAACAGGCTGAGTGAGTGGGCAAGAACATTACATTTGAATATAATGTGGAAAAATGTCAGCTTATCCACTGTGGTGGG
The DNA here is from genome assembly GCF_021869965.1 of Rhincodon typus. Lineage (NCBI taxonomy): Eukaryota > Metazoa > Chordata > Chondrichthyes > Orectolobiformes > Rhincodontidae > Rhincodon > Rhincodon typus. Next base: position 26,396,379 of record NC_063332.1, on the reverse strand, counting down.
AAAATTCGAATGAGAGATTGGGAAGTGTTGATGCTCAAAGGGACTTGGGCATCTTTGTTGATAAATCACTGAAAGCAAGCAATTAGGAAGGCAAATGTATATTGTCCTCTATTGGAGAAGAATTTGACGACAGGAGTAAAGAGAGTTGGTGAGACTGCACCTGGTTTCTGCCTTTTTACTCAAGGAAGGATATACTTTCCATTGAGGGAGTGCAACAAATGTTCAACATTTCGATTCCTGGCTTGACAAGATTGTTCCTTAAGGAGAGATTGAGGAGACAGGGTCTAGATTTGCTGGAGTTTTGAAGCATGAAAAGTGATCTTCTTGGAACCTAGGGAATTCTACAGATTTGACTGGGTAGATGCAGGAATATGTTCCCCCTAGCTGGAGAGGACTAGGACCAGGGCTTCCATCTCAGAATAAGAGGGTAGGTCATTTAGCACGAAAACAAGAAAGGATTTCTTCATTTGGATGGTGCCGACTCTTCACAGCTTTCTATCCCAGGCGGCTGTGGAGTCATTAAGTATGTTCAAGACAAGCACCGATTAGATTCCTAGATGTTAAAGGCATCAAAGGATTTGGGACTGGTGCAGGAATATAGCACTGAGGTAGAAGATCAGCCATGATCTAGATGAATGGTGGAGCAGGCTCAAGAGGCTGAATGGCCAACTTCAATTTCCTATTTTACAAATGTATTAATTAGAAGCAGGAGTAGGCCACTCAGCCCTTCAAGTTTGCTCCTCTATTCACTAAAATCATGGATAATCTGATTACTCAATAATCCAGCCATCCCTGTAAATCCTTTCATCAAGGGATTATGAAACACTGAGGTGAAGTCAATTGAAAATGTCAGCTGGGATTTACATGCTGTTGCATATCCAAAATGACTAAGTGGAGGATCTAATTTTCTGGCCAAATCGGCTCCAGAGGCTGAATGATGACTCCCATTTCTATTTAAAAGGCTTCTAGGATATAAATCCATGCTCAAAGCGATACTTAGTCAAGCAGAACCTGCTGTGATCTCTGAACTGTGCTACGTTCACTGATCCTAACTAGGATGGTACTGTGACCCTACAACTGGTTCCCTACAGATACAGGTGTTCAACGACCTATGGAAATGTATTCAAGATTAATCCACATGTTCTCTAAAATCAGGGACTGGGTTTGGAGAGAACATTTAATACCTCAATTTCCCCAAATCTGTAATTTGAACAGGGCATAAGTAAATGTTTTGTATTTACTGAAAATGCAATCCAATCAATAGCTGAAGTGTGTTCCCAAAGAGGATCCCATTCCCCGATTTTTAAAAAAAAGCTGATGCAGGGATAATTTAAATTTTGCCAAGTCACGGCCATTTGAATCCTGTTCCAACCAAAATCGGTCTCCATTTGTTTTCCTTCCAGATTATCTATGCGAGATCTATCCATTATCTTTGATGTTTTAAATTCGGTAAATTGTCCATGATATGGCTTTTTGCAGAATCTACTATGATTCCAATTAAAACATAATCATTTTTCAAGTTCACAGGGCTTCAGATCTGCCAGAAGGAAAGGCAGGCCACACAATATGCTACACAAAGGGAATAAGAGAACAAATCTGTTACCAATTCAGGTGCAATAGATAAAAGAGAAAACAAATTACCTGCTTACGGAAAACTTGATGAACCTCATGACAGGACTGTCTCCCAAAAGCAAACACCTCACTGCTCCTGAATGCAAAGCATCCTAGAATTCAAGGCCAGCTGTAATATAGGAAGAGGAAGTTAGATTGAATAGCCCCAGCTCCTTACACTCAATAATAGGTATGCTGGGAATTGTAGTCTCAGACACAAAAACAAGTCAGCTGCAATCAACATGAACAAATACTAAAATTTAGAAGAATTTATAGCTTCAAGAAATAGTCTTTTTTTAAATTTGTTAAACAACAGCCTGTCATTTTAAAGACAAAAAAATGGCCAAAATTAAACACTCATGTTCGTTTTTGCAGTTGCAAGACAGCCAATTTGCTTAGTAGCCCATTGACCCGGAGCCAGAAGTTGTGATTTCCAAAGTCCACTTTATGTGCAACTGAATGAGGATCAGGCTGAACCCAGGTGTTCATTTTCAGTTAGCAGACTGGGGCCAGGCAATTGCTATTCATGCCCAGAGCTCAAAAATAGGACAGGGTTCCACCATAGAAACATCCTAATTCAAGAAAAGAGAGGACATTTCGTCCCACAGGTTGGCTCTCCCATTCAATAAATCATGATTCATTTGATGCAGCCTCAATTCGACTTTCCTGTTGGCCCCTGATACCAATTGACTCATTTGTCAAGAATCTTGGCAATGTCTATTTAAATTTTTTTTAAAATGTGGTAGTTATCTCAGGTTTACTACCAGTGCCATGGGCTAGTCAGAGTAGAAACAGCAGGATCTATGGGATGAACATGGGGCTGAAACAATGGTGAGGGGGAGGATTTCAAAATCCATGGGGCATTGGAACTGGTTTTTGGGGAGGTGGGACCTGTATAAACTGGATGGTTACATCTGGGCAGGACCAGGACTGATGTCCTTGGAGGTGATGGTGGGGGGTGGGGGTGGAGGGCATTCCTGGGTAGAGTGTTTGGGGAGGGTTTAAAGTAGTGTGGCAGGGGGATGGACACCAGGGCTATAGATACAGAAATTGAGGGAGAGTTAGAAACCAGGGCAAACGTGATTAAGAACAGGCTGAGAAAGGTCATTGAAAAGAGCAGGGGAGGTGGTCTGAAATGTGAGAAGTGTAATAGGCAAGGTAGATGAACTTAGAGCTTTTGTTAGTACTTGGAACTAGGACATTATTGCGATTACAGAGACTTGGCTGATGTTTCAAGTGTGATAGAAAAGGATGAAAAAGTGATAGGGGAATTACATTACTGTTAAAGGAGTATCTCTCAGCTGTACTGAAGGAGGATAAATCGGAGGACTCATGCAGCGAGGCAATATGGATAGAACTCAGGAATAGGAAATGTGAAATCACAATGTTGGAGGTTTACTAGCCTCCCAACAGCCAGCAGGAGATGGAGGAGAGAATAGGTAAACAGATTTTAGAAAGATGTAAAAACAGCAGGGTTGTTGTGGTGGGTGATTTTAACTTCCCCTATATTGACTGGGACTCCGTTCATGCTAGGAGCTTGGATGGAGCAGAATTTGTAAGGACCATTCAGGAGGGTTTCTTGACGCAGTACGTAAAACATTCCAACCAGAGAATGAGTTACACTGGACCTAATTTTGGGAAATGAGCCCGGCCAGGTGAGTGACTGAAGTTTCAGTGGGGGAACATTTTGGGAGTAGTGACCATAATACCATGCGTTTTAAGTTACTCCTGGATAGGGATAACAGCAGTCCTTGAGTGAAGGTGTTAAATTGGGGGAAGGCGAACTATAATGATATTAGGCAGGAACTGGAGAATTTTGATTGGAGGTGGCTGTTTGAGGGTAAATCCACATTGGACATGTGGGAGTATTTCCAATGGCAGTTGATAAGAGTTCAGAAGCAGCATATTCCTACAAGAATGGAGGATTGGTGTGTCAAGTTATGTGAACCTTGGATGACCAGGTATGTTATGATCTTGGTCAAAAAGAAAAAGGAAGCATACGTAAGGTCTAGGAGGATGGGAACTAATAAAGCCCTTGAAGTATATAAGGAAAGTAGGAAAGAACTTAAACAAGGAATTAGAAGGGCCAAACAGGAGTCATGAAAAATCATTAGCAGGTAGGATTAAGGAGAATCCCAAGGCTTTTTACATATGTACAAAAATCAAGAGGGTAGCTAGGGAAAGCATTAGTCCACTCAAGGACAAAGGAGGGAATCTATGTGTGGAGCCAGAAGAGGTAGGTGAGATCCTAAACAAGTACTTTGTATCAGTATTCACCAAAGGGAAGGAATTGGTAGCGGATGACCTCGGGGAAAGGAGTATTGATTTTCTAAACCAAGTTGCTAATAAAATGGAAGAGGTGCTGTGCATCTTAAAAAGTATTAAGATGGGTAAGTCCCAGGGTCCTGATTGTATCTATCCCAGAATATTGAGGAAGCCAAGAGAACAAATTGTTGGAGCATTGATAGGCACCTTTGTATCCTCTTTGGCCACAAGCGAGGTCCCAAAGTACTGCCAAATAGCCAATGTTGCCCCATTGTTTAAAAAGGGTAGCAGGGATAATCCAGAAAACTACAGGCCTGTGAGGCTGACATCAGTGGTAGGGAAATTATTGGAAAAGATCCTCAGGGACAAAATGTGTACATATTTAGAAGCAAATAGGCTGATCAGTAATAAACAGCATGGTTTTGTGCAGGTGAGGTCATGTCTCACTAACTTGATCGAGTTTTTTGAGGAAGTGACGAAGATGATTGAGGAAAAAGCAGTTGATGTTGTCTACATGGACTTTAGTGAAGCCTTTGACAAGGTCCCTCATGGCAAACTGGTACACAAGGTGAAGTCATATGGTATCGGGGTGAGCTGGCAAGATGAACACCAAACTGGCTTTGTCACAGACAGTGAGTGATGGTGGAAGGTTGCTTTTTGGAATGGAGAGCTGAGACTAGTGGTGTTGCACAGGGATCAGTGCTGGGATCTCTGCTGTTTATGATCTACATAAATGATTCAGAGGAAAATCTAGCTGGTCTAATTAGTAAGTTTGCAGACAATACAAAGATTGGTGGAGTTGCAGATAATGAGGAGGATTGTCAGAGGATACAGCAGGGTATAGATCAGTTGGAGGCATGGGCAAAAGAAATGGCAGATGGAGTTTAATCCGAACAAATGTGAGGTGATGCATTTTGGAAGGTCAGGCGGAAATTATACGGTGAATGTCAGTACCATTAGGAGTATTGATATGCAGAGGGATCTGGGCGTGCAGGTCCACAGATCACTGAAGGTGGCAGTGCAGGTAGATAAGGTAGTAAAAAAGGCTTATGGCATGCTTGCCTTCATTGGAAGAGGCATTGAGTATAAGGATAGGCAAGGTATGCTGCGGCTTTATAGAATTTTAGTGCGGCCACACTTGGAATATTGTGTGTAGTTCTGGTCACCACACTATCAGAAGGATGTGGATGCTTTGGAGAGGGTACAGAAAAGGTTTACCCGGATGTTGCCTGGTATGGGGGATTTTAGCAACGAAGAAATGTTGAATAAACTGGTTTTGTTTTCATTGGAACACAGGAGGTTGAAGGGTGACTGATAGAAGTTTATAAGATTGTGAATGGCATGGATAGAGTGGAAAATGAGGCTTTTTCCTAGGGTGGAGGTGTCAATTACTATGGGACACAGGTTCAAGGTGCTGGGGGTGGGGGTTTGAGTTTAAAAGAGCTATGCAAGGTAAGTTTTTCACACAAAATGTGGTGAGTGCCTGGAACGCACAGTAGAGGACATGGTAGAAGCAGGCACAGTAGCAGCATTCAGGAAGCACCTGGACAAATACATTGAATAGGAAAGGAATAGAGAGATGCAGATCCTGTAAGTGAAGACTGTTTTAGTATGGAAGGGCAAAATGTGACCATGCAGACTTGCTGATTTCTTTATTGTACCCACCAAGGATTTCTCATGTACTCTATGTTCTCTCAATTTCCTTACAAGTTTCCCCTTGCATTTTTAATAACCTCTAGGAATTCAGCCATATTGAGCCCTCAGTATTTGCTGTTAGCTTTTCTTTTTCTCTTAATCCTAATCTTTATGTCCCTTGACATCCAGGTTCTCCGAACTTTGTGCCAACTTTTGTCTTTACAGGAAAGTATTTGTCCCACACTCCTGCTCCTATGATGCTGCTTGGCCTGCTGTGTTCATCCAGCCCTGCACCTTGTTGTCTCGGATTCTCCAGCATCTGCAGTTCCTACTATCTCTTGTCAAACATGATTTCCCTTTTTCAGACCTATGTTGACTCTACCTGATTGCACAGATTTTCTAACTGTCCTGTGACAACCCCTCTGATTATAGATCTCAGGATATTCCCTATGACAGGTGTTAACTCAGCAGATGGTAACTCACCTCCTGACTCTCTAAAACCTGTCCGCCATCTATAAGCTTCAGATCCAGAGTGTGATGGAATATTCCCCATTTCCCTGGATGAGTGTAGCTGGAACAATACTCTCAAGAATCTTGACACAATCCAGGCCAAAGCACCACACTTGATTGGCACTACATCCACAAGCATCCACTTCCTCCACCACCAATGCTCAGTAGCAGCAGTGCGTACTATCTACAAGATGCACTGCAGAAATCCACCAAAGATCCTCAGACAGCACCTTCCAAATCCACGTCCGCTTCCATCCAGCAGTACTTATTCACCATCATCAGGTCCAATTGTTCTTTATCTATTCTCCAAACATTAAAGAAGGATTTCACTTCCTTCCTCTTAACGTTCACCATGCTATCCAACTCCTTCGATTTCTGAGCAGCTATCTTCAGCACTTCCTGAGGGTACTTGCTAATTTAACAATATTCAGGCCTTCGCAGCAGACATGTGAGAACATCACCACCTTCCAGTTCCCCTCCAAGTTACTCACCATTCTGACTTGGAAATATGTCACCATTCTTTAACTGTCAAAATCCTGGAATTTTGCTTCCCCCCCACCCAGGGGCCATTGTGGGTCTGCCAACAGCACGTAGACTGTAGCAGTTCGAGAAGACAGCTTGTCACCACCTTCTCGAGGGTAACTAAGGACAGGCATTAAATGCTGCCCCCGCCAGTGACCTCCAGCTACAAGGTTCAGTGATTTTTTTTTTTAAAAACTCACCTGTCTTTAATTTCCTGCTTTCTGACACCTTCCTTTCTTGAATAGGAGAGTCACAGTCCATGTTTTCCAATCTGATAGAAACTTTGAAGAATCTCAAGATTTTCAGAAAATTAAAACCAATGCAGCTACTGCTCTTTTAAAACTAAGTCCATAAGGACCTGGTGACATGTCAGATTTTTCAGTCTGTTAATTTTATCAGTACCCTTTGCCTGGTGATTATACGTGTTGTTAATACTGTTAACAGTAAAGGCATACAAAATACCTGTTCAATTTCTCTGCCATTTCCTTATTCTCCATTTATGGGTTACCCAGAATGTCTCTAGAGGACCAATGCTCGCTTGACTTACTCTTTTTTTTCCTTTTCAAATAACCGTAGAAACTTTGCTTTTGTATTTCAGATTAGCTTACTCCCATGCTGTAATTTCTCTCTCCTTATTAATCTTTTAGTCATTCTTTGTTGTACTTTGGACAGAATCCACACAACACCGGGTTATAGTCCAACAGGTTTATTTGAAATCACAAGCTTTCGGAGTGCCACTCCTTCACCTGACAAAGAAGCAGCACTCCGAAAGCTTGTGATTTCAAATAAACCTGTTGGATTAAACTTGGTGTCGTGTGACTTCTGACCTTGTCCACTCCAGTCCAATACCAGTACCTCCACATCTTTGATCAGAATGTAATCTTTTGACCCGCCATTCACCTGCAGCATAAAATGCATTTACTTTGTTAGATACTATCTTTAACCTCATTAGTTAGTCATGGATGGTGCATCCTACTCATCAAGTCTTTCTTACACAATACATTGTAGCTTTTCGGAGTATTCTGAAATAAGTGTCCGCCACTCGATCTCTACTGATCTTTCCTATGACTCATTCCCAGTTTATTTCAGCCAGTTCCGTATTTATCTCCTTGAAATTGTTCTTTCTTAAGCTTTCCCTCCCAATGGAAAATTCAGTTATCTTATGCAACACAATCAGAGCAGCTACTTGCAGGTAAAACTATGTCAAAGCAGTGGAAGGCATTTGAGGAGGAAGTAACAGGAGTGTGGGACAAATACTTTCCTGTAAAGACAAAAGTTGGCACAAAGTTCGGAGAACCTGGATGTCAAGGGACATAAAGATTAGGATTAAGAGAAAAAGAAAAGCTAACAGCAAATACTGAGGGCTCAATATGGCTGAATTCCTAGAGGTTATTAAAAATGCAAGGGGAAACTTATAAGGAAATTAAGAGAACATAGAGTACATGAGAAATCCTTGGTGGGTACAATAAAGAAATCCCTAAAGGGTTTTTACAAAATATATATATATCGAAGAGCATGACAGTAATTAGAGGGAAAGGTAGGGCATTTAGGCACCATACAGATAGTCTGTTTGTGGACCCAGAAGATGTAGGCACAGTCTTCAATTAATACTTTGTATTGATGTTCAAAATAGAAAAGGATGACACAAACAAAGGACTGTCATTTTAACAGCGAGAAACAGGAGCTGGTAGCACGTTGAACAGTGCAAATAATGGATAAAGCTACAGGTCTGGATGAGATGTATGCCAGGCTGATGAGGAAGGCGAGGGAAAAGATATCAGGGGCTTTCTCCAGCTACAGTTGAGGTGCTGGAGGACTCCGATTATTGACGAAGGGAGGAACAGATGTGGATAAAGTGGTAGAGAAGGCGTACAGTATGCTATCCTTCATCGGTTGGGGCATTGAGTACAAAAGTTGGCAATTAGGAGTGCTGTGCACAGCTTTGATTGCCCAAATATAGGAAGCTTTGGAGAGGGTGCAGAAGAGGTTTACTAGGATGTTTCCTGGGCTGGAGTGTATTAACTATAAGGAGATGTTGGACAAACTTGGATTATTTTTAACTAGAGCGTCAAAGGCTGAGAAGCAATCTGATAGAAGTATATAAAATAATGAGAGGGATAGATAGGGTGACAGTCAGAGTCTTTTTCCCAGGATAGAAATGTCAAATACTTGGGGGCATAGGTTTGAGGGGAGAGGGGGAAAGTTTAAAGGAGATGTATGAGGCAAAGTTTTTTATTTACACAGTGAGTAGGTAGTAGGTGTCTGGAACATGCTGCTGGTGAGGTGATAGAAATTGATATGAATGCAACATTTAAGGGGCATTTAGACAGACATGAACTGACAGAGAGATGGGGGGGGATATGGATCACATGCAGTCAGATGGGATTAGTTTTGAATAGCAGCATGATCAGCACAGACTTGGTGGACTCAAAGACCTCTTCGTCTGCTGCACTGTTTTATGTTCTAACTTGCAGCCTGTCAGTGGTGGAAAAGTTATTAGAAAGAAGTTGGAGGGAATGACTACATCTGCACTTGGAGAGACGTTGATTAATCAGGGATAGTCAGGGTAAATCAGCATGGAATTGTCATGGGAAGATCAAGTTAGACAAATTTGATTTATTTTTTTGAGGTGATAATCAGGAATGTTGATGAACTTGATGTGTTTGATGTAGTCCTTATGGACTTTAGCAAGGCCTTTGATAAAGTCCTTTGTGGCAGGTTGGCCAAGGATGTAAGAGCCTGCAGGATCCAAGGAAAAGTAGCTCATTGGATCCAAAATTAACTATGCGGCAAGATGCAGAGGGTAATGAAAGAGGGATGTTTCTGTGACTGGAAAACGGGATTTACGCTATAAATAGCAGGGCCCTGGAAAGTACTAAATCAGAGGGATAGTAAGAACTGCAGATGCTGGAGTCAGAGATAACACAGTGTGGAGCTGGAGGAACACAGCAGGCCAGGCAGCATCAGAGGAGCAGGAAAGTTGACGTTTCGGGTCTGGACTATTTCTGAAGAAGGATCTAAACCGAAACATCAACTTTCCTATTCCTCTGATGTTGCCTGGCCTGCTGTGTTCCTCCGGCTCCACACTAAATCAGAGGGACCTTGGTGTGCATATTCACAGATCTTTGATAGTAGTGCACGTAGATAAAGGTAGTTATGGTGGAATATGGGATACTTGCCTTTACTTTCCGAGGCATAACTTCCAAGAGTAGTGAGGTTATGTTGGAAATCTGTAAAACGCTGATTAAGGCACAACTGCATGCAGTTCTGTTCACCACATTATAGAAAGGATAAGATTGCACTAGAAAGGGTGCAGAGGAGATTTACCAGGATTCTAGAAAGGAGTGGATAGGCTGGGGCTGTTTTCCTTGGAGCAGCAGTGGAGAGGGACCTGTTAGAAGTATACAAGAGTTTGAGGAGAATAAATTGTATGAACAGGAGGACAATCTTCCATTTTAGGAGTCACTAATCAGTTGGATAGACTGAAAGGTAAGAAATAGAAGATTAAGAGGGAAGTTAAGGAGAAAGTTTTTCACTGAGGATGGTCGAAGTCTGGAACTCATTAACAATCCAATGATAATACCACTGGGCCATCGCCTCCCCTTCTGAAGGACGATCACTGGCCCCGAGACTTTAACGCTGATTTTTCTCCACAGACGCTGCCAGACTTACTGAGCTTTTCCAGCAATTTCTGTTTTTGTTTTTGATTTACAGCATCCACAGTTAATTCAGCTTTTGTTAATCTGGAGACCCAGATAATGTTCTGTGGACTTAGGTTTGAATCACACCTTGGCAGATGGTGGAGTTTGAATTCAATTTTTTAAAAAATGTCTGGCAGTTAAAAATCTAATGATGACGTTGTTGATTGTCAGTAAAACCCATCTGCTTTTCTAATTTCCTTTAGGGAAGAAAACTGCCATCCTTACCTGGTCTGGCCTACATGTGACTCCAGACCCACAGCAATGTGGTTGACTCTTAACTGCCCTCTAGTCAACTGGGAATGGGCAATAAATGGTGCCTAGCCAGTGATGCCCTCATCCTATGAATGAATAAAGAACAAATGTACCGTCAGTCTGATTTCGGTCCACAGATGCTGTCATCCAGCAATTTCTGTTTTTGTCTCTGGATTTTGCCTCTCCCAACTGAATGTTGCATTGCTTATAGCCTCTAGGGCTAAGTGTTATAAAGTAGAATTAGTGTAGTCAGTGCTTTGTTGATTGGGTATGGACATGAGGCTGAATGTCCTCCCTCTGCATTGTAAATGTCTGAGTCTAAAATTACTCCTTGCCTTCTACCAGCTGCCTCCCTAAAATTCAAACGAAAGAGGAAAATTAACTCAGTCCTGTAAAGCTAAGAATTTCAGTTGAGGTGTGATTTGTTTATGCTCCAGAATCATTACCTGCACAATGCAATGTGTCGTAGCGCAGGCTTTCTCAAATGGTGGGCAGTAACCCCCAGTGCTTGGGCACGCAAAGTTTGAATCACATGCAGTAATGGTTACTGTGGAACTCCTGACAAGCTGTGAGGTCCCTTTGTAATGTTACGTGACCTTGTGAGCCTGAATTCTGTCCTAAAACACGAGATGGCTGCCTTTTGTTGAAAAGCTGTGTAGATGAAACGGCTTTCCCTCTCACTGTTCCTACAGACGTGGGGGTATCGGTGACTCTCAATCACTGTGGAGTCATATAACAGAGAGTTTGGGAAGGACTGCTGTAACATATCAGTAGGCAGAAATAACAAAACCTGTAAGTATAAAAATGCACAGTTTCACCTGAAGACATTTGCAGTTGTCATATACTAATTATTCCAACAGGGGGTGCTGGAATCCACTTAATTCAATGCTTTACATTTAGAAAAATGCCAACCTTCCTGCAGGAGTTCGCCATGACCCGGTTAACAACATTTCAGGATAAGAAATAAAGATCAATGTGGTTAGTGATGCTTAAATCCCACACAGCAATGATTTCTACAGAAACCTGAACAGGGCAACTGGAGATGAACTTGTTTTTGGCTTCTAAAGGGAATAAAGGGACGTGGGGAGCAGGCAGGAAAGTGGAGTAGGAATCACGATTAGCCATGACAATGCTGAATGTTCAAGCAGTTTGAGGAGCTGTATAGCCTTTTATTCGATGCCTTCACCTTCCTATGCGTTCATAGTTTTGATGGAGTGTTTGCCCATCATTAAATAAGGACAAGCAAAAGGAGGCCAAGTGGTCTATTGAGCCTAGTCACCATTCAATATGATCATAGCCAACCTTCAGTTTCAACCATGCTTTTCAGCTGCCCTCCCTCACCCTTGTTTCCATCTCTCGGCCTTCAGCATATTCGCATCCTTCCACTACTCGGCATTCCAAAGATGGTAAAGTCCTTTTGAAGAAATTTCTCTTCATCTTCGTGCTAAAGGACAGAGCTGCTAGACTGAGACTGCAGCAGATGATGAGGTAACTAACAAGACAGAAAGAACTAGCATAAAGGCCCTTTACCTGAATGCTCGTAGCATTGGAAACAAGGTAGATGAGTTAATAGCATGAATCATCGCAAAATGCGTTACGGAGACATGGGCGCAGGATGGTCATGATTGGAAATTAAATTTTTTTATTCATTCACAGGATGAGGGCATTGCTGGCTAGGCAGCATTTATTGCCCATCCCTAATTGCCTAGAGGGCATTTTAAGAGTCAACCACATTACGCTGGGTTAACAAGGTGTAGAGCTGGATGAACGCAGCAGGCCGAGGAGCAGGAAGGCTGACGTTTCGGGCCTAGACCCTTCTGAAACATTACAGTGGGTCTGGAGTCACATGTAGGCCAGATCAGGTAAGGATGGCAGTTTCCTTCCCTAAAGGACATTAGTGAACCAGATGGGTTTTTCCAACAATTGGCAACGGATTCATCATTAGATTCTTAATTCCGGGCATTTTTATTGAATTCAAATTCCGCCATCTGCTGTCATGAGATTTGAACCCAGGTCCCCAGAATGTTAGACAACAAGGTGCAGGGCTGGATGAACACAGCAGGCCAAGCAGCATCATAGGAGCAGAGAGGCTGACGTTTCAGGCCTAGACCCTTCATCAGAAAAGGGGGAGGGGAAGGGGGTTTTGAAATAAATAGGGAGAGAGTGGGAGGCGGATAGAAGAGGGATAGAGGAGAGGATAGGTGGAGAAGAAACAAACAGGTCGAAGAGGCGGGGATGGGGCCAGGAAAGGTGAGTGTAGGTAGGAAGTTAGGAAGGGGATAGGTCAGTCCAGGGAGGACGGACAGGTCAAGGGGGCGGGATGAGGTTGGTCGGTAGGAGATGGAGGTGCGGCTTGAGGTGGGAGGAGGGGATAGGTGGGAGGAAGAACAGGTTAGGGAGGCAGGGACGAGCTGGACTGGTTTTGGGATGCGGT
>NC_063332.1:26365200-26383049 GCF_021869965.1 Rhincodon typus | reverse complement strand
GAGGGGAGATTTTGAAACTTGTGAAATCCACATTGATACCATTGGGCTGCAGGGTTCCCAAGCGGAATATGAGTTGCTGTTCCTGCAACCTTCGGGTGGCATCGTTGTGGCACTGCAGGAGGCCCAGGATGGACATGTCGTCTGAGGAATGGGAGGGGGAGTTGAAATGGTTCGGGACTGGGAGGTGCAGTTGTTTGTTGCGAACCGAGCGTAGGTGTTCTGCAAAGCGGTCCCCGAGTCTCCGCTTGGTTTCCCCGATGTAGAGGAAGCCACACCGGGTACAGCGGATGCAGTATACCACATTGGCAGATGTGCAGGTGAACATCTGCTTGATGTGGAAAGTCTTCTTGGGGCCTGGGATGGGGGTGAGGGAGGAGGTATGGGGGCAGGTGTAGCACTTCCTGCGGTTGCAGGGAAAAGTGCCGGGTGTGGTGGAGCTGGAGGGGAGTGTGGAGCGGACAAGGGAGTCACGGAGAGAGTTGTCCCTCCGGAAAGCAGATAAGGGTGGGGAGGGAAAGATGTCTTTGGTGGTGGGGTCGGATTGCAGATGGCGGAAGTGTCGGAGGATGATGCGTTGGATCCGGAGGTTGGTGGGGTGGTACGTGAGGACGAGGGGGATTCTTTTTTGGTTTTTATTGCGTGGACGGGGTGTGAGGGATGAGGTGCGGGAGATGTGGGAGACACGGTTGAGGGCGTTCTCGACCACTGAGGGGGGGAAGTTACGGTCCTTGAAAAACGAGGACAACTGAGATGTACGGGAGTGGAATGCCTCATCCTGGGAGCAGATGCGGCGGAGGCGAAGGAATTGGGAATAGGGGATAGCATTTTTGCAGGAAGGTGGGTGGGAGGAGGAGTATTCTAGGTAGCTGTGGGAGTCGGTGGGCTTGAAATGAATATTGGTTTCTAGGTGGTTGCCCGATATGGAGACAGAGAGGTCCAGGAAGGGGAGAGAGGTGTTAGAGATGGTCCAGGTAAACTTAAGGTTGGGGTGGAAGGTGTTATGAAGTGTATGAACTGTTCGAGCTCCTCGTGGGAGCACGAGGCGGCGCCGATACAGTCATCAATGTAACGGAGGAAGAGGTGGGGTTTAGGGCTGGTGTAGGTACGGAAGAGGGATTGTTCCACGTAACCTACAAAGAGGCAGGCGTAGCTTGGGCCCATGCGGGTACCCATGGCTACCCCCTTTGTCTGTAGGAAGTGGGAGGAATTGAAAGAGAAGTTGTTGAGTGTGAGAACGAGTTCGGCTAAGCGGATGAGGGTGTCAGTGGAGGGGGACTGGTCGGGCCTGCGGGACAGGAAGAAGCGGAGGGCCTTAAGGCCATCTGCATGGGGAATGCAGGTGTAGAGGGACTGGACGTCCATGGTAAAGATGAGGTGTTGGGGACCGGGGAATTGGAAGTTCTGGAGGAGGTGGAGGGCGTGGGTGGTGTCACGGACATAGGTAGGGAGTTCCTGGACCAAGGGGGAGAAAATGGAGTCGAGATAGTTGGAGATCAGTTCGGTGGGGCAGGAGCAGGCGGAGACAATGGGTCGACCAGGGCATTCAGGTTTGTGGATTTTGGGAAGGAGATAGAAGTGGGCAGTGCGAGGTTGGGGAACGATGCACTCCCCAGAATGTTATCTGGGTCTCTGGATTAACAGTCCAACGATTATACCAATAGACCATTGCCTCCCCAAACATCCAGGGGTATCAGACTATTCGGAAGGACAGACAGGAAGATAAGGAGAGTGGTGTAGCTCTGATATTTAAGGATGACATCGGAGTAATTGTGAGAGATGATATAGGTTCTGTGGAGAATAAGGTTGAATCCATTTGGGTGGAAATTAGAAATTCTCTGAGAAGAAAACGTCACTGATAGGCGTAGTCTTTTGGCCACTAAATAATAACATCACATAACGGCAGGTAATAAAAAAAAAAAACAAATGCCTGTAAAATGGTACGGCAATTATTGTGGGGGATTTTAGTCTACATGTCAATTGGTTGCAACAGGTCGATCAAGGCAGCCTTGAGAAGGAGTTCATTGAATGTATCTGCAATAGTTTTCTTGAACAGTATGTAATGGTACTGACAAGGAAGCTCTCCTAGATCTGGTCCAGTGTAATGATACAGGGATAATTAACGATCTCATAGTTAGGGATCCTCTTGGAAAGTGTGGTCAATATACAATTTAGAAGACAGATGGAAAGTGAGAAGATAAAATCCAATGCCAGGGTCTCGTGCTTAAACAAACAAGACTACAATCGAATGAGGGAGGAGTTGGTTAAAGTAGACTGGAAGCAAAGACTTCATGGAGGGACAATTGGAGGAACAGTGGAGGACTTTCAAAGCAATTTTTTAAAGTGCTCAGCAAATGTGTATACCAGTGAGAAGGAAGGACTGTAGGAAAAGAGGTAATCAGCCATGGCTGCCTAAGCAAACAAGGGGGGGGCTATCAAATTGAAAGATAAGGCATACAAAGTGGCAAAGACCAGTGGGAAACTAGAAGATTGGGAAAACTTTAAAGATCAACAGAAAGCCACAAAAAAAAGCTATAAAGAAAAGCTATATTGGTGCCGCCTCGTGCTCCCACGAGGAGCTCGAACAGTTCATCCACTTCACCAACACCTTCCACCCCAACCTTAAGTTCACCTGGACCATCCCTAATACCTCTCTCTCCTTCCTGGACCTCTGTCTCCATCTCTGGCAACCACCTAGAAACCGATATCCATTTCAAGCCCACCGACTCCCACAGCTACCTAGAATACACCTCCTCCCACCCACCTTCCTGCAAAAATGCCATCCCCTATTCCCAATTCCTTCGCCTCCGCTGCCAGGATGAGGCATTCCACTCCCGTACATCTCAGATGTCCTCGTTTTTCAAGGACCGCAACTTTCCCCCCCTCAGTGGTCGAGAACGCCCTCGACCGTGTCTCCTGCATTTCCTGCAACTCATTCCTCACACCCACTCCCCTTAATAACAACCAAAACAGAATCCCCCTTGTCCTCATGTACAACCCCACCAACCTCCGGATCCAACGCATCATCCTCCGACACTTCCGCCATCTGCAATCCGACCCCACCACCAAAGACATTTTTCCCTCCCCACCCTTATCTGCTTTCTGGAGGGACAACTCTCTCCATGACTCCCTTGTCTGCTCCACACTCCCCTCCAGCCCCACCACACCCGGCACTTTTCCTTGCAACCGCAGGAAGTGCTACACTTGCCCCTACACCTCCCCCCTCACCCCCATCCCAGGCCCCAAAAAGACTTTCCACATCAAGCAGATGTTCACCTGCACATCTGCTAATGTGGTATACTGCATCCGCTGTTCCCGTTGTGGCCTCCTCTACAGCGGGGAAACCAAGCAGAGGCTTGAGGACCGCTTTGCAGAACACCTATGCTCGGTTCGCACTAAACAACTGCACCTCCCAGTCGCAAACCATTTCAACTCCCCCTCCCATTCCTCAGACGACATGTCCATCCTGGGCCTCCTGCAGTCCCACAATGATGCTACCTGAAGGTTGTAGGAACAGCAACTCCTATTCCGTTTGGGAACCCAGCAGCCCAATGGTATCAATGTGTACTTCACAAGCTTCAAAATCTCCCCTCCTGCTACCACATCCCAAAACCAGCCCAGCTCGTCCCCGCCTCCCTAACCTGTCCTTCCTCCCACCTATCCCCTCCTCCCACCTCAAGCCCCACCTCCATCTCCTACCTACTAACCTCATCCTGCCCCCTTGACCTGTCCGTCCTCCCTGGACTGACCTATCTCCTCCCTACCTCCCCACCTACACTCACCTTTACTGGCTCCATCCCTGCCTCTTTGACCTGTCTGTCTCCTCTCCACCTATCTTCTCTTCTATCCATCTTCTATCTGCCTCCCCCTCTCTCCCTATTTATTTCAGAACCCCCTTCCCCTTCCCCTCCCCCATTTCTGAAGAAGGGTCTAGGCCTGAAATGTCAGCCTTCTTGCTCCTCTGATGCTGCTTGGCCTGCTGTGTTCATCCAGCTCTACACCTTGTTATCTCAGATTCTCCAGCATCTGCAGTTCCTACTATCTATAAAGAAAAGTAAGCTAGATTATGAGAGTAAACTAACTCAGAATATGTTGAGAGATACCAATATATAAAAAAAAATTCATGAAGGACAGATCATGTTTAACTAATTTATAGAATTCTATATGAGCGTGTTGGACGACAGGGACCCAGTAGATGTAGTGTATCTGGCTTTCCAAAAGGCATTCGACAAGGTACCGCACAAAAGGCTGCTGCAGAAGATAAGGGGCAGCATGGTCGCTCAGTGGTTAGCACTAGGCCTCACAGTGCCAGGGACCCGGGTTTGATTCCACCCTTGGGTGACTGTCTGTGTGGAGTTTGCACATTTTCCCCGTGTCTGCGTGGGTTTCCTCTGGGTGCTCTGGTTTTCTCCCACAGTCCAAATGTGCAGGCTAGGTGGATTGGCTATGCTAAATTACCCTTAGTGTTCAGGGATGTGTAGATTCGGTGGGTTATAGAGGGATGGGTCTGGGTGGGATGCTCTGAGGTTTGGTGTGGACTTGTTGGGCTGAAGGGCCTGTTTCTGCACTGTAGGGATTTTATGAAGATAAAGGTGCACAGTGTTACAGGCAATGTATTAGCATCGATAAAGGATTGGTTAACTAACAGGAAGCAAACAGTCGGATAAGTGAATGCTTTTCTGGTTGGCGGTCAGTGGCTAGTGGTGTGCCTCCAGGATCAGTGTTGGGACTGCAATTGTTTACAATTTACATAGATGATTTGGAGTTGGGGAACCACATGTAATGTGTCAAAGTTTACAGATGACACCCAGAGGAGTGGTAGAGCAAAGTGTGCAGAGGGATATAGATAGTTTAAGTGCGTGGGCAAAGGTCTGGCAGATGGAGTACAATGTTGATAAATATGAAGTCATCCATTTTGGTAGGAATAACAGTAAAAAGGACTATTAGTTGAATGGTTAAAAAAAAATTCCAGCACACTGCTTTGCAGAGGGACCTGAGTGTCCTTTTGCCAAAAAAAGGTCGGTTTGCAGATGCAACGGGTAATTACAAAGGCAAATGGAATTTCGTCCTTCATTGCTACACAGATTGAGTTTAGAAGCAGGAAGGTTATGTTACTGCTGTATAGGGTGCTGATGAGGGCACACGTGGAATACTCCATGCAGTTTTGATCTCACTACTTGAAAAAGGATGTATTGGCACTGGAGGGAGTGCAGAGGAGATTCACTAAGGTGATTCTGGAGTTGACAGAGCTGGCTTATGAGGACAGACTGAGTAGACTGGGATTATATTCATTGGATCTTCTAGAAACATAAAATTATGAAAGGACTAGATAAAATAGAAGCAGGGAGGTTGTTTCCACTAGCAGGTGTAACAAGAAGGTATAGCCTCAAAATTAGAGGGAGCAGATTTAGGACTGAATTGAGGAGGAACTTCTTCACCCACAGGGTTGTTAATCTGTGGAATTCCCTGCCCAGTGACATAGTTGAGGCTTCCTCATTGAATGTTTTTAAAGCTAAGATAGATAATTCTTCTACCCATAAAGGAATTAAGGGTTGTGTTGCGATGGTGAGTAAGTAGAGCTGAAGCCATGAAAAGATCATCCATGGTCTCATTGAATGGTGGAGTGGGCTCAAAAGGCCAGAAGGCCTACTCCTGCTCCTCGTGTTCTTAAAAACATACTTGACCTCATCCTTACCAAGCTGCCAGCTGCAGATACTTCTGTCCATGACTGTATCAGTAAGAGCTACCAACGTACAGTCACAGATTCATACAACACAGAAGCAGACCCTTTGGTCCAACCTGTCCATGCCAAACATAATCCCAAACTAAACTAGTCCCACCTGCCTGCTCCTGGCCCCTATCCCTCCAAACCTTTCCCTTTAATGAACTTATCAAGATGTATTTTAAACATTGTAACTGTGCCCACATCCACCACTTCCTCAGGAAGTTCATTCCACGAGCCATCATCTGTGTAAACATTTGCCCCTCCTGCCTTTTTTAAATCCTGCCTCCTACCTTAAAAAATGTTCACCCTAGTCTTGAAATCCCCCCCCCCCCCCCCGCCAGGGAAAAGACACTTAAACATAAATCTTAGCTATACCCGTGATGATTTTATAAACCTCTATAAAGGTCACCTCTCCACGTCCTATGCTCCAATGAAAAAACTTCTCAGCCTATCCAACCTTTCTTTACAACTCAAATCTTCCATACCCAGTCCCTGTGGAGATGAAGTCCTTCCTTCCCATTGAGGATACCCTCCCGTTCTGATTGGAGCAAATGTTGAACAAATCTAGCATCTCTAGACTGGGCATCCGTGAGGTACTGTGAGCCATCAAAAGTAGCAGAATTGTACTCCATTACAATCTGTAACCTCATGGCCCAGCATATCCCCCACTCAACTATTACCATCAACCCTGGTTCAATGGAGAATGCGGGAAGGCATGCCAGGAGCAGCACCAGGTGTACCTAAAAATGAGGTGTTAACCCGGTGAAGCTACCAAAAAGAGGATTACTAGCATTCCAAAACAGCATAAGCAGTAAGTGATAGACAGAGAAAAGTGATCCCACAACCAATGGAACAGATCTAAACTCCGCACTCCTGCCACATCCATCCAATCATAAATGATGGACAATTGAACAGCTCACTGGAGGAGGATGCTCCACAAATGTCCCCAGCCTCAATGACGGAAGAGCCTAACACTTTAGGGCAAAAGATAAGGATTCTCCCAGTGTTCCCCAGCATCACCCAGATACCAGTCATCAGCCAATTGGATTTGTTTGACACGATATTGAGAAATGGTTGGAGACACTGGATACTGCAAAGGCTACAGGACCCAACAACATTCCAGCAATAGTACTGAAGGCTTGCTCCAGAACTTGCCGCTCCCCTAGCCAAGCTGTTCCAGTACAGTTACAACACTGGTATCCACCCAACAATGTGGAAAATTGCCCAAGTATGTCCTGTACACAAAAAGCAGGACAAGACAAATCCAACCCAACCAATTACCGAAAGAACTGCAGATACTATAAATCAGGAACAAAAACAGAAGTTTCTGGTAAAGCTCAGCAGGTTGGCAGTATCTGTGAAGAAAAAAAATCTGAGTTAATGTTTTGGGTCTGGTGACTCTTCCTCAGAATTCAACTACTGCCCCATCAGTTCACTCTCAGTCAACAGTAAAGTGATGGAAGGGGTCATCAACAGTGCTATCAAGCAGCACCTGCTCAGTGATGCCCAGTTTGGGTTCCGCCAGGGCCACTCAGCTCCTGACCTCATTACAGCCTTGGTTCAAGCACGGATAAAAGAGCTGAATTCTAGAGGTGAGGTGAGACTGACAGCCCTTGACATAAGGCCATATTCAACTGAGTGTGTCATCAAGGAGCCATAGCAAATTGGATTCAATGGGTATCGGGGGCAAACTCTCTGCTGGTTGGAGTCACACCTGACACATAGGAAGGTGGTTGTGGGAGGTCAATCATTTCCGCTCCAGGACATCTCTGCTGGAGTTCCTCAGGGTAGTGTCTAGGCCTAACCACCTTCAGCTGCTTCATCAATTACTTTCTCTCCATCATAAGGTCAGAAGTGGGGATGTTCACCGATGATTGCACGCCTTTTTCAGTACCATTTGTGATTCCTCAGACACTGAAGTAGTCCATGTTAAAGTGTGACAAGATCTGGACAATATCTAAGCTCAGGCTGACAAGTGGGATAACAATCCCCAATAACAAATTTCCCAACGCCAGTCCATCTGCAAAGGCACAAGTCAGGAGTGTTGTGACATACTCCCCACTTGCCTGGATGGGTGCAGCTTCAACAACACTCAAAAAAACCTTGATACCACCTAGGACAAAGCAGCCACTTGATTGTCACCATATCCACTCCCTCCACCAGGCTCAGTCCCATTACTGCTGCTGCTACCTACAAGATCCACTGCAGAAATTCACCAAAGATCCTTTGACATTGCCTTCCAAACCCACAACCACTTACATCTAGAAGGACAAGGGCAGCAGATACATAGGAACACTATTGTGAAATTTTTCGAGTATTTG
Organism: Rhincodon typus; assembly: GCF_021869965.1. Taxonomy (NCBI): domain Eukaryota; kingdom Metazoa; phylum Chordata; class Chondrichthyes; order Orectolobiformes; family Rhincodontidae; genus Rhincodon; species Rhincodon typus. The sequence continues at coordinate 26,375,006 of NC_063332.1, read as the reverse complement.
TGACTTAGAAGGCAGGATGTTAAAATAATAGGGGGAAGTATGTGTGGTCCATTTTAAGAGATCATGTGCTTTTCTAAGCTTCTGTTCTGAAAATTGAAACATGTATCAATTGACGGAGTGGTTGGCAACCCTCGGCTTGTTTCGATGTTCAGGTAACCAGCTTGAATATCAGCCAGTTAATTTAAACCAGGCCCAAGATACCAAAACCCAATTAAATTGGGTGCTGATGGTGTTGACAACCTAGGACCAATCCTATTATAAGAAAATTGATAGGTCATCAAAAGGTGTATAAGAAGAGGGTTTTTGACAGAGTGACAGCAAACTGCTGTCAGAAGAATTAAACTCTGGGTCTCACAAATCTTTAAGCTCTCTGATTAAGCGCCATCTAAAAAGATACCATTGCACTCTTAGCTAATATTCCTGACCCAAAGATTTGACAAAGAAAGAATTCCTGGCTGAAGAATAGCAGAAAAGGCATGGAACATTCCAGAAGACGTATCCTGACTGGAGTTTTGAGAGTCTAAGTTTTAATTTATTTTTCTTACATAAACCAAAGTATAAAATGGGACTTGTATTAATTGGAACAGCATGTTATTATAATTATGTTTTGTTTGGGAACAGTTAGTAGTTAAGGGGAAATTGTTTGGTTAGTAGGTCTGTTTATTTATCTAACTCTAACAGTGAACAAATTAATTGTTATTTGTTTATTATAGTGTGAGTGAAAGGATTTCATTTCATATAAAAGAAAGGTTAAAAGAGATTGGGAAGTGAAAAGGCAGGTTATATCATTTTTCCCATTTCCTTCAGCAGATCATGAGGCGAACTGAGCTTCTCTGGTGTTTAGGTTTTAATCAGAGGGGTTCGTCCTCTCTCTGTAACAACACCTCCACCTGCAAGTTCTCCAGGTCACTTGCCATCCTGATTCAGAAATATAATCGCCATTCCTTGACTGTTGCTGGGTCAAAGTTCTGGAAATCCTTCCCAATGGCATTTTGAGTCAACCTGCAGCAAATAGACTGCAGCGGTTCAAGATGGCAGCTCATCACCCACCTTCTCAGGGACAACTAGGGATGGGAAATTGAGGTTGGCCCAGCCAGCAACACATCCCACAAGTGAATTAAAACAAAGAATCACCCCTCATCCTCAGCCAACATCCCTACATTCTGAACATCACAGCCAGAAGAACAATACTTTAGTGCTTATCCTGGTAATGGTCCTTCAGAATCTGGTGCCCCTTCACTGTCATCTTGTTTGCACAGTGTCCTAGCTAGCTTACAGTAGGCACGTGACCTTTACTTCTCCTGGAACTTTTTCTCATGTGATTTATGCCAGCCACTAAACATTCTTTTCACACTTTGACATTGCAAGAGATTTAGAGCATTGGGAGCCAACTGCAAACAAAAAACAAAAAAAAAAAAAAAAAAAAAAAAATGAATTAAACATGATTTGAAATGCTGGACTAGTCAGAATGGCTGAGAATTTTCACTCCATGTGCTGTGAAAGTGAAGAGAAATTGAGACAGAACTGGAATGGTTTCCAAAAGAGAAATACAGAACTGGAAGAGGCAGAACAAATAAGAATAGCAACCCACTTTATCATGTAATCCTCATTATGCACCATACCACAGCTACAAGACTATTGCACTCTGAACTTCACTAATGAGCAAAGAACGCAGGAGTCAAGAGATTCTAAAGGCATCTTAAACATATCTTAACCCCATAGTGATGTTACTTATGAAAAGTACATGTTCAAAATGGGACTGTCACCATTGAACACATGATGGCATTGACCTATCTAGCTGAACCCTGAGAGTTTGAACAAAGATCATCACAGACAGGATTCTCTTACAGATAAGCAATCCTGCTGTGAAAGCTTGTCTTCTCAGCAGAGAAACTCTTTAACTAATGGCTGACAACCTTGGTTTTTTTTTAAAAGAGTATTTTCTTCTAATTTAACCTATTTTTCTAATCAACCTGCTCAGATGTTATTACACACCTCTGGAGCAGGTGGAACTTGAACTGGGTCTCCTGGTCCAGGAGTAGGGACACTATCCCTGCACCACAAGAGGACCCTCAGCTACAGCATAGTAATGAACAACAGATGAGACTTTGTATTATGTTGAGAGGCATTCCAGGCCAAATAAAACTAACATTGGACAAAAAGGAAGAATTGTTTCCAGAAGAATCAGTAGAAAAGATCAAGGGCAAGATATAAATATCATAAGACCACTATGTAAGAGAAATGAAAAGATGGCCAGGAGGGAAAACTAACTTCAAGAAGCCAAAATCACTGAACATATATTTAGCTGGAAAGAAATAAATCCATTCTGGAAGATGGCTGCTGGAGAGATAATCGAAAATGATTCTGACAAATCACTCTACACAAAACATCAAGTTGGTATTGTCAAGTTGCAAAGTGATAAATGGTTTTTGACTGAGAGGAGAACGTTCAGTGAATATGAAAGGTCAAATAGATCAAGTGCTTTGTACAACATCATCAGCTTCACAAATCTGCGTGGAGTGGTGATTCAAGATGATGACCCAAAAATGAAGCCATCAAAAAGCGATGAGGAGGCATCTTGAAATGATACTCATTCCCTAGAGGATAATGAAGGTGAAAACTTAATGTGATGGGAAGAATGAAGACCAGGAGTTCCAGCTGGTAGACATCAAAAGCAATATCCACCCATCTCAGCTAAAGCAAGCCTAAAGCCTGGACTGGTAACCCAATACACACCAGAAGGTATCTGTAGCTTTGTCCAAGCCACTAAACCACTGACATCCAAACAGTTCCTAGAAGGTTACAGAAGTTATTTTTATAGGTCTTTAAAATGATATTCACCAGGTAGATATTGAAGTAGAGCAACATGAAAAGACAAAGTCAACATCTGGGGAGTTCTAACTTCAAAGGTCAACCTGAAAAACAGATTTAATAAAAAGGAACAGAGCAAACCAGGATGTCTAAAATTTATGGAAAGTAAATCAGAAAAAGTAATTGTTCTTTGAGGATCTGGCAGTGGCTAATGAGAAAAAGTCCCCAACTATTTCCTGCCCACAAAAAGCTTCCAACCCAGTCAATTACCAAATAAAGCATCCTCCGTTCTTTTAGTTTTTAATTCGGAAACAAACACAGAAATTATTGAAAAGCTCAACAGGTCTGACAGCATCTCTGAAGAGGAATCGGAGTTAACTGGTTCGGAGTTCCTCAGTTCTGCGGAACGGCCACTGGACCGAAGACGTTAACTCTGATTTCTCTTCATAGATGCTGTCAGACCTGTTGATCTTTCCCAGCAATTTCTGCGCTTGTTTCAGTCAATTGCCACACTGGAGTCTATTCCGAATCAATAAATCACTCAGCTTTAGGCCTAATTACAGCCTTGGACAAGACAGCTGAACTTCAAAGGGGATGCAAGGACAACTATCTTTTACAAAGTCCTAGCAAAAAAACTGGAGTTCGTGGGAATTGAAGGAAAGCTCTCTACTGGCTGTAGCCATACTGTGTATTTAAAAAATGGTTGTGGTTATTACAAAAAAGAAAGGTCTCAGCTACAGAATAACTGTGCAAGAATACCCCAGGGCAGATATTTTTTTTAAAACAACCTACTGTGAATTGTTCAGACACCTCTGGAGGAGGTGGGACTTTAACCTCACCCCTTTGCTCAGGAGGTAGAGACACTACCATTATGCCAAAAGAGCCCAAGTTCCTCAGGGTAGTAGCCTTCCCCAGCCATCTTCAATAATGACTTTCCCACCCATCATCAGATCAGAATTGGAGACGTTGGGTAGATAAAGTAATATTGTGCAAGGTTATTTTGGGTGGAAGTAAGGCAAGAGATTGGCATCTAGTTGAAATGCTTAGAACAGACCAAGCATGAAGCACCGAATGGCCTCAGTCTGCACCATTATAAATTGGGAATGGCACTGGCAACGTTCAGCATCTTTGGTGACTCTTCAGATACCATAGCAGAACGTATCCAAATGCATCAAGACCTGGACACTGTTCAGGCTTGGGTTGACAATTAATTAGTAACATTCATGCCACCCAAGTGCCAGGCAACATTCATTTTCATGAAATAATTAAAACTTTACCCCTTAACATTTAATGGCATTACCGTAGCTGAAACCCCCAGTTTCAACATTTTTTTTATTCATTAATAGGATGAGGGCGTCATGGGCAATAAATGCTGCTTGGTCAATCGGGCAGTTAGGAGTCAACCACATTGCTGTGGGTCTGGAGTCACATAGGCCAGACCAGGTAAGGATAGCAGTTTCCTTCCCTAACAAGGACATTAGTGAACCAGATGGGTTTTTAACAACAATAGACAATGGATTCATGGTCACCATTAGATTCTTAATTCCAGATATTTATTGAATTCAAATTCCACCATATGCCATAGCAGGATTCGAACCCAGGTCCCCAGAACATTGTCTGGGTCTCTGGATTAACAGTCCAGCAATAATACCTATAGGCCATCACCGCCTCATCCAGCAGGGTTATGAGTAACCAGAAACTGAATTGGACCAGCCATATAAATATGCTGGGTACAAGAGCAGGACATAGTAATCGATTAGCATCCCATCTATTACCCTCAATATTCATTCCCATTCACCACTAATGCACAGTGGGAGCAGCGTGTACTAGCTACACAATGCACTTGGTTGACGGTTGAAGGTTTTCTCTCGGACTGGAGCCCTGTGACTGGTGGAGTGCCACAGGGGGTTGGTACTGGGACCTTTGTCATTTATATCAATGATCTGGATGTGAATGTACAAGGCATGATTAGTAAGTTTGCGGATGATGCAAAATTAGGAGATACCATTGGTAGCAAGAAGGTTATTAAAAATTAGAGGGATCTTGATCGGATGGGGAAGTGGGCTGAGGATTGGCAAATGCAATTCAGTACAGATAAGTGTGAGAGGTGTTGAACTTTGCAAAGTCAAACAAATGTTAGGACTTGTACAGTAAATGGTAAGGTCCTGAGGAGTGTTGTGGAACAGAGGGTCCACACCTTGACACCATGTTCTCTCTGAGCTGCTGTACAGGTCTCCCAGAATTCTGCTGCGATGACTGTCAGCCATCCTCTGAGACAGTTTGTTGAAAGCAGCATCACAGGTGGAGAGGGTGGTGAAGAAGGCATTTAGCATGCTGGTCTTCAGTGGTTGAAGCATCGAGTACAATAGTTGGGACGTTATGTTACAGTTATAGAAGTTGTGGTGAGGCCACATTTGGGAGTTTGTGTACAGTTTTGGTCACCCTATTATAGGAAAGACATAGTTAAACTGGAAAGTGTGCAAAGAAGATTTGAGGATGGTGCCAGGACTAGTAGGCCTGAGTTATAGGGAGAGGTTGGCCACCATAGGACTTTATTCCATGGAATGCAAGATAATGAAGGGGGGGTTGCGGTTGCGGTGACCTGACTGAGGTGTATAAAATCATGAGGGGCATAGATAGAATGAATGCATATAGTCTTTTTTCCCCCCTCGGGGATGGAGAGTTGAAAACTAGACAGCATAGGTTTAAGGTAAGAGGGGTTAGATTTAAGAAGGACCTGAGGGGCAACTTCTTCATGCAGAGTGATGTATATATGGAATGGGCTGCCAGATAAAAAAAGTGGTTAAGGCAAGTACAATAGCAATATTTAAATAAATAACATTTTGATAGGTACATGGATGGGAAGGGTTTAGAAGGATATTGGCCAAAGTGCAGGCAATTAGAACTAGCTGAGTGGGCACCATGGTCAGTATGGACCAGTTTGGGCCAAAGGGTCTGTTTCTATGCTGCATTAATCTATGACTCTATAGCTCACCAAGTCCAACAGCATGTTCCAAACCTGCAACCACTACCATCTAGAAGTTCGAGGCCAGATGAGTGAGAACATCACTCTTGAAAATTCTCAAAGCCACTCACAGTGGAAATTGTTAATATCATATCATTGAAATATGTCATTTCTTCTGTGTTGCTGGGTCAAAAGCATGAAACTCCCTCCCCAACAACAACATGGATCCACAGTATGTAGACTACCTGCAGCTGGGGGGCATGTTACTCCTCCGAAGAGGTGGCCACACCTACAGCCCAAATGATTCACCCCTTCTCCAAAGTGGCCCAATAATTAAGTTTGGCACACCGTTGATTATCAGCATCTTCACCATATCCAAATCTGCCTCAACAATACCCTCATGGCCTGGTGGTAGCTCCAAGGCTTCAGAGCTGGCAGCCATGTTGGAATCTTCCAACCCAGTCAGGTTTCATAACCATTGGTCAGAATCAGGTGGACATTCCACTGTCAAGGAGACACCCAGACAGCCGTGTATATTCATTAACAAACTCACTCATCAATTAATTCAAGAAATCAGAGCTAAATTGGCTCCTTTTAAAACAGTTGCATTTGTGTCTGCAAGGAAGCTATCCACAAGGAAAGGGATTTTTTTCAAAAAAAAAAAAAAAAAAACAAAAAAAAACTAAATCTTGTTGCAATCAGCCAAGGGGAGAAAGTGAATAAAGAAGGGGAAAAAATCCGTTCATCTCTCCTCACCCGGGTGCTTAACAGCATGGGAATCCCAGCTGGAACAGTGATGCATTAGGGAACCTTGCTTAGGGTCTGGTCATAAAGATAAGTGTGTTGGCGATCTGTTAGAAGGCTGTTCCTAACAAGATACTTGGAGAGTTCAATTGGAGCCAAAATGTGGGCTTAGAACCCCCATTTAATGTCCACATTGAGATTTATGGCAGGCTTTAGGACCCCAATTGTATCAGTGCATCAAACTCAATGGAGGGGACTTGATTATGGCTCAAAGTACATCACGCACACACAAACCACACTCGTACACCTCGGAACAGCTATGAATATTATTTAAGTCCTTTTAATTTTGGTATTCATTTGCACAGCATTTATTTTTAAAAAGTCATTGCATTTCAAATCAACGAGCACTTTACCACAGGATTGAAGGTACACTTTAGTGGAGAGTCAGCATTTAGAGACTGTACTTATTTAAAAATCAGAGTTAGGAGAACCATTGTTTCCTTATTTCAATCGCTTCATTTAAAAGTGTTTAACAGTGAATGTACTTGAGGCATTGAGAATTTGATTGTGCAAGTTTAGCCAAAACATGCAAACACCCAGAAACACCAGAATGTTTACTGGTTAATTTCACCCTCATACTGTTAGTTTACATTATATCAAACTCAAATCTCTCCTCTCAAAACATACAGATTCCAAACCATAAAATTTCCATTGTCTTATCAGATCAACAATACAAATAACGCATTGATTTCAGTGTTTTGTGTTGACAAATCAGGAAGAACAAATTTTATAACATGAGATTTGAAGAGTTGTTTAGGTGCAATAAGATTGGGGTGGGGCAAGAGGAAAGATTCTCTTTAAAATAAGAAAGTTGGCTCACCTAGTTTTGCCAGTGAAGTCCTTTTGGTGCCTGCCAAATTACTGACAAGTCAAAGTTATACGGCACCCAATTCTGGTAGTGTATCTATAGTTTCTCACATTCAAGAACGGTACAATATCAAATACCAGCCTGAATGTCCAACTCACTCCACATTATATTTGACTGCAGTGCCATTTATTAAAAAAAAAAATCCATTTGTCTGCAAACCGAACTTTGCACAAAATAAGTGGACATTGACTAAAAAGGTGAAATGAAGGTAACCCAGGCACTTCACGTCAACAATGACAAAAGAATCGTTATGTTTACTGTTGACTACGCCCTTCCACACTTGAACTTCCAGGACCTTTCTAAATGTTAAATGGACATGGGTCAATTTCACTCATCTATACAAGTTATTACAACAGCTTTTAGAAATACATTAGCCACAATCTTAATCTACAAATTAATTTAATCATTCCACATTAACAATATTTCACATAAAACATTTCACAAGAGAAAATTTAAAATCCAGTTTACCTGGGGAAAAAAGGCAATTTGGACAGCAATGGCTCCAAAAACAAAGTGTGTTACAATCTTCCACATTTTCACTTTTGTACCACAATCCATTAGTAACATGCAGCACAGCTCTATATTTGATTCAGTTACTATTTCAGAAGAACTGCCAGAATGCACTGTACTAAAGTTGGAAGCTAAATAAGTAGCATTCATTCCACCTTCCAAAATAAAAACCACAATATTTTTGAACAGGTACTGCTTGAAAAATAGTTAAGGTGCATGTAATAGTTTGTCAGTAAATGGTTTCTGTTCAAACAGAAATTTCTATTAGGTAAAACACATGCATTTGTGAAAAATTAGTGCAAATTACAATTGTTAACACAATTCACTATTCATTCACTATTTTTATCTCCAAAGTTTAAAGTTCAAGAACAAGTGAATTTTATACAGTTCTGGATGTAATCTCTTCAGCAAATAAGACGAATGTGAGACTTGGAAACAACCTGCTGACACAAGGGATGAGCTATTAACTTTCAGAAAGTTTGTTTTCCACAGAACTGGCACCAGGGGTTCAACTCCATTTAATGCCATTGTGTTTCATCTAATCTTCTGGATGGCACTGTCACAATGAGAAGGATGCAACAAAACAGTCCAGTTGTCAGATCGCATTGGAAGTACTTATTCACCAGTAAAATAGACCTTGACAGAAACAATTATTCCTCTTGAGGAGAACGAGGCAGGCGTTGATGGGCAACGAACAACAAAGCAAGTTGCTCGTGATCCAGAATGCAAAGATTTGCGATGAATCAGAGGAAAGTGCAGTTCCACAAGACTGAATCCCAGGAGAGATGCAGCATATCTGGAGGGGCACCAATTCCTCTTTTCAAAGAGGAGAGGCAATTCTACATCGTGTACTAGTTATGAGCCTATTCCACACACCAAAAGAATCACAAGGCCGCTGTTACCATCCTGCGTACACTGGTTCTCTATCCCAGGCAATTCCATAAGGTGGGTGAGGCTCCTGGCCAGGGAACGGCTCTTTCCTCAGTAACGGGGCACGCACAGAGTCCACTTGTCTGACCTTCTTGCGACGAAGTAGTGTTACAATAATCAGCAAAATAACTAAAAAGAAAGTACATGAAATTGATCAGAGACAGAAAAATACAGGATCACAGCTAGTAAAAGACAGGCACGAGTTTCATTTTATTAATTTCTATGAAAGAAATTCAATACCGCTTTAACAAAAAGAAAGGTGCCTGTGGCTCAATGCTGTAATCTAGTTGCTTCTTGTAACAAAATACAATTTACCCACGTATAGGTCACTTAAATTCTTCTAAGTTGGGTTTTTCACAAAAAGGTAATGTCTTTGGACAATCTTAAAATATTTAGGAAATATCTGGCACTGAGCAAACCAGGTACAAAATCAGTGATTACAAACCTTGACACTGAGTCAAACACCTCTCGTTGCTGACTCCAGCTGACATGAAGCCAAGGCAAACCTTCAATATCTCACCCAAGGGTCATTGATAATTCTCTTAAATTCAGCACTCTTGAACAAAAGGGCCCAAAATCCAACCGTAAATTCATTACTTATATGGCTTAGGCCAGCACTGGATGAACTGAACTTTCTAGCTTGTTTAGCTAGATAATTCCAAATCTACATAGTGCATTTACTCAGCCACAAACTGGAGTCCAGTAAAAGATGGCAGGTGTTGCTACCCAGGCATCTGCCCCAAGGCCTCAAATTTTTACCAGAAATAAATCAATGACTTGCCAGAAGAAGAAATTTATGCTGTCAACAGCAAACTTGGCTATAAGTTGCGTAAAACAGGATGTTACAAAAGGGACATACATAAATTTAGTGAGAGATAGTAGGAACTGCAGATGCTGGAGAATCCGAGACAACAAGGT
>NC_063332.1:26329976-26364800 GCF_021869965.1 Rhincodon typus | reverse complement strand
GGCCTAGACCCTTTCTGATGAAGGGTCTAGGCCCGAAACGTCAGCCTCTCTGCTCCTATGATGCTGCTTGGCCTGCTGTGTTCATCCAGCCCTGCACCTTGTTGTCTCTACATAAATTTAGTGAGTGGGCAAAATGGTGATGTTTGGAATTCAATATGGGAAAGTGTGACAGGTTATCTAAATTTTAATTCTGCTTAATGGGGAGAGAATATGAATTGTGGAATAGCAAAGAGATTTGGTAGTTCAGATGTTTAAAAAAATTGCAAAAACCTCACACAGTTCTGGCTTCCCTAGTCATCAGGAACATCTTTGTGTTAATCCTGTCCAGTCCTGTCAAAATTTTAAATCAGTTTATATAAACTCCCCTTCATTCTTCTAAAGTCCAGTGCATATAGTCCTAACTAATCCAGTCGCTCTTCATACAGAGATAGTAGGAACTGCAGATGCTGGAGAATCCGAGACAACAAGGTGCAGGGCTGGATGAACACAGCAGGCCAAGCAGCATCATAGGAGCAGAGAGGCTGACGTTTCGGGCCTAGACCCTTCATACATCAGTCCTGCCATCCCAGGAATCAGACTTGGAAACCTTTGTTGCACTCCTTCCATACCCAGATCATCCTCCTTCAAATGAGGCCAAACCTACCTGCAATACTCCAAGTCTGATCTCATAAATGGTGTACAAATGCAATTAGATATCCTTGCTCTTGTACTCGCAGTGAAGGCCAATGCACTTCTGCAATGCACTTAATGATTCCCTGTTCTTCCACAGTGCTGTTGAAGTTCTTGTAGATAGAAATCTTAGAAGTCACTTCTTTTGAAGTGAATTTCCATTCATCTCACAGGACTAGAGAGTGTCCCTACCTCTGGGCTAGGAGGTCCCAGGTTCCAGTCCCAACTATCTTGAGTTTATCATAACCCTGAACAGGTGGATTAAGGATATTTGGAAATTCTTGAAAAAAACAGTTATACCTTGTTGAATAATGTGTACTTGGGAGTTGAATGCCATACTATATAGCAATCTTTGAGTTTAAATCACATGCAAAAGTTACAGTTTTTATTCAATCTCTACAAAGAGATGATTAGTAAGGAGAAGGATATTCTGTTTACCGCTCCTCAATTTACTGTCTAAAAATTCCTAAGTGTAATTGGCTATTTAGCCTATTTAACTGAATGCCAGAGAACCCAGTAGCGGATGAACAAAATTATCAGAAAAGTTGAATTTCACACCATAAGACCATACAACACAATTCTTAAATTCAACACTTAAACAAAAGGGCCCAAAATCCAACCGTAAATTCATTACTTCCATTCATTACTTTTATAGCATAGGCCAGCACTGGATGAACTCAATTTTCTAGTCTGTTTAACTGGATAATTCCAAATCTCTGCTGCATTTACTCAGCCACAAACTGAGTATATGGTGTCTATACTCAGTACAGAGGGGCAGCATAGTAACACTGGTTAGCACTGCTCCCTCAGTGCCAGGGACCCAAGTTTAATTCCAGCCTGGGGTGACTGTCCACGTGGAGTCTGCACGGGTTTCCTCCGGGAGCTCCAGTTTCCTCCCACAGTCCAAAGGTGGGCAGACTAGTTAGGTTGGCTATGCTAAATTATCTTTAGATTTCTGAAGCTTTTCCCCATTTAGTAAATAGTCTCTGCTTCTACTCTCCTACCAAAGTGCAAAACCTGGAGCCTTCCCACGCTGTATTCTATCTGCTACTTCTTTGTCCACTCTCCTAGCCTGTCCAAGTCTTTCTGCAGCCTTCCACTTCCTGTCCCTCCACCTATCTTTTCATCTGCAAACGTAGCAACAATGCCCTCAGTCCCTTCATCCAGATCATTAAAGTGTATAATGTGAATAGTTGTAGTCCCACCACTTATAACTCCACTAGTTACCAGCTGTATTCCTGGAAAAGATGCATTTATCTCTACTGTCTTCTGTCTGTCAGCCAATGTGCTATCCGTGACAGCACCTTGCCCCCAACATCATGTGTTCTTCTCTTATTTAGTAGCCTCCTGTGCAGCACCTTGTCAAAGACCTTCTGGAAATCAAAATGGATCACATCCACTGGCTCTCCTTCATCTAACTTACTCATCATCTCCTCAAAGAATTCTAACAGATTTGTCAGGCATGACCCTCCCTTGATGAAGCTATGTAGACTCTGCCCTATTTTACCATGCACTTCCAAGTACTCTGCAATCTCATCTTACTAATGGTCTCTAAAGTCTTACCAGCAACCAATGTCAGAATAACCACCCATGTTTTCCAGTCTTCTGCCTTTCTCCCTTCTTAAAGAGAAAATGTTCATCATCCAGTCCTTTGGGTCCCTCCCGGACTCGCGATTCCTGAAAGATTACCACCAGTACCTCTACAATCTCAAAATAGAATCCCTATAGTGAAAGAGCCACCACGTCTAACTGATCCTTCAAAGAGCATCCCACCCTGACTACCACACACTACCGCCAACCATCACCCGCCCCCTGTCCCAAATCCATCCCCGTATCCCTGCATTTACCATGGCTAATCCAACTAGCCTGCAAGTTCCTGGATACTATGAGGTACTTTAGCATGGTCACACCACCTAGCCTGCACATCTTTGGACTGTGGGAGGAAACCAGAGCACCTGGAGGAAACCCACACAGACACAGGGAGAATGTGTAAACTCCACACAGACAGTTGCCCAAGGGTGGAATCGAACCCAGGTCCCTGTTTCTGAGAGGATGCAGTGTTAACCACTATGCTGCTGTGCTGCCCTAAGCTGTCTCATCCGATGATTCAAGCTCAAATTGCAGGGTAAATCCTATCATGGTTCCCTCACCTAAAGCTCCCTAATCCCGTCCGCCTCATCATACACCAAATCCAGAACTGCCTGTTCCTTGGTAGGCTGTACCTCAAGCTGCTGAAAAAAAAAAGCCACCATCTCTTAGAGATTCCAATAATTCTTTTTGAGCTCTGCTAGCAACTGGATTTTCCCAGTCCACCCATATATTGAAGTCCCCCCTAAATTGTTCTAATAGTGCCTTTCTTATCTCGATTTATTTTCAGCCCCACATCTTGACTACTGTTAAGGGACCTGTACGTGACTCCCAATCAAGTTCTCTTTTTCTTTGTGGTTCCTCAATTCTATCCATAGAAATTCTACACCAGAGATATCTGGATTATTCAGTAGCTTTCTCCAAGATCAGCAATGAGCACTGTCAATTCACCAATAACTGACAAGTCCAGGCCATAAATTTGCTACTTCTTCACCCAATCAAGGCACCAAATGCCCTTCTCGGGACATTTTGATCCAACTATTATTCAGTAGAGTGCAAAACAAGCCAGGTTAGAGGGGTCAAAAACAGAAATTGCTGCAAAATCTCAGTTGGTCTGGCAGCATCTGTGAAGAGAAATCAGAGTCAACGTTTTGGATCTAGTTACAGGGGTCATCCTGAGACAAGTTACATTTGGGAGAAAGCTGTATAAGCGCCCTGCTCTGCCAGATTACATAACATTAATCCAAAAACAGTGTTGTATCAAACACTATCCAGGTCTCCAATTATCAGATTCTACCTGTTTAAAAATTTAAGACTCTTATTGGAAGTCAACTTGGTAGAATTCCTTTCATCACTCACCATAAGTAATACAAACTGCCATATTTAAAACACTCAGTGATGTGCATTAAATGAGATTTTTACTTCATCTATTTCAAGGCAGGATGTCGGACAACTTCTGGAGATATTGAGCAGTTAGAGTTGGACACCAAGTCTTATTTGTGTTAATTAGCTGTGTCTACACCACCTCCAAAGAGGGAACAGAAGTAATTCTTATGGTCTACTCACTTAGCGAAAGGACCACAAGCAGGAAGATGGTCAATGGTGTCAGCACACAGTGATCTCCCGACTTCAGGAAGAACGTTTCCATGCAGTACTGAGGCGCGGTACTTCCAGCTGGACAAAATGCATCAACTGGACACTGGATTGGAGCAACATCGGGACTCTGGGAAAACAGAAGTCACAATTTGTACATCATAAAGGCCACATTTTGGGTCAGAATTAATGTCAACACTCAAACACCCGAAACGCAAGTCACTGAAACCATGAAACAACCGATACTAAAAACAAAAGACAAAACACTGCAAATCTTGGCAGTTCTTCACCTGAAATGTATCTCACCACATTTCAGAAATATTAATTAAATTGTTGTGTTTGCATTCATCACACGATGAAGATTTCACTCTTAGGTATTTTCATAAACTGTCCAATACTAACTGTGTTTTGGTTCTTCACATCCAGTTTATGTAACAAACTATAAAGCAATCACTGTTCCTGTCATTGACACCAAGTGGAACTCCAGTAAATCATGCAGAAACCACATGGTTTAACAGATTGCTAAGAATGACACTTGAAAAGCAAACCCGAAGCAACATACAACTAAACAACGTGGTTAAAACCCAGGAGAGGGCACCCCAGCCTTGGTTAGTCAAAGTGCCAGGTATCACTTACCATGGACCATGAGATTGAGATTTCTGAAAGACAGCATTTTCCCCACCTGAACCAACACAAGTCTGTCATAGAGGTCAGGTGAGTGTATGGAATGAGCTGGCAGAGGAAGTGGTAAAGGCAGATACAATTACAACATTTAAAAGACATTCGGACAAGTACATGAACAGGAAAGGCTAAGAAGAATATGGGCCAAAATGTAGGCACATGGGACTAGTCAGTTTAGGAAACTTGGTCAGAATGGACGAATGGGGCCAATGGGTCTGTTTGCGTTGTCCGACTCACTCACTCACAGCTGACTCAGTGTTGAAAACAATCAATTGTAAATTTTGGAAGGTTTATTTTTTTTTTAAAAAAGGCGTGGGTTGTGGAATTATTTCCCTCCTCATGAGAGCCAATGGTGCTGTCATCATCTGTATTCAGAGTGTGATTGTCCACCCAGGAAACTCCATGTCACTGGTCACGGGGTCTGTGGGGGTCCTTGTGTTGCTGACAATCCCAAACCCAGAGCCATATCTCTGATCACACATTTGGCAAGTGTTTCCAGGAGGCGGAAGTGGTCCTTGGCTTCAAGAACATTGGCATTCCTTTCCCATACATACCCTTGCCAGCAGGTGTTCTTCAAGAATTGTGCGTCCTCATACAGGAACTTCCTCCAAGGAAGTTTCTTCTAAACAAGAGCCTCTCAAGGGTTGCTTGGGATTCTCTGTAATGCTTCATTTGTTCTCCTTTTAAATTCACTTGTGGAACATGGGCATCATTGGCTGGCCAGCATTTATTGCCCATCTTTAGTTGCCCTTGAGAAGCTGGTCATGAACTGCCTTCTTGAACCACTGCAGTCTATGTGCTGTAGGTAGACCCACAATGCCATTAAAAGAGGGAATTCAGGATTTTAACTCAGCAGTGAAGTAACAGCGATACACTTCCAAGTCAGGATGGTGAGTGGCCTGGAGGGGAACCTGAAGGTGGTGATGTTCCAATGTACCTGCTGTCCTTGTCCTTGTCCTTCCAAATCCACAGCCATTTAGAAAGTGCTGTCTGAGAAGCTTGGATGAATTTCCAAGGTGCATCTTGTAGATAGTACACACTGCTAAGACTGAAATGTCAGTGGTAGACGGATTGAATGTTTGTGGGTGTGGTGCCAACCAAGTGGGCTGCTTTGTGCTAAATGGAGGTCTTAGAGTGGCTTCCTTGAGCTGGGTGAAGATGTTCCAAGGAATGGTCACCGGACCCAAAACGTTAACTGTGATCTTTTCTTCACAGATACTGCCAGACCCGCTGAGCTTTTCCAGCAACTCTGTTGTTCCTGGTGCAGATGGTTCACTTTGGCAGTTGGAACTCGGGCATCTTAAGCACGTGGCTGGTGCAGCAGAGTTACTTTTGGATGATCCTGGTCTTAATGCTGGTGCGATTGGCTGCTTCAGGCAATGTGGTAACTAAGACATAGTACAATTCCAAACGAGGAGTACTCACAGGGCAATAATGCTGCTCAGGACACAGGTCACAGCTCTCCTGTCCTACCATTATCTGGTAGTACCCAGTCTTGCACATCTTGCAAAGTAAATCTTCTGGTTGCTTGTACATACCTTCCAAGTTAAAAAAAAAAAAGCCAAAATGAATCCAATCAATTACTACACACTTGCAACATTAAGATGTCTAAATCCTATATAAACCTGCCTGCTCGATGTCTTCGAGACAACAAGGTGCAGGGCTGGATGAACACAGCAGGCCAAGCAGCATCATAGGAGCAGAGAGGCTGACGTTTCGGGCCTAGACCCTTCATCAGAAAAGGGGGAGGGGAAGGGGGTTCTGAAATAAATAGGGAGAGAGTGGGAGGCGGATAGAAGATGGATAGAGGAGCTCGATGTCTTCACTGTTCAATGTGTTGCATGGTACAGTACACAAATTTACAGACCAGCACAATCACTAGATAGATTCCTGCTTTGTGAAGGGATAGCTGATGCCAACAAGATTATTAATACAGGAGATGACAGAGGAGAAGTTAAGGGTGCCATAAATATACTTCATACTTCCAAGCTGGCAACAGGAAGGAGAAGAAAATGGAGTTCATGGTCTGCTTCAGTAATCGCCCCCACTCTGTCCCTGCAAAGCATGTGTCGACTTAGCTCAGGTGAAATTTGGTTACATGTCCACCAATATTGCTGTTCCAGAAAACACTACCCCTAGTTGGGCCAACTGAGTTAGCCCTTAATCATTGATCTAATGGTTTCTATTTAAGTCAACCACCTCAACCTCAAGGTATCATTGAAGGAGCTCCCCAGGTGAGATATTTTTAAAACAAACCATTCAGACATGTACCGACATATCTGGGGCAGGTGGGGCTTCACTGCTCCTGGACTCTGCTGTATGGAATGTTGTGGTAGTGTGGTAGCAAAATCAAGAATTCACTGCCCCTAAGGGCAATAGAGACAGAAACCTTCCTGACCATTGAGTATTTAGATGTGCACTTGCAATGCCAAGGTCTAAAAGGCTATGGGCCAAGTGGTGCAAAATGGGATTAGCTTAGTTCAATAGTTGTTTCAGACTGGTGCCACAGAAAGCAGTTGAGGCCAAAACATTGAATGTTTGAGAAGGAGTCAGTTTTGAATGCTGAAAGGATCAATATATGGGGAGAAAGCACAACCAGGGTACTGATTAACCATGGTCCTTTTGAATGATAGGAGCAAGGTGAATGGCCTACTTTCTACCCCACCACCTACTCCGCCTATACCTGGTTGACATGGTGCGCACTCTGTTGCTGCTGTAGTCAGAGCCTCCTCCCCACCAGGGCATGCTGTACACTTGTCACACTGTGTTGTGCTGAAAAGAAAATAAAAAAAGAGAGAACATTTTACACACACTAACCCGAAAACAGGCTATCACAAAGATAGAACCTAAACCTTTAAATGATGGCAGGCACACTGGACTCGATGGTTTTAAAAATAGTGGCATCTCAAGCCTAGAGTACTATTTACATTTTTAGTATTTCTCTCATGTGGATCGTGCCTCAACTAGCTTTACATAGCAGAGGGAGCAAAGCAAAGGTGGGGTAGGAAGGAAGGGAGGTTACAGCAGGATCAAAACAGGAGGGTTTCAGGAGACAAAATAAATCAAAACCGAAAGAACTGCGGATGCTGTAAATCAGGAACAAAAACAAAGTTGCTGGAAAAGCTCAGCAGGTCCAGCAGCACCTGTGAAGGAAAAAAACAGTTAACGTTTCAGGTCCGGTGACCCTTCCTCCGAACATGGTCCAGTTCGGCTCATCATACTGAGTAGCAGGGCAGGCTCAAATCATGATTGAACACTTCATTATGGCTGATTAAACACAAATGTCTTTTACGCATCCCACCCCCATAGCCCTGCATGCCACTGGTAATCAGAAATCCAATCTCTCCCTTAAATATACTCAAAGGCTGAACTTCCACAGCCCTCCATGATGGAGAATTCCAAACATTCACAATACAATGAGGTAACAAAAAGAAAGGTCTAATCCTGGACACAATTGGCATCCCCAGATTTAGAAATTGTGCCCCCTGGTTCTAGACTCTCCAACCAGGGCAGACACCTTTCTTGTCTCCACTCTGTCTATTCCTTTATGTATTTTGCATGATTTAACACAATCACCCGTCATTCTTCTGAGCTCTAAAGAACACAGGCTCAGTTTGCCCAATCTCTCTTCATAGGACAGTCCCACCAGCCTGGGAATAAGTCTGATGAACCTTTATTGCATTTCCTCTATAGCAACATCATCTTTCTTGAGATAATGAGACCAAAACTGCATACAGTACTGTCCAGGTACTATCTAACCAAGTGACTTATCAACAAGGACACAGATCCTTTTGTACATTCCCCCCCCCACCTTTCTAACATTTGGCCATCTAAGGAAGAACCTGCACATTTATTATTCCTATCAAAGTGGATAATTTCACATTTTTCCCCATTATGTCCTCTCCACCATGTTCTTGCCTATTTATTCACCAAGGCTATCTAAACACTCCTGTTGAAGAAAGGGAGGCAAAAGACCAGAAATTTTAGGCCAGTTAGGCTGACTTCAGTCATGAGTAAGATTTTAGAGTTCATTATTAATGAAATTGCAAAATACTTGCAAGTGCATGTAAAATAGGGCTGAGTCAGCACTGTTTCAAAGGAGGTCATGCCTGACAAAGCTGCTAGAATTCTTTGAGGTGGTAACATGCTAATTAGACAAAGGAGAGCCAGTTGTCATGATCTTTTGGACTTCCAGACAGCCTTTAACAAGGTGCCACGTAAGAGGCTGCGAAATAAGATAGGAGCTCATGTTGTTAGGGGCATGATACTGACATTGATAGAAGATTGGCTGACTGGAGATAAAGGATACTTTTCAGGAAGGCAGCTGGTGACTAGTGGAAGTCCGCAGAGGCCAGTGCTGGGTCCACAACTTTTCACGTTATACATTAACGATCTGGACAATGGAACTGACAGCATTATTGCTAACTTTGCAGATCACAAAAAGATAGGCGGATAGACAGGTAGTGTTGAGGAAGCAGGAGGCTGCGGAAGGACTTGGACAGGCTAGGAGAGTGGGCAAAGATGTGGTAGATGGAATACAATGTGGGAAAGCTTGTGCTGGGATGTACGGATGAGGCTGTATAAAGGTTCTGATCAGACCTCATTTGGAATATTGGGAGCAGTTTTGGGCCTCGTATCTAAGTGCTGGCGTTGGAGAGGGTCAAGAGCAGTAGTACAAGAATGATCCGGGGGATGAAGAGCTAGTCACGAGGAGCGTGAGGACTTTAAGACTGTCCTTGATGGAGTTTGGGGTAGGAGGTGGGCGGAAATCTCTGAAACTTACAGGATATTGATAGCCTGGATGGGGTGGACGCGAAGATGATGTTTTCTCTTGTAAGAGAGACTAGGACCAGAGGGCACAGCCTCAGAATGAAGGGGCATCTCTTTAGAGTCAAGATGCAGTGAACTTCTTCAGCCACAGGATGGTGACTTTGTGGAAGTGATTAACACAGAAGGCTGTGGAGGCCAAGTCAGTGATTGTGTTCAAGACTGAGATGGACAAAGTTCTTGATTAGCAAGGGGATCAAAGGTTACAAGGAGAAGGTAGGAGACCGAGTTTGAGAAATATATCAGCCATGATCAAATGATGGAGACTAGATGGGCTGAACAGCCTAATTCTGCTCCTATAATCTTATGGCCTAAAACACAGGAATTTCCACCAGGACTTAAATGGGTCATCCGAGATTTCCAGGGAGCAGCACGGGAGCTTTCAATACTTCACTAAGCCATCAGTTCTAGATGATTTTTGGGCTTAAAATGATGCTGCATTAATACTTTAAAATACATCATGTGAAAAGAGATTTAATTTTGCACAGCTCAACTGCCAAGTGAGCAGAAGTTAGCTGATTTAGCACACACCAGGAATTCACAAATTAACAACTCTACTGAAATGATTCTACAGATATGCACATGGATATTACCTACTTGCAAAATAATCCTTGAGAACAGGGCTCACACCCAGTAGCATTCATCTCCGAAAAGTAACCTGTGAAATGAAGTAGATTTTTAGTGCATTTTCTGAATATGTCCAGTTGGATGCAATTGGCTCATGTTCACGGAAATATATTCCAATTAGAAATGACATCACATAAAAATCGACAAGTCCAGTGAGAGATCGGGTACCATAGTGCAATGCCCAGTTAAACAGTGTGCACATGATCACCCTGGGCAACTTTACATGGCAGGATAGGCTGGCAGCACTAATTCCATTTGACATGATGCTTTGTCAGGAAGGAATCACACCTTAAAAGAGCTGTTGGTACATGGAGCCAGTAGTACCTCTGACAATGACGGCTAGGATTTACAAGCAGCCCCCAGTGAGGAACAGCACAAGCAACCCAGGGGTCAAGGGAAGTGGGCTCACTTTCAGGAGAGAGGCGTGCCTCTAAAGGACCCAGGGAGCCTCAAAAGCAGCCTCCTTTCCCCACCCACCCATATGCTTTGAAGTCAGTTCTTGTATGGCCAGGTCTGCACACACACCGTCCCCCACCACTCTCCCAAGTGGGTAAATTGCTAGTGACAGTAGCAAGAGACTCTTAAGTAACCATTAATTGTCCACTCAAGGACTAACTGGTCAATGGACAGGCAGGCCACCAGATATCTCCACCTGCCCTGTAGAAGCTCAGACTGGTCAGTGAAATGGTCAGCCACTAGATTTTATCCGAGCACCTTCAAACCCACTGGTGGTAGGCGAACATAATAAGTTCTCATCCAGTTCATCATTTCAATGGAATCATCCAGACTGCATGAGGACCACTGTGTCTGTTAAATCATTGGTCACTCATTAATGCAGGGGGTATCAAGTAACGCACTTTCCTTCAGAATGGGGGAAGTGGGAGGGCAAAAAAAAAAAAAAGACTCAATACAAATAAGCAATGTCATTTTAAAAAAGACAGGTACAGGGAAGATAAATAAACCCAAAGAGTTGCAGGAGACACTAAGGCCATTTTTTAAACAAACAAATGGGACACTGTGCTGCTAAACAGAGGCACGTAGTGGATATCATGCATGCTAAATGTCACACTAATCCCCAGGGAATTTGAAGTATTATATCAGATAAAGGGATCAGACATTTAGAACGAAAAGAAGATATTCTTTCAGAGGGATTGTGAACCTTGGAATTTTCAACCGAGATGCATTCGGATCATATTCTGGAATACGACTGATCAGAGTATTTTGGGGAGTGGGGGAAATCAAGGGCTACATGGATAAAGCAGAAAAGGACAGTTGGAAGGTCAGCCATGATATAAATCAAAGTAGCAGAGCAGGCTTGATTGGCAGCAGCGACAAAAGAATGGTTCTTAAAACAGAAAAGATTCAGGGGTTATTCACTGTTGTTACAAAAAGAACGATGAAGAGTTTTAATAGACATGGTCAAGAGAAATTGGCTGCACTGGCAGGAAGATCAGTAATCTCGGATTAAAATAAGTGAAAAATCAGGAGAATTTTAAAAAAAAAAAACAAAAAACAAACAAACTTTAATCTGGCATATACTGCCCAAAAAGGATTGCAGGAGCAAATTCAATATAACTTTCCTAAGGGAAGTAGATATTCATATTGAAGACAAATTGGTTAAAAAAAGCAGGAGAGTGGAGCTATAGAACTCTTTCACAAGCACTGGTATGAAGGACCAAATGATTTTTGATTTCTAAGATTCTATGAACTAACAAAATAAAAATCTGTTCAGTCTGTTTGGTTTAAACGTGCAGAGATAGCTGTGAATAGATAGAGACCTACTGTGTTCCTCCAGCTCCACACTATTGATCGAGAACAAATAGATGGTTTTGATGCAGATGTCCATCTGTGTAGCAGCCACAACCAACAACCATGCAACAGTGACTCAAAAAAAAAAGTAAATAAATCTCAGTGGAGGTAGATCTAAAAAAGGGATGCTAAAATTCCCCAAAAGGCAGATTCCTAAGAAATGACTTCTCCATTTGGGGAAAATCTAAGTATTTTGGCCAGAGGATCTAGTCTATACTTTGAGATATTTCAATCAGGAATTAAGAAGCACAATGCAACAGAAAGTTCTATTGCAAACTCTACTCCTTTATTTCAGCTTGATAATGCAAAGCATTTGCTTTGAAAGCGATTAAAATGCAAATATCTATTTCAATATTGACTTTTGCTGCACACATCAGCTGAAGTTAAGTCTACAGTATTGTGGTTTACCTCACATGAAATGTAAGTGGAAGGAGGAAGTAAAGAAGTAAAAAAAAGCACAAGACAGTAACATTTCAGTATTACTAAACATCTGCATTCCAATCCTTACTCAACTCGAGCATAGCAGCAATAGTGCACTTCTACCTGGAAGGCAGGGTCTGCACAATTTTGAACCAGTTTCATTGGCATAAAATCCAGATTCACAGGATTGGCATTCTGTGCTCCCTGTGGAACTGCAAAGATAGATATCAAATTATTACATTAGAATTTAAAAATATTAAAAAGAGAAAGAAAACTTACAAAAGATTAGTCAATTGTGATGATCTGTCTCAGATCAAGAGTTTGTTACACAACAATCTAAACCATGTTTTGAATCCACTTTACCACATGATGGATCCTTCCCTCGTCTGTCTGCAAATTGATAAAGCAACAAGAGAGATTCCAGATCAGTTGGGAAAATCATGGGTTACCGGGAAAGAGTAGGACAGTGGTCATGAGCAATGTTGGATCAGCCATGACCCTATTGAATGACAGAGCAAGTTAAAGAGGCCAAATGACCAGTTATTATTTATGGTATTAAACAAAAACTGTAAATTTGAACACTTCCTTTATTCTTTTGACTTTATGTTCTATGTTTTGGTTTATTTCTCTGTTTTAAAGATGGCACCAGAGAATGGCGACACCACACAGTATGTCTCACTGTATTTTGTAACGTAACACATCAATAAATCAAATTAAATCAGGCAGATCTGAACTTTAACTCAAGAAATAAGTGGCAACAAACCAATTTTTTTTTTTTTTTTTTTTAAAAATTCAGCCATCTACAATGTATCATTAATGAAGGCTGGCAAATGATGTGGAGGTGCTGGTGTTGGACTGGGGTGGACAAAGTCAGAAGTCACACGACATCAGGTTATAGTCCAACAGGTTTATCTGAAATCACAATTAAAACCTGGTGCTGGCTGGCTGAGTTGTGAACTGCTAAGAAATTTACCCCACAACACAAAAAAAAAAAAAAAAAAAAAAAAAAAAAAAAAAACTTGACTTACAGCTAATTACCTTTTAATAACACTCATAACACTGCCATCTATGAATGAACAGCCTGAAAGGTTTTATTTTGCTTGTTTCAGGCATGCATGCATTTAATATTTATACCATCTGACAAAGACTCAGATGAACACGTTAGACATGGCAGAAACCACTTCAGAATATGTTTGCAGACATGCCAAGTACTAAACTTTAGCGGAAGGCAGCACTTTTCCCTTCTATTGATTAATTCCACTTTTATATGGAGAAGGGTTTAGAACCCAGTCAGCTGATGGTATGGATATCAAATGGTGGAATAATGACCACAGCATTCTTAGAGTTGTAATGAAGGACAGGCAACGGGGAACTTGAAGCTCAGGCTGCTGCCAGATCAAGATCCAATTAAAGGCCATCAAGCATTGCAATGATGAGTGAATAGGATTTGGCCGAGTTCAGACTAGAATAATGAGCTCAAGTTTATGGCGCACTGAAAATGGAAGGTCAGCTAGGAGGAGTTTAAAATAGTTGACTCTGGAGGCAGCAAGGTACAGACAAGATTTCCTCATCAGATTACAGCAAAAATCTGAGACTATAGCATTCATGTACTGGGTTCAAGTCCTCTTCTTTGATCAACTCATGATGGGACCTAACAATATCTAAGATGACATAAATGTTGTATTACAAACTACTGACTCCCTCAGCACAACACATGGGTGCAAGGCATTTGTGAAAATGGTATTTCAATACAAGATTGGGGAGGTGGTGAACACTACTTTTTGAATAACATTCAAATTCCTAAAACAGTCATGACTCCAATTTGATTTCAGATGAATTCACATTCCAACATCAAATGTGTATGTTAATTCAATAATGTGGATCATAGCCATTCATTTCCAGTCTTGCAAATGCCTACTAAACACTTGACCCAAGGCAGATGTCCCAAAGTCATTGTAGAGATATATCAGATGGAAAAACACAAGAACACTATTCATAACTTCAAACTAAAGGCACACCTTCAGTAAACCAAAGGCTTCCCACCAAAAAAGTTTAATATAGCTTATTCAACAGTTCAACTTGTAACAGACTCACTTGCAAGGGAGTTCAGTAGAATCTGCTTCAGTTCCTGGTCTGTGCAAGAGTTGATTGATCTCAGTGAGGTGATGGCATGGGTTGTAGTCCAGATACGTTTCTATGACATTTTCATCATTTTGCTGACCCTAGTTGACCATCCCCTGTACTCTTCAGCAATCTGTCTCAAATTCTAGTCATTAGCTTAGTTGATTTATTCCAAGGTTCAGCAAACATTTTTCCTGATACCAATTTATAGACAAATAAAGCTGTTCAATCATTTCTCCTTTTTCCCACTCCCCCCAAACCCTCTCAGTCAAAGACCAATGTGATAGCTGGCTGTTCATCTGTTACTGAAACAATTGAGGCTTTCACTGACTGGAAAATTATCAGCTGTTCCCATAATTTATGATCAACACAAACAAATGACTGCACCATACTCCTTTAACCCATCACAATTCATTGACTGAGTTAGCAGAGCCTCAGTAGCACTGGGAAGGACAATTAAACATGGGTGGTGAGGGGGGAAATGAAGGAATGGAGCTCAGCTACATTGACCAGAGGGACAATGAGCCCAACACACTATATGGCCTCACATGAAGGGGTGGGAGGTCACTGCCAAGGGGTCAAAGGAAGCTCAATGCATGGTTATTGGTTCTTGTCCATGTACTTACTTTGTATAAGCACCTTTTGAACAAGGCAAACATGTCATCTGTCCAGCCCGAGATTGGTAGTAACCCTGTGGACAGCTGAGGCAGTCTTCGAGAGCAAGGCAGAACCCGTCAGAACAGCAGGAACAGTTCAGGGACCCTTGAAAGTGAAACAGAAGTATAGTTAGTCAGATCAATATCCATCACATTTTGTTTGAAATATAAAGACTACTTATCATCAATATAGCTAACACGTTAGTAAATCTTCGTCAACAGTGGAAGTTCAAATTCAAAAGAGTTTGGCAAGTTACTGCTCCCATAAATTTTCTCAAATTCCTGCTGAAACATGATCTAATGGGCTGACAGAACAGGTCTGAGGCATTGAATCACCTACTCCTCCTTGGAGCAACATGCTGGCTCAGCAGTTCGCACTGCTGCTTCACAGTGCCAGGGACCCAAGTTCGATTCTAGCCTCGGGTGACTGCCTGTCTGAAATTTGCATGTTCGCCCTACATTCGCGAGGGTTTCCTCCCACCAGCCAAAGATTCCTTGAAAATGGAGTCACAGGTAGGTAGAATAGTGAAGGCAGTGTTTGGTATACTTGTCTTTATTGCTCAGTGCATGGAGTATGAGTTGGGAGGTCAAGCTGCGGCGTCACGTTGTGGCTGTACACAACATTGGTTCGGCCACTCTTGGAGTACTGCGTGCAATTCTGGTCTCGGAAGGATGTTGTGAAACTTGAGAGGGTTCAGAAAAGATTTACGAGGACGCTGCCAGGGTTGGAGGGTCTGAGCTGGGGAGAGGCTAAATAGTCTGGGGCTATTTTCCCTGGATGTCAGAGGCTGAGGAGTGACTTTGTGGAGGTTTATAGAGTTATAAAGGGGCATGGATAGAGGGAATAGACAAGGTCTTTTCCCCAGAGTTAGAGAGTCCAAAACTAGAGGGCATAGGTTTAAGGTGAGAGTGAGAGGGGAAAGATTTGAAAGGGACCCAAGGGGCGACTTTTTCCATGCAGAGGGTGGTACATGTATAGAATGAGCTGCCAAAGGAAGTGGGGAAGGCTGGTACAATTGCAACATTTAAAAAGGCATTTGGATGGGTACATGAACAGGAAGAGTTGAGGGATGCTGGCAAATGGGACTAGATTTTGTGTATGATATCTGTTCGGCATGGATGAGATGGAGTGAACCGTCTGTTTCCATGCTGTATATCTCTATGGTAGGCGAGGTGGATCAGCCATGGGAAATGCAGGGTTACAGGGATTTTGGGGGAACATTTGGTTGGTCTGGATTGGGCAGTCTTCAGAGGGTCAGTGTGGACTGGATGGGCCTAACAGCCTATTTCCACATTGTAGGGATTCTATGATACTCCTGATCTTGCGTTCCTAGATCAGATGCTCAGGTAAGGATTTCAGAGGCAAAAGACCCAAAAAAAAACCTCAGAAACCCAGCTGGTCTGGCAGCATCTGTGGAGAAAGAAAGAGTTAACATCAAGTCTGATAGGACTCTTCTTCAGAAGAGATTTCACAGGATTGGGTTTCCATAGTTCACTAATGTGGCATTAGGATGGTCCTAAACAAATTATAGTTGTGCTTTCAGGGAGACCTGAAGTACATCAACAGTCACAGCAATGCACATATGTTGAAAGAATGAAATGGAACAGGCTGGAATGAAACATGTTATTAACAACAAGAGATTTACCGAGGCTGGAAGGTTTGAGTTATAAGTAGATGCTGGGACTTTTTAAACCCCCTGGAGTGTAGGAGGCTGAAGGGTGACATTAAGGTCATGGGGGACATGGATAGGGTGAATAGCCAAGGTCTTTTCCCCAGGGTCAGAGGGGGTACAAAATTAAAGGGTATACATTTAAATGTTGAGAGGGGAAAGATTTAGAGACCTGAGGGGCAACTTCCACACACAGAAGATGGTGGATGTATGGAACAAGCTGCCAGAGGAAGTGGTAGAGGCGGGTACAATTACAACATTTAAAAAGGCATTTGGACAGGTACAGGAATAGGAAAGGTTTAGAGGGATATGGGTCAAGCACAGGCAAACGGGACTAATTCAGTTTAGGAAACCTGATCAGCATAGATGAGTTGGGCCAAAGAGCCTGTTTCTGTACTGTATGACTATGACTCCATAATAACAACAACATTCATTCATGGGAGTGATTTAAAAAAAAACACAAGGTTTTAAGTACAGTTGTTTAAAACTTGGAAAAAAAAACAGCTTGTAACTATGCAAATAAAGGTACTTGCCATTATTGGAGAAATGCCCTGCAGAACACACAGCACAATTAGAGGTGTTCAAAGCTGTGCAATTTGAAATTCCCGATGTGACAGTCCCTGGTATGCGAGTTGATAGGATGTCAATTCCAGGTATTGAGCTGGTGGTGGTGTTGAAGCCAGTCACATTAAGTGAGTTAGTTACCAGTGTAGAAGCAAGTGCAGCCACAGGGACAACTGATGGAGTGCTGACCTGACCAAGCACCAGACCTAAGATTAGAAACAGAAGCCATGTCTAGAACAACCAGTTTCAAAAAAAAACTGAATAATGCTGCGCGCACAATAAGTGTAAATCACAACTACTTTATTCAAATTTCAATTATTTGATCAATACACAAAGTAGAAGAAAAAGCCCCAATAATTAAGGACTCCATTATCCAAAAATTTGTCTTTAAAAAGGAGTTTACTCTCATCACAAAGGTTTGAAAACAGCAGAGACCTCAGGCCAAAGTGAGCTCTGGGCTAGCTTAATAATGCAATGGTAGAAATGCAATCAGCTCTCACTTTTTTTAATTCAAGTTTAGATCCAGCTGGTGAGACAGTAATTCTGGGACTTTATTTCTCAAACATTGAATAGGTTCCCATTAGACCATTACTGTAAAGTGAAATAAAATTGCTAAATGTGTTACTTATACAAACATAATGGAGTAGACGGGCTCCCATACAGAATCTCAGCCACTGGAGGTACGTGTGGAGGGAAGTAACCTAATCAATACTCACTCGAAATTACTGGGTGTGACACTGACTGAACATGGTAGGATGGCTAAATTCTACCACCCTTCAAGATCACAGAAGCCTTGCTGAAGAAAGGTACACAGGGAAGTGGTCTCACACCGATGTTGCATGACACCATCGCAGCAGTGCTTGCAGCTTTCACAAGGCAAATGTTCTGCCTGACATGTAGACGAAAGCAGTTCACTGCCAATTTCTCAAGAACAGTTAGGGATGAGCAATAAATGCAGGCACATCCAAAGCCTACAGCCTCTTTTTCTAAAAAAACTTCATTCAGAAGTGGGAAATGTTAAGATTCCATGAATTTTTATTATTTTTATTCTTTTAACAATTTTGGTTTGGTTTGGTTTGGAATAATGAGCTGGAAATGATTGGAGAGCTTCAGGAAACAGCTAGTAGTAAGAGGAAAATAAACAAACAGACCAAACAACCTATTGTTTGTTTGAGAGACCAGACCTAGAGGTTAATTGCGGGCCGAGTCTTGATCAAAAAAGGGTTCCAACAGACAACTCCAGGAAGAGGATTGCGTTTAAAAAAAAAAAGGACCTCAAAAAAGGTGGTAATATCTGGATTATTATCTGAGCCATTATTAAATTGGCAGAGACACAAGAAAGTTAGGAGTAAACACATGGCTAAACAAGTGGTGTGGGAACAGAACACAACAGTACAACACAGGCCCTTCGGCCCTCGATGTTGTGCCGACCTATTATCCTACTAAGATCAATCTACCCTGCATACCCTACATGTTATTCATGTTATACATTAACAATCTGGATGGAGAAAAGGAGGGCATTGTTGGGAAGTTTACAAATGCCACAAAGATACAGAGGGACAGGAAGCACTGAGGACGCAGGGAGGCTGCAGAAGAACATGGACAGGCCAGGAAAGAAGTGGCAGATGAAATTCAGCATGGGAAAGTGTGGAGTTATATTTTTTGATAGAGACTTTTTTCTAAATGGGGAAAGGCTTCAGAAATCTGAAGCACAAAAGGGACTTGGGAGTCCTAGTTCAAGATTTTCTTAAGGTTAACACACAGCTTCAGTTGGCAGTCAGGAGGGCAACTTCAATGTTAGCATTCATTTCAAAAGGGCTAGAATACATGAACAGAGACATGCTGCTGAAGCTGTCCAAGGCTCATGTCAGACCGCATTTGGGATATTGCGAGCAGTCTTGGGCCCTGTCTAAGGATGGATGTGCTGGTCTTGGAGGGGATCCAGAGGAGGCTTACAAGAATGATCCTGGGGATGAAGGGCTTGTCATATAAAAGGACTGGTTGAGAACTCTGGGTCTGTATTTGATGGAATTTGGAAGGATGAATGGAGGATCTGATTGAAACTTATGGAATTCTGAGAGGCCCAGATAGAGTGGGCATGGAAAAGATGTTTCCATTAGATAGATTAGGAACCAAGGGCATGGAGAAGGGACAACCCTTTAGAACTAAGAGGAGGAATTTCTTCAGCCAGAGAATGGTGAATATGTAGAACTCTGCCTCCACAGCTTGCTGCGGTAAAGTGTTTGAGTATACTTAAGATAGCGATAGATAGGAATATTGTGGCAAGTAACTCACCTCCTGACTTCTCAAAGCCCATCCACCATCTACAAGGCACAAGTCAACAGTATGATGGAATACTCCCCACTTGCCTGGATGCATGCAGCTCCAACAACACTCAAGAAGCTTGACACCATCCAGGACAAAGCAGCCTGCTTGACTGGCACTACATCCACAAGCATTTACTTCCTTTACCACCAATGCTCAGTAGCAGAGTGTACTATTTACAAGATGCACGGCAGAAAGATCCTTGAACACCACCTTCCAAACCCACAACCACTACTGTCTCGAAGGACAAGGGCAACAGATACATGGGAACACCACCTGTTCTTTCTTCACTGTTCCCTCCCTAATAAGCATTGTGGGTCAACCCACAGCAGGAGGACTGCAGCGGTTAAAGGCGGCAGCTCGGCACCATCTTCTCAAGGGCAACTGGGGACGGGCAAGAAACGCTGGCCAGCCAGCAACGCCCACATCCCACAAATGAATAGAAACAAACAGGTATAGTAGGAACTGCAGATGCTGGAGAATCCGAGACAACAAGGTGCAGGGCTGGATGAACACAGCAGGCCAAGCAGCATCATAGGAGCAGAGAGGCTGACGTTTCGGGCCTAGACCCTTCATCAGAAAAGAAACAAACAGGTGTCTGGAATTAACTATTCAAAAAGTCTGGGTTTGGTTCCTCAAATGTCTGGTTAGGAGCCATTGGAGTAATTATTGGTGTCTTTGGCTTAAATTTTACCGTGTTGTGAATACAGTGGTAGAAATGCCAATTTGTTTCAGCTGTCTCCATGTCATTACAGAAGGCAAAAAAGTGTACGGATCACTGGTCAGCCAAAGTAAGGTATACAGTCACTAGATATTTGATTACAGGAATTCAATCCCTTAATTGATAGTCAACCCATCTACATAAAAATACTAATGCTTTTAACTTTACCACACTGCAGCAGACCAGAGGGAATTTAGCACGGATTCAAGCAAGCACAGTGAGGACACTGTTACTTTTAACTGTGTCTGCCAGAGTTCTCTCAACTCACCCGCCCTGGGCATTTCTAAATTGTTTAAATCGCAGCACAAAAAAAATCACGAGTTCCATCTAAAATCAGCATAAAAAAATTGACCTCCAGGATGGATACTTTGTTTACAAATTGCCATGAAAATCAATAATAAAAGCAGCATCCTTTTACAGGATGCTCTACTTGGTGGTAAACAAGGCACTAGTACAATGATCAATGATCAGAGGAAAGAGGATGAGGAAGCACACCACTAATTAGCAAATCTATTTGTCAATTGCATCAAGAACAGGCCACAAGGATGATTGGTGGAGGAAATTAAAAGGTTGGTACAGCTGCAGTAAAAGTTCTTTTTTTCAGTCAAGGTCAAATAAAGAACATAACCCTTCAATGTATATTTTAAAAAAAAAAAAAACCACTTGACAAACATGAATTTAGACTCGTCAATCCTGTAAAGTCCTCCCTACTAAGTAGGAGCTAGTACCAAAACTGGGAGAACTATCACTCAAAACTTATTAAACAACAGCCTGAGTTATACTCAGAGCCATAATATAGTACAGTACTATGTTCCAGATATCAACCACCATACTGCTTGGGGTATGTCACAGAAACATGGACAATAGGAGGTGGTGACCATTCGGCGCTTTGAGCCCATTCCTCCATTCTACACAATTATGGTTGATTATCAACTCAATACCTTTGATTCCTTTAGCCCCAAATAATATCAGACTCTTAAAAACAGCTTTTTGCTTTCACCACCGTGGCAGAGAATTCCACAGGTTCACCACTCTCTTCGTGAAATATCTCATCATTTCAATCCGAAATGGCCTACCCCATTCCCCATATCCTTAGATTGGGACCACCACCACCCCCTGTCCAGTCCTATTGAAAGTTGCAAAGTTTTAATGAGACACCCCATCATCCTTCCAAACTCCAGGGATATAATCCTAACTGATTCAGTCTCTCTTCAAATATCAGTCCTACCCTTCCAGGGATCAGTGTGGTAAATCTTCATTACATAACCACCAAAGCCAGAAAATCCTTCCTCAGATAAAGAGAGCAGAATATGTATGTATATAACTGGTCTGCCATCCCATTGTTCCTCATTACAACTTGCCTCTGTTTCCAACTGTAAGGGACCTATATTCATTTTCATTAACCTTCTTTGTCCTTTCCCAATGGCAGGACACACCCAGAGGTGGCAGCATAGCGAGACAGAATTGTTCTTGGAATCTTCAACATTGAAGACTCGTACCATGAGGTTAAAGATAGGCAAAGAAATCTCCTGCTGATTCCCATGTACCGTGCTCCCTCAGCTGATCAATTAGTGCTCCTCCATGTTGAGCAACACTTGGAGGAAGCAACAAGGGAGGCAATGCACAATGGGTGATGATCCTTAGTGACCAACACAAAATTCTAGCAAGGGGATAAGCAAACTGTGATTAAACACGGAAGTTAAGGATAACATCAAATTGAAAAAAACACATACCATGTGGCAGTTTGGTGGTCAGAGCATTGAAAAAAGTTTTGAAAATGAAGAGATAAATCAAAGAAAAGTAAACTGTGTAACTTTGCAAGTAATATCAAGATAAACAGCAAGAGCTTTTTTTGAACAAGTAAAAGAGGCGGCCAAAGTGGACATAGGCCCCTTAGAGAATGAGGCTAGGGAAGTAATAATGGGGAACCAGGAAAAGGCAGAGGAGTTGAATAAACACTTTGCATTCAGTCTTTACATTAGAAGATGCTAAAAGCTTCCAAAAAAAAAAATGCAGAAATATTCAAGGGGCAAAAGAGAGGGAAAAAAAATATCAAATAAAGCACTAGGGAAACAAGTGGGGCTAAATGCAGACAGATCTCCCAGATCTGACTGGAGCCATTCTAGAATATTAAAAAGTAGTATCTACACAATATTGGATACACTGGTAGTAATCTTCCAAGAATCCTTAGATTCTAGAAAAGTCCTAGAGGATTTGATAACTGCCAATGCAGCACTAAGTTACAAAGGGAAGGTGACAAACAAAAAAGGTTAACTAAAAGCCACTTAGCTTACCAGTTTCCCAAAAAAAAAATCAGACATTAGAGTCTATTATAAAGAATGCAATAGCAGAGCATTCGGAAATAAATGATATCATCAAGCAAAGTCAGCATGGCTTCAGAAAGGGGAAATCATGCCTGATAAATGTAGGAAAATTCCATGAAGAGGTAACAAGCAGGTTTGAGAAAGGAAAAGTAGTAGATGCAATATATTTGGATTTCCAGAGGGTGTTTGAGAAAGGTACCACATATTAGGCTGCTTAAGATAAGAGCCTCTGATGTCAGTGGTAGCACATTAACTAACATGGAGAGAGAATTGACTAAGTAATAGATGACAAAGTTGGTCTAAGAGACTTTCAGAAAGGTGACCTGTAACTAATGGTGCACCACAGTATCGATGTTTGGGACACAATTTTTTTTTTTTTTTTTTTTTTACAATATATGTTATGACTTGGATGAGGAAAGTGAATGTACTGAAGTCAAATTTGCAGATGACACAAAGAATTGGGAAGTCAAGTAACGAGGATGAGAGTCTGCAGTGATAACAAATGCCTGAGCAAAAACTTGGCCGATGGAATACAATATAGGAAAGTATGAGGTTAGGTATTTTGACAGGAAGAACAGAGGAGCTGAATATTATTGATCAAATGAGAGGTGACAGTCAAAAACTACAAGAGAACTTGGGAGATCTTGCGCATAAATCACAAGCAGCTAGCATCCAAGTTCAGTGGGGTAATGGGGAAGGCAAATGGAACGTTGGCCTTTATGTCAAAGGGAATGGAGTATAAAAATAGGGAAATCTTGCTAAAATTATACAAGGCACTGGTAAGAGCACATCTAGAATGCTGTGAACCGTTCTGGATCCCTTATAAGAACAAGGACCAGGAGTAGGCCTGAGCCTGCTCCACCATTTCACATGATTATGGCTGATCTCATCTCGGCCTCAACTCCACTTTCTCACTCCCCATAACCCTTTAGCCCATTACCAGTTGAAATTCTGTCTATCTCCTTACATTTATTTGGTGTCCACTGCACTCTGGGGCAGTGGATTTCACAGATTAATGACCCATGAGCAGTAATTCCTTTTCACTTGTTTTAGAATCAGCCACCCTCCTGAATAAAACTACAACCTCTTGTTCTAGATTGCCCCACAAGGGGAAACACCCACTCTACTTTTACTTTATTAAAAACCTTTATCATCTTTTAAACCTCAATTAAATCAGTTATCCTTCTAAAGTCTAGCAAGTATGGACCCAAACTGCTCAATCGCTCCTCAAAATCTCTGGAATGAATCTAAGTGAACCTTGTTTGAACTGCCTCCAATGCAATTACTTTAAAAAAATGTAAAAAGGGACCAAAACTGATGCAGCACTCCAGATGTGGTCTCACCAATGCCTTGTACATTTGCAACAATACTTCCCTGCTTTTATACACCATTCCTTTAACAAAAAAATTTCAAATTTCTATTTGCCCTCATTAGCCGATGTACCTGTGTCCTAGCTTTCTGTGATTCATGCAAGACAACACCCAGCTCCCTCTGTACCAAAGTATTTTGAATTTTGTCTCCATCTAGATAATAGGTTGCCTTTTAATTCTTCTGACCAAGATGGATCACGTCACTTGTCCACATTAAACTCCACCTGCTAAATATTGGCCCATTCACCTAAACTATTCATATCTATTTGTAAATTTCTTATTTCTTGCAACCTACTTTTCCACCTATTTTAGTGTCATCTGCAAAAGTGGTGATAGCATCTTCTGTCCCTGCACTCAAGTCATGAATATAGATTGTAAATAGCTGGGGCCCCAATGACCCAAACAGTGTGGGACTGACTATTACAGCTTGCTAACCAGTAAAAGATTGACTCTCTGCTTTCTGTTGATTAGCCAATTCTCTATCCAAGCAAATTTATTACATGAACCTGTGTGTGATCTTGCCTTGTGTATCAACCCTTCATGTGGCACCTCATCAAATGCCTTCTGGAAACCCAGATATACATCAGCAGGACTCCCATTATTCACTTCGCTTGTCACATCTTCAAAAGTCATCCAGCAAATTAGTCAAATAAAATTTAGCCTCCATCTAAAAAGGACAACAACAGCAGATACATAGGAACACCATCAGCTGCAAGTTCCCCTCCAAGTCACTCACCAGCCTGACTTGGAAATATATTGCCATTCCTTCACTGTTGCTGGGTCAAAAATCCTGAAATTCCCTCCCTAATGGCATTGTAGGTCGACCTACACTGAACAGACTGCAACGGTTCGAGGAGGCAGCTTACCCACACCTTCTCAAGGAAGCAGATAGTGGCACAGCCAGCAACACCTACAGCCCATTGATGACTTCCTTTTTTTTAAAAAAATAAAAGTGAATGTAAGCTACAGAGAAATCCCTAATTTATGCCCCACTCACAAATTAATGTTATCCCTCCGCTTTACTCTTTAACCTTCAGAAACCTAAATTGCGCAAACAGGAATCAGTTTTGGGATAAGATTAATTTATGGGACTGTTCAGATGACCAACTTAAATTCTGGCCAGCTTTCAAAAAAAAAAAAACCAGACGGGAACGTGTTAGTACAGCCACAAAAAAAAAGTCATGTCCAGTTCCACGATGTGCAGCACATGAAAGAAAGCAAACAGATAAATTCAGCAGGTGACCAAATAAAAGACTGAGCCTTGTAGTTCATGAACAGTCTAGACTAAGTTTCTGCTGTGTTCAGTTAGCTGAAAATCAGGGAAATGGAACAACAGGAGGAGTGAGGGGAGAGCGTGAACTAGTTTACTTGGTGCTAATTAAACATGCTGCAGCACAGTAAGAGGGGAGCATTAGTGGAGAAATTAAAACAAGGAGGTATTCTTACATTTGTGATGAGCAAGATTGGGGTGTGCATATGAAATTAGTTATTGTAAAATTTAGGCTCTAAAGTCTACTGCTTTACTGACTACAATCAATGTAGACATAGTGCCATACCTCCCTCCTGTCATCCTTGTGATCTTAAAGCTTTTATTTCAAGATATTGATGTGTAAATTCCTTGGAGTTGTTGAATCTTGGAAAAATACTAATCCACAGTATCTCACCTGTTATGCATTTGAAGATACAGTTACCGATGAATCTATGTTGAGGATTTACATCAGAATGCAGTCACCAAGCCAAATAATAGTAATATTTAATAAATTATTATGCAATGATTGAGTTGGCCTTCACTGCAAGAGGGTTTGGCAGAGGTATGTTCAGGCGAAAGTACTTCACTGTACAGGGCCTCAGTGAGACCAAAGATGGAATAGTGTATGAAGCCTTAGTCACCTTATCAAAGGAAAGGTGACTGCAGTGATGGTTCACCAGAATGATTCTTGGGACAACAGGTTTGTCAAACGAGGAGAAATTTGGTCAACTGGGCTGGTATTCATTGCCGTTTAGAAGAAAGAGAGCGGACCTCATTGAAACAAAGTTCTAAAAGCACTGTACAGGCCAGATGCACGGATAATGTTTCCCTTTGGCTGGGGAGTGCAGAGAAAAGGCTCAATCTTAGGTGCACCAGTTCACACTGAGGAAGAGATGGCTGTGAACTTGTGGAATCTTCTACCACAGAAGGCCAAGTCTCTGAATATATTTTTAAAAAGTTAGATTTCTGGAGGTTAAACATGTCAAAGGGTACGGGGAGAGAGAAGTAGTGAGGCATTGGGATAGATGATCAGCTGTGATCCTATTGAACGGAAGAGCAAACTCAAAGGGCCAAATAGCCTGCTTATGCTCCTATTTTCAATGTTTCTGAGTTAACCTTAATGCTTCGTCAATAAACAGATTAAATGATGTTAAATGCTTTTCTCAGATTCACTTCCACAAAGTGCCATTTTGTAAAGATTGGGTTTCAGTTTCCTCGGGGATGAGTTAAGAACCTTCATCATTGGAAGATCTTGATCATCACTGGGTTGTGAGCAGAACTTGGGAAGATCATGGTTTTGAGCTGAGCTGAAATTGGTGGATCCTTATGCTGGCTTCAGCCTGACACTAACTCAGTGACCAACCAGAGCCTGTACATCATTATAGGCTGAAACCAAGTCATAAGGGTTTTTGTTTGGAACGTGGAACAAGTAGTGATTGGCTCATACAAGGGGCATGCCACCACTTAGATTACAGTGAGCACATACTAATTAACTGAACGGTTAGTTAGAAAAGGATTCAGTCTTAAAAATAACCTCAGCAAAGTATAGAAACTGAACTACTGTGGCCTCAATGTGGAAGTAAAACAAAAGACTGTTTAACAGATGAGCTGAATACTGCACCTGTAGTTAAAATGAGAAAAACCAGTACCACATTTTGAGGGCAAGCCCAAAACATTCCAAATGTCAGAGGGCTAGTGCATTCCAAATCTCTCTACCTTTTGAAAGAACATAAGCATGAGAGATTTAAAGTGGAGTTCTGGAGGAAATCTTTTCACCCAAGGTGTAGTGGGGGATCTGGAATTCTACCTGAAAATGGTGGTGGAGACAGAAACCCTCAAAAACAAAAAAAGGTTACAACTGTGGCCAACACTGGGTCAAGGCAGAGCACCCCATGCAAAATCAGACCAATGAGAACCAAATTGATCCCTCTACCCACAAGATGGATTGGTCACACCGATTCCCTGCCATCCATTCTCAAAATGCCTTTTAAGGTGTTTTCTCCCTCTGATCACTGCGCACCTATATAAAAAAAAGAGGTTTTACTACCCAGACCCTGCTCAGAGACTTCAGTCACAATGGGGAGAACCATTACAGTAATTTAAAGCACTACCCTGTCAATAAATGGAAGATGGCAATACTTATTCCTTGGTTTAAAGAGGCACAAGAGAATTATCAGAGGCAAACAGATATATTTGTGGCAGATGCACATTTGATTCAATAGAGAAGCAGTAGAACAGCACAGTTGTCCAACTATAAAACACTGCATCTAGATCAGTCTCAATCAACAGCAAGTGGATCCACTCCAGTTTGATTTGGACAGAACTGCAACATTAATTCACAACTGAAGCCAGAACGATGCAAGCACAGCAGCACAGAAGCAATTTGCACATGGTTCTAGATTCAAAATGACAGTGTGCAGGGGACAGAAACTTCTTTTTCTTAAAAAAAAATTAGTTGGATCTTCACTGAAGTGTCATGATCTACAACACTCTGCACGATACCAAGGGTGGGATTAGGCTGTGCAGTTATTTGTTAAGTGACCAATCTGAATGGCCTCTTTCTGTTAATTTCTTCTCTACCGAAATACAAACAGGGTACCTAATGCTTCTCCTTAAAAGGACTCCTCATGGGAAAACTCAGTTTGAATCACAGGGTAGTATGCAGTACAGTGCAGGAACTGACTGTTTGGTCCAACTCGTCCATTCTAACCAGTTGTCCTAAATTAATCTAGTCCCATTTGCCAGCATTTGGCACATATCCCTCTAAACCCTTCCTATTCATATAACCATCCAGATGTCTTTTAAATGTAATTGTACCAGCCTCCACCACGTCCTCTGGCAGCTACTTCCATACACACACCATCCTCTGCATGAAAAGGTTGCCCCTCAGGTCCCTTTCAAATCTTTCCCCTCTCACCTTAAACCTATGCCGTCTAGTTTTGGACTCACCTACCCTGGGTAAAACACTTTGGCTATTCACCCTATCCATGCCCCTCAGATTTTATAAACTCCTATAAAAGGTCACCCCTCAGCCTCCGATGCTCTAGGAAAAATAGCCCCAGCCTATTCAGGCTCTCCCTGTAGCTCAAACTCTCCAACCCTGGCAACATCCTCATAAATCTTTTCTGAACCCGAATTTCACAACATTCCTCCTATAGCAGGGAGACCAGAACTGAACACAGTATTCCAAAAGTGACCCAACGCATATCCTGTACAACCACATGACCTCCCAACTCATACCCAGTGCACTGACCAATAAAGGCAAGCATACATAGCACCTTCTTCACTATAACTGGAGAAGCTTTGCTTCTGCAACACATTGCTGTCCTCCTAACTTTGTGATGTTGAGCAATCAGATATTTAGTTTCATAAATTGGTAATTTGCATCTCTGCTCAGGCCCTGTTTCAGAGAGCCAGTGCAGCTGCGATAAGTTAGATTAGTTCTCTCCAGGCTGCCACATTAACTGGGTACACAAAAACACTTTTCTCATATCACTGGAAAGCAGTATGTTGGAAGTGTTAATTTGACAAGTATTACTGGAATATGCTAATAGCATTACATCAACCTACAGTAAGGAAATCCAGCCTAATATTCGGAAAGTGCAGCTTGCAACTACCTTTATGACAATCAACTGCATTTCCTGCTGCAATCAAACAAAGGTGTTTACAACCACCAGAAAAACATTTCTTACAAAGACCGTGAGTAGCTAGATCACAAAACCTTTAACAATAATAATGTATTTCCAAAGAGAAAAAAAAAGTCAGGGAGAAAAAAAAAGTAAGGAAACGAAAGTGCATGCATTTAAACAGCGGCTTGCACAACTTCACAAGCCCATAAAAACTTTACAGCTAATTAAAATACTTCTGAAGTTACTGTTGTAATTTAGCAACACCCAATCTTCACCCAGCAAGGTACCAACAGCAGAGATAAATGACCGAACTTGTTTTAACCATTTGTTTTATGCTCATGGATATCAATAGGAGTTGAATCAGATCAGAAGAAATCAATGAGACATAATGGGGGGAAAAAAAAAAAAAACTTGTGTGGAAGATCTGAGCTATCTCAAGAGCCCCAAATAATCATCCATGTTCTCCTAGATTGGCAAATCTTTCCCAATATCTTTACCCAGCAGGGAACTTCCATCAGCTTCCTTACTTAGACCAGGAAATAAAACTGCAGTCAAATCTCAATGACTACAGTGGGACCTGATATGAATCAGGTGGCTTTGGGCAAATTCTGTCACCATCTATTCAATTGAGCAACTTAAATTCAGAACAAAGTTTTTGGAAGCTTTTCAGTGAGTGGGTGAACTGAGCAGTGACATTGACACACACTGTGCTTTCTGTCCAGTGAGTATAGGAAAGGTACTTTTTTTAAAATTCCGTGGTACAGTTTTTAAATTTACTTCCACTTGAATGAGAAGACAGCTCTTAACCCATCTAAAAGATAGCAGTTCTGAGGTTATGCACCCAAGTAACCGAAGTTAAGGTCAAATTTTCAGGCTCAAAGAAGGGAAAATTCTAGACTTTGTTGATGACCATTTTATTTGCATTCTTAAGGGACTTGCAGGCTTTTTTTGAAAAAGCAGTGTTCAGGACTTGCATTAAAAAGTGATGTTGCTGTCAATGATTCAAAATTAGGGCTTCAAATGATTATTTTTGATGGTTTTGCAACTGAGGAAGCAATTGTCGTTAGCAGACTTTGATATTGCTCAAAATTTAATCTGTAGGTTACTTTTTTAAACCCAAAGGCATTGGGTGTAACAACCTTAAACCCGTTTTCATGACCTACACTTGCTCCTGGTTAAGCAGTACTTTTTTTTTTAAAAAAATTCCCATCTTTGTTTCCAAACCCTTGCAAAGCCTATCTCCTGACTTTTATCATGTCCCTACCCCAAGGCACCAAGATAGTGGTGCTTATCCATTTCTGATCTGCTGACAATCTCCAGTCTTAAACTCTACCAGAGAAACTCATGCCTTCCACTTGTGCCAAAGTTTTTTTTTATAAAAGCTCTCACGGAATAAGGGCAATGCTGGCTGGGCAAGAATTTACTGCCCCTCCCTCGTTGCCCTTGAGAAAGATGGCCATCTATGTGCTCCAAGCTCTGGCATAGAGACAACAGCCCCGCCTTTATGTAACTTTTGTTTACAAAAACCTTGATATTATATCACGAAGCAACATAAATACGAACTGCTCATAAACAACTCGGCGGGTCTCAAAATGTAACAAAGACACACAAACCAAAGAACTGCAAATGCTGGAAATCAGAAACGAAAACAGAAGTCACTGGAAAAACTCGAGGTCTGACAGCATTTGTGGAGAGAAAGCAGAGTTAACATTTCGGGTCCAGTGTTCAGAACAGAGGCAAGTCCCAACTCATTTAAAAGATTGCATTTCTGAGATTATGTGCATAAGTATTTGGAGTTAAAGTCAAATTTTCAAAATCAGATGGGAAAATCCGACACTAAGCCATGACTGCCACTTTACTGATGACCATTTTAACTGAATTCTTAAGTGACTCAGATTTTGATTTTTACTTCATACAAAGTTCTGAAGGAGGGTTACTGGACCTGAAACATTAATTCTGCTTTCTCTCCACAGATGCTGCCAGGCCTGCAGAGTTTTCCTAACAATTTGTTTTTGCCAAGCCTCAAACTCTTGTTGGCTTATGACTATCAACTCCATCCACTGCATGCTAAAACAAAGGGTAAATTTGTCAGAAATCTTTAAAAATAGGGCAAATACAAGAGAAAATGTTTCCATATGTAGGCACTGACAGCACACAGAGTGGTGAGAATGTAAAACCCACTTGAAGTGGTTGTAACAAATAGCGTAGATATGTTTGAAGGGAAGTTTGCTACATACATGAGGAAGGAGGCAAGAGGTGGATATGGATGGGACAATGCTAATGTAGAATTTAAACACTAATGCAGTACAGCAAGTTTTTAAAAAAGTAGTGATTTGGCAAAAGGAAGCAGGAACCATGTGTGTTCCACATCAGTTTATTCACAACATCCAGTGAAACACCAGTACAAACTAGGCCTATGCAGCTGCAGATAGCAAGAATTGCAGATGCTGGCGTCAGAGTTGTAAAGAAAATTTTTGAATCACCAATCTGTTCAGACATGTTGTTATGACACCCCTGAGGGTGGTGAGATTTTTAACTCTGGGCCAGAGCTCCAAGTAGAAACACAAAACCTTCCTAAATCACAATTATACATGTTGCCTAACCTTTCTCCAAATACCTCTTAATCACAGCACATACATACTCATTCAAAGGGCACAGTATTGAACATGAACAGTCAATTTCTGCACAGTTCATTGTTTCAAACTGTTCACGAACATTTAATAATCCTCACTGCAGACCTATGCTCTCTCTGATCAGTGCCAGACAGTATTAAAGTATAATTTATTTTAATAAAAACAAAATTTACTTTAAGGCGGCATCTCAGAAGAACCACCATAAAACGTGTTCTCCAAGTTTTAAATTAAACTTTCTTGGTATTAAAACCCAATTTTATAACCCTTTAGGAAGTCTTGAGTATAAGAAAACGGAAAGGGGTTTTTAATTTGACACTGCTCTACGTGAATTAGTTCGACAGAGTTCACAAACCCTTTTATATCTGGTGTACAGAAAGAATCTAAAACTATGTACTATATAGACAACAGAAGTCTGCATTTAAACCAGAGGGACTAGGTGTGAGAGAAACCCTTCAGACAACTAGACTTTCATTCCGACTGATCCAGATAATTCCCGGTTTAAAACAAGCACTTGATGTATAAATTCATCCTTTCATTGTTGATTCGATTACATTCAACAATAAAACCTTTCTTTTCTCATTTACTGGCTGACCATCCGCTCTCTTTCATATCTCCACGCAGTGGTTAGCTGCGGCCAGCTCCTTTCCGTGTCCATTGCTCCACAGAACCATAAAACACAACGACCATTTCGGTATCTTTTATCAGTTTGGAGACTGTTCATCGAACAGCTTTCCGCGACCTACCAGACGTCTGCAGTCAGTTTTGTACCAGAACACGCTCCGGTACAGACCGCAGTCCCCCTCACATTTGTCATTAAAACAATGGGACAGGTCAAACCCGGGAGCTACTGAGCATCGTCTACTTTGATTATAAGTTCCTCGCCTTTGTAGAAACTTTTCTTAAAAAAAAAACTGGATATAGAAGGAGCGAGAGAGAGATGGGAAAGAAATGCAGTCATTTTTCTATGATTATTAATTTAAATATTTTAAGCGTTTAGATGGGAAACCATATGCCAATGAGAAACGAACAGCTAGTACACTAAGTGAAAGCCACATATACAATCGATATTTCTTACCGAGGGACGACACCACAACAAGGAGCGAGTATGTTAGCTCCGAGTATCTCATGTTGCCGTCCTGTGCTCTCGTTTGGTCACTGGGTACTTCAACGAGAGAATAACACTCTTCCTGTTTCACTGTGTTTGTATCAGCTTTGCCTGTTTTTGTCCGCACTTTGATGACACAAGTAAAAATTCGACCTACCGCCACACCGAATCCATCATATGATTCCCATCATGTGACAGGTTCCACTAACAGCCACTATTCTCATTCTCCACTCTGTGGGGGTGTGGTTTCTACAGTATCTCGTCGGTCCTTCAGTACAGAACTCTGTACGCTTTCCTTTAAGAACAAATGAAACATCTGTTAAATACTTTCACTTCACGTAGCAAAATCATGCTTGAATGAATCTGGGTATAACTGAGGCTATTTTGAATTGTTCTCTCAAAACTCTGTGACTGCCCCAATTGAAGTCTCGGCTACCAGTCAAAGAAAAACAGTAAAACTTGGAAATGAACGTATAGTTGATTCTGGAACTGCATTTTGAGGGACGCGTCGTTCGCAAGTTTTATTGTTTCTTTCCTTCTGGGAAAAGAAGCAGTGAGAGGTAAATGTTGCTGAAGAGAACAGAAGCAGTGAGATGGCACACTTGCTCCAAACATTGTGCTGTCTTTGAACGTGAAATAGCTGGTCACCTCAGATCTGCACCGCACCAGTGACTATCTCCAACAAGGGAGAAGCTAACTATCGCCCTCTAACATTCGATGGCATTACCACAACCAAATTCCCCACTTTCAACATTCTCGGGGCATTGACTGGAAAAATTATTTGGTTCAGCACATAAATATGTATGTATGTAAGAGGCAGAGACTGGGAATTCGACAGTACATAACTCACCTCCCCTCTCTCTCTCCCCACAATGCCTGGGTCAGCTTTTAGGAACAAGTCAGCACTTGTGGTGGAATACACCCCACTTGCCTGGTTGAGTGCAGTTCCAAAGAAGCTCAACACCTTCTGTGAAGAGACAGAAGGGTCTAGGCCCGAAACGTCAGCCTCTCTGCTCCTGTGATGCTGCTTGGCCTGCTGTGTTCGTCCAGCCCTGCACCTTGTTGTCTCGGATTCGCC
The DNA here is from genome assembly GCF_021869965.1 of Rhincodon typus. Lineage (NCBI taxonomy): Eukaryota > Metazoa > Chordata > Chondrichthyes > Orectolobiformes > Rhincodontidae > Rhincodon > Rhincodon typus. The sequence goes on along the minus strand of NC_063332.1, from coordinate 26,331,142 downwards.
AGCATCTGCAGTTCCTACTATCTCTGATTCAAGTCTACTTGATCAGTTATTTTTTTCTTTATTCATTCACAGGATGAGGACATCTCTTGCTAGGCAGCATTTATTACCCACCCCTAATTGCCCAGAGGGCAGTTCATAGTCAACCACATTGCTGTGGGCCTGGAATCACATGTAGGCCAGACCAGGTAAGGATGGCAGTTTCTTTCCCTAAAGGACATTAGTGAACCAGATGGGTTTTTCCTGACAATCGACAATGGATTTATGGTCATCATTAGATTCTTCATTCCAGATATTTATTGAATTCAAATTCCACCATCTGCCGTGACAGATTCAAACCAAGTTCCCAGAATGTTATCTGCATGTCTGGATTAACAGTCCAGCGATACTACCACTAGGCCATTGCCTCCCCGTCTCCACCATCCTAACCAGCCACTGTCTCCACTCTCTTCAGCAAGAACTGTGCAGGTATTGTCACTACAGCCACTGGTGGATTGGTTCCTGGGCTAAGGTCCTTGCTTCCCCATCTTTGTCAAAATTTTCCATCCTCTTCCTCAACCACTGCCAATCTGCCACTTGTCATCAACCATTATTCATTCAAACCTATCCATTATATCACACTTGTTCTATTATCAACTCCTTTGGTCTTGCACTATCCTCACTTCTATCACTTAATATTACTTGTTCCTTTGCAGACCTTTCCCCTGTATTCTTTTTCCTGGCAGTTTATTTAAAACCTGTTAAAATTTCTAACATTTTCTAGATCTGATGAAAGGTCATCAGAACAAACTGTTAACTCTGTTTCTGTTTCCACACCTTTTTTTTATGCACTAGTGGTATTATCAGTGGCGTATTAATCCAGAGACTCCGGTAATGTTTGTGGGTCCTGGGTTCAAATCCCACCATGGTAGATGGTAGAATTTTTTAAATTCAGTTTTAAAAAACTCTGGATTTAGGAGTCAAAGAATGACCATGAATCTATTGTTGGTTGTCAATTGTCAGAAAAATCTATCTAGTTCACTAATGCCCTTTAGGGAAGGAAACTGCTGTTCTTACCTGGTCTGGCCTAAAAGTGACTCTAGACCTATAGCAATATTGATGACTCTTAATAGCCCTCTGGGTAATTAGGGATGGGCAATAAATGCTGGCCTAGCCAGTGACACCCTCAT
>NC_063332.1:26311693-26319976 GCF_021869965.1 Rhincodon typus | reverse complement strand
CCCCCCCCCCCCCCCCCCCCCCGGGTCAACTCCCTGCCCTGGTGTTTCCTGTCACCAGTTTACGTTTCCATGTGGCTGCCTAATCATTTTATGAGCCCTGCTAATTATTAAAATACATGGAGCATCGCATTCGGGCTGCCAATCACAAAGGGGGGCCAGGGATGTTCCTTTTCAGCTTCACATCTGGCTGTGTTGGTGCACAGAGTTATGTATTAAAACAGCATTGTTGAATGTGGTTAACAAGGTGACAGTGATTAGACAACCTGCTTTTGTAATGTTGATTGCGGAATAAATAGTGACCAAGACACAGGATTGCTCTCTATTCCTGTTCAAATGGGGTGTCCATTTGAGTGGAGGTAACAACAAAAGCAAGGGAAAGAACACATTGATAGACATAGTGCATACATCCCAAAATAGCAGCCACTCTGTAGGAAAATCTATAAACTGATCAGGTGTACTGTAGAACTCTGTGGGAAGCGAGGAAAGAGATTAGTGGGACCCTTGCTGAGATGTTTGTATCATCGATAAACACAGATGAGTTCCCAGAAGCCTGGAGGTTGACTAATGTTGTGCCATTATTTAAGAAGGATGGTAAGGAAAAGCCAAAGAACTGTAGACCGGGGGGCCAGACATTGGTGGTGGGCAGGTTGTTGGAGGGAATCCTGAGAGACAGGATTTACATGTATTTGAAAAGGCAGAAACTGATAAGCAATAGTTAATATGGCTTTATGCTTGGGAAATTATGTCTCACTAACTTGATTAAGTTTTTTTGAAGAAGTTACGAAGAGAATTGATGAGGACAGATCATTGCATGTGATCTATATGGACTTCAGTGAGGCATTTGACCAGGTTCCTCATGGTAGACTGGTTAGCAAGGTGAGATCATGTGGAATATAGGGGGAGCTAGCTATTTGGATACAGCATTGGCTCAAAGGTAGGTGGTGGTGGAGGATTGCTTTTCAGACTGCAGACCTGTGACCACTGGTGTGCCACGAGGATCGGTGCTGGGTCCACTGCTTTTTGTCACATATATAAATGATTTGGATGTGAACATAGGAGGTGTGGTTAGTAAGTATACAGATGTCATTAAAATTGGAGGTATAGTGGACAGCGAAGAAGGTTACCCCAGAGTACAACAGGATCTTAATCAGATAGACCAATGGGCCGAGGAGTAGCAGATGGAGTTTAATTTAGACAAATGTGAGGTACTACATTTTGAAAAGGCAAATCAGGGCAGGACTTATACAGTTAATAGTAAGGTCCTGGGGAGTGTTGCTGTGAAAAGAGACCTTAGAGTGCAGGTTCATAGTTCCTTGAATGTGGAGTCGCACGTACAGATGATAGTGAAGAAGGCGTTTGGTATACTTGCCTTTAATGGTCAGTGCATTGAGTATAGGAGTTGGGAGGTCATGTTACGGTTGTACAGGACATTGATTTGGCCTCTTTTGGAATGCAGCGCACAATTATGGTCTCCATCCAAAGGAAGGATGTTGTTAAACTAGAAAGGGTTCAGAAAAGATTTACAAGGAAGTTTCCATGGTTGGAGGATTTGAGCTATAAGGACAGGCTGAATAGACTGGCACTATTTTCCATGGGGCGACATTATAGAGGTTTATAAAATCATGAAGGGCATTGATAGGCAAGGCCCTTTCCCTGGAGTAGGGTAGTCAAAAGCTAGAGGGCATAGGTTTAATGTGAGAGGGGAAAGATGTAAAAGGGACCTAAGGGGCAACTTTTTCATGCAGAGGGTAGTGCGTGTGTGGAATGAACTGCCAGAGGAAGTGGTGGAGGCTGGTACGATTACAACATTTAAAAGGCATCTGTTTGGGTATATGAATAGGAAGGGTTTAGAGGGATGTGGGCCATATGCTGGCAGGTGGGCCTAGATTTATATAGGATATATGGTCAGCATGGACGAGTTGGACTGAAGGGTCTGTTTCTGTGCTGTACATCTTTTATGACTTTATAAATCAACAAACATGATGGAAAAAGAATAGAGCAATAGTTATGAATGACTTCAACATTCATTGATTTGCCGAATCAATTTAGAAAGGGTAGCTACAACAGCTAATTGACAGACAGCATTAGGTATGGTTTCACAGAGCAAAATGCCATGGAGCCAACCAGGCAGAAGGCTATCTTGGATTTGTTATGAGACAGGTTTACTAAATGACCTCAGTAAAAGATCCCCTAAGAAGTCGTGAGCATAACATGATGGAATTTAATTTCAAGAGTGAGAAAATTGGTCAGGAAACAATAGTTTTACTTGTTTTTATTCATTGTTAGGATGTGGGTTTTGCTGGCTGGGCCAGCATTTATTGCCTGTCCCTAGATGCCCTTGAGAACGTGGTGCTGAGCTGCCACCTTGAACTGCTGCTGTCCACCTGATGTGGGTTGACTCTCAATCCCCTAAGGGAGAGAATTCCAGTATTTTGACCCAATGACAGAAGGAACAGTGATATATTGCTAAGTCAGGATGGTGAGTGGTTTGGAGGGGAACTTGCAGGTGGTGGTGTTCCCACGTATCAGTTGTCCTTGTCCTTCGAGACGGACGTGGCCGTGGGTTTGGAACGTGCTGTCTAGGGATCTTTAGTGACTTTGAATGCATCTTGCAGATAGCAGCAATGTGTACCTACTGAGCATCAGTGGTGGAGAGAGTGGATGCTTGTGAATGTGGTACCAGTCAAGTTGGTTGCTTTGTCCTAGGTGGTGTCAACTGCTCATGTTATTGTTGCATCCAAACAGACAAATGGAGAGTATTCCATCACACTCTTGACTTGTGCCTTGTAGATGGTGGACAGGCTCTGGGGAGTCAGGTGGTAAGTTATTTGCCGCAGTGTTCCAAGACTCTGACCTGCTGTTGTAGCCAGTATGTTAATATAGTGAGTCCAGTTGAATTTCTGGTCAAGGGTAGCCCCAGGATGTTGATAGTGGGTTATTCAATGACGGTGACATCATTGAATATCAAGGGGCATGGATGAGTTGGACTGAAGGGTCTGTTTCTGTGCTGTATTTCTCTGACTCTGACTCTGCCTATTGGCCTGTTTGTAGCCTCACCAGGTTGAATTTTTGAGGTATGCTTGGTGCTGCTCTTGGCAAGTCCTCCTGCATTCTCCATTGAACCAGGTTGACCTGGCTTGATGATAATGGTTGAGTGGAGGATAGGTTGGGCCAAGAGGTTTCAGATTGTGTTGGAGTACAATACTGCTGCTGTTGATGGCCCACAACACCTCATGGATGCCCAGTCTTGAGAAGTTAGATCTGTTTGAATTCTATCCCATTTAACACTGTACCACACCACACAACACAATGGAGGGTATAAGCAATGTGAAAGCAGGACTTCATCTCCACGAGGACTGTGCACTGGTCACACTTACCAAAACTGCCATGGACAGATGCATCTGCTGCTGGTAGGTTAGTAAGGATGAGGTCAAGTATGTTGTTCCCTCTTGTTGTTCTGTTACCACCTGCTGCAGGCCCTGCCCAACAACTATGTCTTTTAGGATCTGACCAGTGGTGCTGCTGCGCTACTGTTGGTGGTGGACATTGAAATTCCCTCCCCAGTACATCTTGTGCCCTTGCCACCCTATGTGCATCCTCTGAGTGTTGTTCAATATGGAGGAGTACTGATTCGTCATCTGAGGGAGGACAGTACTTGATAATCAGCAGGAGGTTTCCTTGGCCATGTTTAGCCTGAAGCCATGAGACCTCATGGGGCTGGAGTCAATATTGTGGACTCTCTGGCAAAACTGCACCCCACCACCCCCCCCAAATTGTATAACACTGCTGGCACCTTGGATAGGATGCATCCAGGGATAGTGATGGTGGTGCTTGGGATGTTGTCCCGGGTCTGGAGAAATGCTCCTACATAAACAAAGGCTCAGGAGACAGGCAGGATTCAGGCAAGTGGAAGATGTTTATCTAAGCAGAAACTGGTTTATGCAGGGAGAGGGCCAAAGGATCTTCTCTGAATCTGGCTTCAGAAGATAGATCAATGACACGGCCTCTGCTTTTACAAAGAAATACAGCATTTTTATACATTTTGTGTTACAGTAATCAAATACAACATAGTCATTGTCCTTCCCCTTAATTCAAACACCCAATCCTGTGGGACACCTAATCAGTAATGGGCACATCCATGGCCAGCCTCCGGTTCCCATGATCTTATGGTATTAGCTAGACATTGTAATCTCTAGGCGTTGGGATCTTCCTATGCATCCTATTCATTCACATTGCTAAAGTTTAATGGATATACTCCTTCGGGTTTTTCCCAGGCTTGCTTATCTGTAAGAACAGCTCAAATTCTGTTATCTATTGTATTTTGGTGCTGTCTTTTATCACATTCAGTTACTCCTTTTATTTTCCCACTGTTCCAATTACATAGTGTAAACACAAAAAGTTAGTTGGTTTTAACTAATTGCTCTAAGGTTAACTTCTGTTGTAAAGTTAATTATGAGTGTAACATTATACAACTACTACTGTCAGCATTTTGTAATTTTTGGGTTGTGATCAATCTGTCTTGTTCAGGGCATAAAAGAAAGTGTCTTCTAAGGCTAGTTAATCTTTACAGCTAAGCTTAAATTTTTTTTAAGCTTTACATTATATCCTAGTTATGTATTGAAACCAACTTCTATGATTAGAGCATTTTTAGCTAAAAACTATTTAATATTGCTGGTAGTTTTAAAGGGGCAACTATTTACTATGAAATAACTTTAGCTGTTATCTAAGATTCTTGAGTAGATTTGTAGCTCAGGTTGTGGATGCTGTGGTTGGTTGGCTTGCCGAGCTGGTTCGTTAATTTGCAGACATTTCATTACCCTGCTGGGTAATATCATCAGTGCAGCCTCCGATGAAACGCTGTTGTGTTTTCCCGTTTGGTTTTTAAACTCTGGGGTCCGTTGGAATTGGTTCCCTCATTTCCGATTTTTCTTTGCGGTGGTGTTATCCTTGCAGCTGCTTGAGGACCTAATCTGGCACCTGATGTTATTCATTTACTGGGACAATCATTCTTTCATTAATAAAGCTGGAATTGATCATTTATCTGTCCTAAAGCATCCTTTTATCAGAACTGTCTTGGATGGGAACATACAGCATTCCTTTACTGACCTTCTAGCAGTTCTGTTCAAAGGTACCATTGTATTTCACTGTGTGAGCAGGCTGCTTAGTTTCGCTTAGCTTCTGTCCGCTATCTTGAAAGCAGACATGGGCTGCTTAGTGTGTTCAGGTATAAGTCACCCCTAGACTCTGCGGTATAATTCCACGAGTATGGAATCTTTTACATTCTCCCGAATTGGCATTGGGAACTTGGTTTAAGGGATTGTCTGAAAGATGTTACCTTGGACATTGGCAGTTTTCCCTCAGTTCAGCAGTGGAGTGTCAGCCTTGTCTTATGTGTTGAAGCCCTGGCGTGGGACTTAAAGGTACTTGAAGCCTGTGGAACAATGAACCAAGCTGCAGCCCTACCAACTCCTCGAACATTCCCCTATTCAAAGGAAATGAGACGCAGTCCTGTTACTGAGCTCAGCGCGAAGGATTAAACCTGGGGATTTCTGGGCCGGTGTGGGCTCAGTTCTGCATTTTGAAGGGCTGTTACTCATTGGAGAATTCACTGGGATTTTTAATACCAGCTGCTTTAAAGTTATTGTACTGGTGGGTCATAGGAACTGCGGCTTCAGTTTTTCCCAGCATTTAGATCTGGAGTATCATTTGTACATAAATGAGATTTATCTGCTGTTATTTCATATTTCTTGATACTATTGAAACAAATGCAATATATTGTGAATTCTGGAAATACACAGCAGTTAGGCAGTATTGTAGAGAGACAGAAAACAGTTTTTGAAAGCTCAAAAGCTACTAATCCCAGGCAAGAAAATTTCAATTGGTCCCAAATTTGCAAGGATTTTTGGAGAGAGTATGTTGTGTGGTCCTTTGATTTACCTCATTACTGGGATACAAAATTGTTCAACGTTATTAATATAACTAACTGGTTTTAATTCCTGGAACACAATTTAGAATGCTAAATTAAATAAAACGTTTATCAAGGTGTGTTGCAGGATGAATCCACACAAGGCCGTTTGTTCTCATTCAGTCTTGGTAACAGGATGTAAGAGTGGAAATACAATCGTGTCAAAATGCAAAAAAAGGAAATTTGGATGCTGTAAAACGTTAACAAAATCAAAACGGTGGATTGTTGGAGCAGACTGCACAATCAGAAACTACCGATTTCTCATTTCTTATTGGGATCCTTCATCAGGAATGTCAATGTGTTTCAGATATTGGTGGACCTGCTCTCACCGTTTTTTGTTTCAGTTTCTTGAATACTTTGTGTTATCATCACTGCGCTAAGTGGGCTGGATTCAGACCATGTATAGTAGCTCAAATCTGAAGATCCGAGGTGCCGAGAGTCATCAGCTGCAGCAGAATTGTATTCAACCGCAATGTGTAGCTTCGAGACCTGGCATATCACTCGGCCTCCCATTACCATCCAAACAGGTTACTGATCCAGGTACAATTAGAAAAGCAAGCTGGGAACAACCGCAGCTATACCTACAAATGAGATGCCAAGCTGGTGAGGCTACAACAAAGATTGTCAACACCAGGTGTAATATATATTCTAGGTATAATTAGGTGATTATATACTACCCACTGGATCAGATCCCAGCTCTGCAATCCTGACACATCTGGTTATGAGTGGTGGCAGACAATTAGACAACAGGACAAGGAGGAGGCTTCGCTAACATCTCCAATTTTAATCATATGGGAAACCACTGAGTTAAAAATAGGCTAATAATTTACAACCATCTTCAGCTAGAAGTGCCAAGTGAATGAGGGTCCCAGTATCACAAACGTTGATGTCTGAAAATTTTGAATGTTGCAAAGACAGTGGGTGCTGACACTGTTCCAGCAATCGAACTGAAGATTTGTGCTGCAAAAGTAGCTGTGCCCCATGTCAAAAGGTGTCAGTACATCTCTGGTAATGGCACTCACCTGGCAATGTGGCACTGTCTAGATATGACCTGTCCACATAAAGTATGATGAATCTAATCTGACCAGTTAGCACCCTGTGAGTCTACTCTGTCATCATAGAGTGATGGAAGGCGATAGAGTGGCTATCGTAGAGGACTGTGAAAGCTCAATTATTGAGCAGGTTCAAGACTGAAATCGGTAGGCTTCTGGAGGCTAATGTTGTTAAAGAATGTAATCCAGGAAAATGGCATTGAGGAGACGATCAAACATGATCTAGAGTGGCTGGGCAGACTTACGTTGTCCGATGGCCTACTCCTGTTCTTATTTTCCCACTTGTTCAGCAACAACCATCTTACTGACACTTGGTTTGGATTCCTCCGGGGCTACTCAATTCCTGACCTCATCATGCGAACAAAGGAACCGTGGCTATACTATTTGGTCCCTTGAGCCTGCTCCACCACTCAATAAAATTGCAGCTGATCTATTGTAACCTTAAATCCTTATTCCTGCTTACCTCTGATAACCTATCAACTTCCTGCTTAATAAGAATCCATCTATCTCTGCTTTAAATATATCCAAGGGTTTTGTTTCCACTGCTTTTTCAGGGCTAGAGTTTCAAAGACATCCAACCTTCTGAGAGTAGAAGAATTTTGCCCTATCTGTTTTAAATGGATAACCCGCTGATGTTTTAATGGTGACCCCTAGTTCTAGACTATCCTAAGAGGTAAAACAGAGGAGTTAAAGGCGTGGATTGACATGTGAAGTTGAGATGTTGCCATCTCAGATGTGGATAAGGGAGGAACAGAGTCCAACACGGAAACAAACCCTTGTCCATACTGACCAGATATCCTAAATAAATTTGGTCCCATTTGCCAGCATTTGGCCCATATCCCTATAAACCTTTCCTATTCATATACCCATCCAGATTCCTTTTAAATGTTGTTGTTGTACCCGCTGCCTCCTCCACCTCTGGCAGCTTGTTCCCTACACACACCAGCCTCTGCGTGGAAATGTTGCCCCAGAGGTCCCTTTCAAATCTTTCCCCTCACCTTAAAACTATGCCCTCTAGTTTTGGACTCTTCCCACACGGGGGAAAAGACATTGCCTATTTACCCTATCCATGCCCCTCATGATTTTATAAATCTCTGTCGTCACCCCTCAGCCTCCGATGCTCCAGAGAAAATAGCCCCAGTCTATTCAGCCTGTCCTGAGAGCTCAAACCCTCCAACCATGGCAACGTCCTTGTAATTCTTTGCTGAGTCCTTTCAAGCTTCACAACATCTTTCCTAAAGCAGGGAGACCAGAATTGAACACAGT
>NC_063332.1:26308355-26311193 GCF_021869965.1 Rhincodon typus | reverse complement strand
AATTCCTTATCCTTTCAATATGTATCAGTGAACTTAATACTTACTCTTTAGTTCTCAATTTCAAACAATTTACCTACAATGATAGTTAGGACCCTGATGCACCCTTACAATTAATTTTACTTTTGGAAACCCACCACTACCCCATCCTATACATTTTATACCCTTTAAATTTAAGAATAAATCAATTAACTGATGAAAGTTTTCGTACAATTCAAAAACATAGAACTATAAAACTTTTAATATTGATTAAAAAGCAAGTTTTGAAAGTACACTGAAGAACTTACCTGACTCAGACTCCTATATGGACAATTACATATCAGTTTTAAAGCACTACTCTAATATGACATCTAAAGCCTATTTAAAATTTAAGGACTGTCAAATAATTTTTTTATGTGAGTAAATTTTAAACAACATATGCTCAAAACTACTTAAACGCATTTACACTTATCCTACTGAGTTTGCACCTTTTGTTATCCTGGGGTTAGAGGGGTTTGTGGCATGGCAGCTGATACAAGTGTGCAGTGGGCATCGAAATCTCTTGTTTTCAAATACAGTTGGTGGATACTTTCTCACACACTCCTCGTGGTAGAACTTGCCACACAGAGGAACATTACAACGTTTAACATCAGGCCCATTCTTCTTACACACAAAACATGAGTGAACGCCTGCACAAAATAATGAAATAAAAACACAACTAATAATCAAAAATCAATCTTTTTTCAAGTTCAATAATACAATATGGATGTGATAATAAATTTAAAAATCTAACACTCCTTTAAAAAAGATGCATATATTAAATCATAGTCTATTGCAGCTTTCATATTATACTATTGTCTTTGGTCATCTTAGTACACGCAGTCTTGACCTGCTGCAGCCAATTGCTGTATATAGATGCATGGTATTTGAGTTCCAGAATTTTGACTGTATTTCAATGAAAGAACAACGACTGTATTTCCACGTCAGAATAGTTGTAGGTGGTGGTCCCAGGAGTCTGCTATATTTGTCCTAGGTTATAGAGATTGCAAGTTTGGGACATGCTATAGAAAGGACTGAGTCTTGTAGATGATACACTCTGCCGCAATGGCACTGGAGGCGGAGGGAGTGAATGGTTCAAGCACTGGATGGGACAGGCCTGGCCAACAAATTGGCTGCTTTGACCTTAATTGTTTTGAACTTCTTTAGTCATGTTGGAGCTGCACTTATTGATGCAATTCACCAAACCCACAAAAACCACCATCTAGAAGGACAAGGGCAGCAGATACGTGGGAACACCATCACCACCCTGCAAGTTCCCCTCCAAGCCACTCACCATCCTGATTTGGAAATATATGGCCACTGTTGCTGGGACAAAATTCTGGAATTCCTTCCCTAACAACATTGTGGGTCAACCTAAACGATCCAGAATGTAGCAGTTCAAAGTCACAGCTCATCACCACCTTTTCAAGGGCAATTAGAAACTGGCAATAAATGCTGGACAGCTAGCAATGCCCAGTCCTACAAGTGAATAAAAAAACTTCTACCACCTAGAAGGGCAAGGGTGGTAGAACACCACGTGTGTGTTTTCGTGCAAGACACACATGATACCATTTTCACCTGGAAATAATATTGCTGTTCCTTCCCCAAAATCCTAACATACATTCGGACACCAGCAAGTGTCCCTACATGCGAAGGACCAACCAGCTTCTCCACTGTAATTAGGGATGAGCAATAAAGCTGAAGCACAAAGGGTCGTGGAAGTCCTACTTCAGGATTCTCTTAAAGTTAACATACACATTCAGCTGGCAGTTAGGATTTCAAGAGGTCACAAATACAAGAACTGGGATATACTGCTGAAGCAGTATAATAAACTGGTCAGACCACATTTGGAATGTTGTGAGCAGTTTTGGACCCCATATCCAAGGAAAGACGTGCTGGTGTTGGAGGTGGTTCAAAGGATGAAGGGTTTGTCAACATCAGGAGCAGTTGAGGACTCTGAAGGATTGGCGGGGGGTGGAATCTGATTGAAACTTACAGAATACTGAGAGGCCTGGATAGACTGGACATGAAGATGATGTTTCCATTAGCAAGACAGTTTAGGGCCTGAGGGCAGTCTCAAAGTGAAGGAGATACAGAGGAATTTCTTCAGCTAGAGGGTTGTTAATCTGTGGAACTCATTGACGCAGAGGCCTAGTTATTAAGTGTATTTAGGACAGAGGTAGGTAGATTCTTGATTAGTAAGGGGATCAGTGGTTACATGAGGAAAGATTTAAAAACAAAAAGGACCTGAGGGTTAACTTTTTCACATGGAAGGTGGTTTGCTTATGGAACAAGCTGCCAGAGGAAGTGATGCAGGCAGGAACAATTGTATCATTTAAAAGACATCTAGATAGGTGTATGAATAGGAGATAGTAGGAACTGCAGATGCTGGTGAATCCGAGACAACAAGGTGCAGGGCTGGATGAACACAGCAGGCCAAGCAGCATCATAGGAGCAGAGAGGCTGACGTTTCGGGCCTAGACCCTTCATCAGAAAAGGGGGAGGGGAAGGGGGCTCTGAAATAAATAGGGAGAGAGTGGGAGGCGGATAGAAGATGGATAGAGGAGAGGATAGGTGGAGAGGAAACAAACAGGTCGAAGAGGCGGGGATGGTCACAAGTTTCAAAATCTCCCCTCCCCCTACCGCATCCCAAAACCAGTCCAGCTCGTCCCTGCCTCCCTAACCTGTTCTTCCTCCCACCTATCCCCTCCTCCCACCTCAAGCCGCACCTCCATCTCCTACCGACTAACCTCATCCCGCCCCCTTGACCTGTCCGTCCTCCCTGGACTGACCTATCCCCTCCCTAACTCCCCACCTACACTC
>NC_063332.1:26204871-26308255 GCF_021869965.1 Rhincodon typus | reverse complement strand
CCTGTTCTTCCCCCCACCTATCCCCTCCTCCCACCTCAAGCCGCACCTCCATCTCCTACCGACTAACCTCATCCCGCCCCCTTGACCTGTCCGTCCTCCCTGGACTGACCTATCCCCTCCCTAACTCCCCACCTACACTCACCTTTACTGGCCCCATCCCCGCCTCTTCGACCTGTTTGTTTCCTCTCCACCTATCCTCTCCTCTATCCATCTTCTATCCGCCTCCCCCTCTCTCCCTATTTATTTCAGAGCCCCCTTCCCCTCCCCCTTTTCTGATGAAGGGTCTAGGCCCGAAACGTCAGCCTCTCTGCTCCTATGATGCTGCTTGGCCTGCTGTGTTCATCCACCTTGTTGTCTCGAGGTGTATGAATAGGAAGGGTTTAGAGGGATATGGGCCAAATAACAGCAAATGGGATTAGATTAATTTAGGATATCTGATCGACATGGATGAGTTGGACCCAAGGGTCTGTTTCCATGCTGTATATCCTTATGACTATAATAGAAACTCAAGCTCTTATACTTCACGTGATAGGTGTGAAGGTAAAAGAAAAGACTGCAGATAAGTTTAAGAAAAACAAATAATCTATGATGAAGATAATGCTTAAACTGTTTGTGGAGTCACTTTATGGCAAAATCCAGCTCTTCAACTCTCCAAAGCTTACATCATCTTGTTGCTCTATTTTGTTTGCTGTGATTATTGAACTATATCCTTTTTAAAACAAACAAACAGTTGTCTGTGTTGAAATAAACATCATTTTGGCAAAGTAAGTTTGGCAGCGAAGTGTGTATTATTGAAGAACTGAGGTGGCAATTATGCAGCATGGAAGCATTTTGAATAATCAATGCATGTAGAGGATTCAAGCAAAGTGCATTTACAAAACTGAAAACTACTACTTGAACCATATGCAGAATAAACTACTAATTGTAATGAAAAAGATGAAATGCAGGAGAAACTCAGCAGGTTTGGCAGCATCTGTGCAAAGAGGAATAGAATTAATGTCTCAAAAATCAATAAGATTCTTTTTCAGAACTGAACTTCAGACCTTAACAGTCATTTTGGAATTGCAATGTTAATGCTACTTCTCTCCCCATAGATGCGGCTAGAGTCGGAATTTCTCCAGCATTCTCTGCATTTGTTTCAAATTTCCAGCGTCCGCAGTATTAGTTTTATAGAACTGTTAGCAGTTTAATTTTAGCAAGTGTAAAAGAACACAATCAAACTGAATAACATTCCCATGGATGTCAAGACTTAGTCAACCATTTTACTCATTTTATTTTTAAATAAAATTAGTTGAATATTTTACAACTTGTGATTGTTTGGAATTTGAGGCACATTTCAAAAGTAATTTGAATTGAACTGCATAGATTTAAGTTTATAATCCAAAGAGAATCGTGCTGTCAACCTCACAATTCATTTTAAGAAGGGACCGGCTTCAACAGCATAAATGAAAATACATTACCTGATGTGCATTCTCTGCACATAAATTTGCCTTGAGGGAACTTAGACAGCCCAAGACAAGCCAAGTGGAATGTCCCACAACACTGTCCTTCACAAAGGAGCAGTTCACCGGAGTTCTCGCACATCTACAAACAGAAGAAAAGTCATGCATCAGCCTGTGGAAAAAATGTTAACAAACGATCCAAAATCTTTATTTCGAAATACAAAGCCTCAAATTATGCAAAAGTTTAGTTCTGACTGAAATGTGTATTGTATACTGCTCCTAAATTATTCAAATGTTGATACAGAAAATACAGGAACGTCACTGAGAAATGAAAAGATCACTTTCTCTATACTGCATCTCAACTGCAGAATCACTTAAGTTTTTTAAAAAAATTGTATAGACCAAGAAGAAAGACAGATTGCTCACCTTTAGGTGCAGTATTCCTCATTCTTCAAATGAAGATTTGAAGTCCTCCACATACCTTGGGAGAGGTCAGCATACCAACAGGAAAATCACTAGGGACGCCTGTCCCTTTAAGAGACTCAGCCAGAACCACACCACCGCCCCCTTCCCGTGCCCAAATATAGTAACCCCACGTGGCAATCTTCAGTTCTTTTCAACAAGAGAAGACAAGGCAGAAGAGGATAAGCAAGGAGACCAACAAGGAATCCATTGCCCTCTCATTGTTCAAACAGCTAAGAAACTTACTTATTGATATTAATAAGTGTTGATAGTTTGATGTTAATTCACATTGTTGTTTTTACAAATAATGTCCCACAAATGTTAAATACATGTCCACACAAGCTTAACAAATGCATACACCCAAAGCTAATGAGCTCAAACTTGACTAGATGATTATGCAAAACACTAAAATTCTGATATGTGGAGATTAATTTAGGAAGTGGTACATTACTTCAGTATGCTGAAGGGAAGTAAGCCACTTTACATTACATTTAATTATCCTTCATACACTATAGATGTTTCTTGTCAAAGATTGGCTCCAGAAAAAGGAGGCATATTAAAATCCTTGACACAGGCAAGGTTAACCCAAACAAACAGAACATCTCTGTCATAAAGTGCAAATGACATTTGGTAAATATGCAACAATCACTCAACATTGTTTCCTTGTGATATCATTCAGTGCAATGTGCATAAACCAGCCAATATAACGGCAATTACTTGTGTGAGATGCTGCTTAACAAAGAAATCCAGAACTTTAGATTGTTTCTGCTCCATGATTGAAATGACTTGGTTTACATTCTTCATTTGTAATTTAATGTGGGAGAAAATGCGCTTTTAAGCCATAAACAAGTAGTGCCGTGTTCAATCCACATTAAATGTATAAACCGATAAGCCACCAACTGTAGATGAACATACAGAAAGTGTACTTTAATTCTGCAAGAACCACACTGTGAAGTATCTTCAAACTCTTCAGATATTAGATCATCACGTGAGTGAAGGTACCCATATCACTATCTAAATATAAAAAAAATTAAAACGCACACAAATAGGGAGCCAGTTTCTTTATTCGTAAGTCAAGCACATAAGAAAAATATCCAGCGATCAATAGTTTTTATCACAAGTCAGAAAGACAGATGGAATGCAGTCACATCTGCAGTACTCATGATTTTATATTTTCTTTCTTGCTCATGAAATAAATTGATCACGTGACTGAACAGCTCTATTTCTTTGTACTGTATGCATACTTGAAGTTCGTCTCACCTGACAAACTCCTTCTTTCTTAGCTGTACCATTGCCTCCTCGCTCTCCTTGGGATTTTTTGGATGAAACAGATGAAGCCTCTGTTGGAGTTTCATCTGCACTTTCATCTGCTGACTCCAGCTGTCCATCAAATGATGTCTGAACACAAGGGGTAAAACACAAAATTATATTTTAATGTAATTAGCCATAATGATGTAGCAACCTAAAGTGAGATTCATCTACTACAATTACCATTTATTACAAATCTACAAGAGCAGTATCAAATGACCAGCTGAGCTCATGCTACTATTGGGGAATTTATACAATAGCAATTGCAATGCATTTCCAAAGTTTCAGTACACAAGCATGAAAGATTAAAAATTATTTAATTCAGCAGATTAACAGGCAGCACAAGAGAAAATAGGTGCTGACAACATAAAATACTGCACAAAGAATACATGCAGTCCTCAACAAGATTGAGCTTGAAGCAAGTGATCGAAGATACTTTCCTCAACAGAAATGTGTACAAGGGTAGCTTTTTCACAACATCAGGTTTTTGGAAAGTTATCAATGGTCTCCTACCAGGTCAACCATTTGAATGTCTAGTCAGGTACAATGTATGGGAAACACCTTATCATAATTTGTGCATGGAACTCAATTTAAGGCAAGTCAGTAAGCTTTCTAAAGCAGGTTCTGTTGATTAGATAGCAAATAAAATATCCATGTAAACTAAAATGACTAAAGTATTAATGAAACAAAGCAGCCAAGATTGTTAGAGGCTCAAGTGCACTTGTAAAATGGAATGGTCTTATGGGTCCCACATGAATTCTGAATCTTACAAAATCAAATTCCATTTTCTTGCAAACATCCCTTCACGACTGAAATAGTGACGAAAGAAATCAATGCGATTTAGCTAGAAACAATATTTTGCACTTACATATATCACAACAATACACTGATTAATACTTAAAGCAATAAACCCATCAAAGCTAAACAGACACTTTAAAGCAGAGCTTTGCCATCATAATGTACTTTCAAATAAGTTAATTTGAATTAGATTAAACAAGCAATTTAAAAGAACTAAAATGGTTTCAAGTCGGCAACTCAGTGGGAATATCTGTCAACAAAATAAAATAAAATCTGGATAATGCGTGGAATCATTTACTCCAATTCCCATTTTCTGCAATGTAAGTTTGGAATAATTTTTTTCTAAATTGGGATGTTATGCAAAAAGCAGTCATGATAAAAACACCCAAAAGCAGACAGGTCTGATAATTTGTTACAACAGAAAAACTAGCGCATCATACTTGTACCAGTTCACCATCACCAAAGGCAATGAATGTATGTCTAGTCAGCAAAGCCCATATTTGCTGAATGATACAGAAAACAAAAAAAAAATTCGCCCTTCATTTATTTTAGTTACTCCCCATGACCGTAATACCTCTCACTTTTCATACAACCATCTACTCCTTCAAAAAAAGTCAAATTGATAATTCCAGATGTTAACCATCTTCATGAAATTGTTTTCCCTAACCTATCCATTAATTTTTCTTGCGATCATTTTTAATTAATACCCTTGTTGCAACCTCCAGTAGCACTTCATAATCCTAAAGATTTCGATCAAATCATCCCTTAATCTATCAGCTCTACTGATGCAAGTCTCAGTTTTGAAAATGATTCCCCCTGGTACTATCTCCTTGATGTGACACAAAGTTTACACACTGTTAAGACAACAGCCAGAATACCAATGCAAAATTTCAAATGGGGCAAACTAAGGTTTTGCACAAATTAAAAGGTTTAGCATTGCACCCTCCTACAAACTGAATCAAGCGCTGTATTCCATTTATATTTTTATGAGTTCCTTTCCTTGAGATTTCATTTTTCCTCAACATCATCTTGCATCTTGACATCTAATGATGCATTTCCTGCTCCCTTTCACTCAAAATGTGGTTCATGCAGTTTGTTTAAAAAAAGCTGTAGTTTCAGAAAAATCTGAACTTTAGTCACACTTTCTCCAAATATCTTCCTTTTACTTATCCCCCAGTGCAGGTCTGAATTCCCTTCCAGAAGCCTGAAATTTCTGCCAAACAGCTAATCCTGTTTTGGCCTATAAATGCCAACAAAATTGTGAATGCAATAAACACACAGGAAATAGAATAGATGACGACAAAAAGAGTTTCAGGAGAAAGAGACAGTTGACAGGAAAACTGCTAAAGCCTTTAATGATCTGCCTCATTAGTAATATGCTGTGTGGAACTGTACAGCAGCAATCTATTAGGCTAGTACCATATCAAAGCAAACTGATACTTATCAGTAATCGAGTACAGCCTTCAAAATGTCTGTCTGCTGGTAAATACTGTACAGTCCCATCTCCACAGTTTCGAAGCTTTTCGATACTTCAAAGTCACTTTTCTCTTTGGTTATGGAGATGCATGACTGAAATCAATTCAGTCACTGTTTCCCTTTTAAAATTACCTCATTTTCTGTAAATACAGTTAAAGGAGATGGATTCTTGCTGACAGCTGGTATCAGAGTTTCTGCTGTTGATGCTCTGTTTCGCTTTTTCAGTGGTTTACATGCATCAGAAAGTTTGCTTATATCTGAAAAAGTGCATGAAAATAAACATTTGATACAATGGTTTCTTGTAGAAAATATTTTACGTAGAACATAGAACAGTACAGCACAGTACAGGCCCTTCGGCCCACGATGTGCCGACTATCATCCGTATGCTATCCAAGAGTTGCTTAAATGTCCCTAATGTATCTGACTCCACTACCGCAGCCGGCAGCGCATTCCACGCACCCACCATTCTCTACGTAAAGAACCTACCTTTGACATCTCCCCTATACCTTCCTCCAATCACCTTAAAATTATACTCCCTCGTAATAGTCATTTCTGCCCTGGGAAAAAGTCTCTGGCTATCCACTCTATCTACACCTCTATCAAGTCACCTCTCATCCTTTTTTGCTCCAATAAGTAAAGCCCTAGCTTTCCTCATAAGGCTTGCCCTCCAGTCCAGGCAGCACCCTGGCAAATCTCCTCTGCACCCTCTCTAAAGCTTCCACATCCTTCCTATAATATGAGGTGACCAGAACTGAAAATGATATTCCAAGTGTGGTCTAACCAGGGTTTTATACAGCTGCAGCATAACCTCGTGGCTCTTAAACTCAATTCCCTTGCCAATGACAGCCAACACACCATACGCCTTCTTTACAACCCTATCAACTTGGGTGGCAACTTTGAGGGATCTATGGACGTGGACCCCAAGATCCCTCTGTTCCTCCACACTGCCAAGAATCCTGCCATTAACTCTGTATTCCTAATTCAAATTCGACCTTCTAAGATGAATCACATCACACTTTTCTGGGTTGAATTCCATCTGCCACTTCTTTGCCCAGCTCTGCATCCTGTCAATGTCCCGTTGCAACCTACAACAACCCACAACAGCCCTTGACACAATCCACAACTCCACCAGCCTTTGTGTCATCGGCTAACTTACTAACCCATCCTTCCATTTCCTCATCCAAGTCATTTATAAAGATCACAAAAAGAGCAGAGGTCTCAGAACAGATCCCTGCGGAACACCACCGGTCACCGAGCTCCAGGCTGAATATTTTCCATCTACTACCACCCTCTGTCTTCTATTGGACAGCCAATTCTGTATCCAGACAGCTAAATTTCCCTGGGTCCCATGCCTCCTTTCTGAACGAGCCTACCATGAGGAACCTTATCAAATGCCTTGCTAAAATCCACATACACCACATCCACTGCTCTACCTTCATTAATGTGTTTTGTCACATCCTCAAAGAATTCAATAAGGCTGGTGAGGCATGACCTGCCCCTCACAAAGCCATGCTGACTATTTCTAATCAAACTGTGCTTTTCCAAATAATCATAAATACTCTCGGAATCCTCACCAATAACCTGCCCACCACAAATAACCCCACTGCGAAGCCTCTTCTAAGGATGCCTACCTTGAAGAAGTTACCCTCCTCCCTCCGGAAAAGCCTCAGTGGATCTCTCTCCCTCTGCAACCCTCTTGTACCTGTCTGTCTCCTCTCCACCTATCTTCTCCTTTATCCATCTTTTATCCGCCTCCCCCTCTCTCCCTATTTATTTCAGAAACCCCTTCCCCTCCCCCATTTCTGAAGAAGGGTCTAGATCCGAAATGTCAGCTTTCCTGCTCCTCTGATGCTGCTTGGCCTGCTGTACTTATCCAGCTCTACACCTTGTTATCACAAAAGAAAGACTGACTGGTCTGTAATTCTAAGATTATCCCTATTCCCTTTCTTGAATAAAGGAATGATATTTTCCACCCTCCAATCATCTGGAAGTACTCCAATGGACAGTGAGGACGCAAAGATCATCGCCAAAGGGGCAGCAATCTCTTCTCTCGCTTCCCGTCATAACCTTGGGTATAGCCTATCTGGCCCAGGGGACTTATCTATCCTCATGTTTTTCAGAATTTCTCGCACCTCCTCCTTCCTAACATCAACCTGTTCGAGCATATCAGCCTGTTTAACGCTGTCCTCACAAACTACAAGGTCTCTCTCACTGGTGAATACCAAAGCAAACTATTCATTAAGGACCTCCCCTACTTCCTCCGACTCCATGCACAAGTTCCATCCACTATCCCTGATCGGCCCCTGGCAATCCTCATGTTCCTCACATAACTATAGAACGCCTTGGGGTTTTCCTTGATCCTACCCGCCAGACCCCGTTCTAGCTCTCCTCAGTCAATTCTTCAGTTCCTTCCTGGCTACCTTGTAACCCTCTAGAGCCTTGTCCAATCCTTGCTTCCTCAACCTTAAGTAGGCTTCCTTCTTCCTCTTGACGAGATGTTCCACATGTCTTGTCATCCAAGGTTCCTTCACCTTACCACCCCTTCCTTGCCTCAGTGGGACAGACCGATCCAGTACTCATAGCAAGTGCTCCCTAAACAACCTCCACATTTCTGTCATGCATTTCCCGGAGAACATCTGTTCCCAATTTATGCTCCGCAGTTCTTGCCTAATAGCATTGTAATTCCCCCTCCCCTAATTAAATATTTTCCCATACCATCTGCTCCTATCCCTCTCCATGGCTATAGTAAAAGTCAGGAAGTTGTGATTTCTATCACTGAAATGCTCTCCCACAGAGATCTGACACCTGGCCTGGTTCATTGCCAAGCACTAAATCCAATATGCCCTCCCCTCGAGTCAGCCTATCTACATACTGAGTCAGGAATCCTTCTGGACACACCTGGCAAAATCTACTCCATCCAAACTATTTGCACTAAGGAGGTTCCAGTCGAAATCAGGGAAGTTGATCTGCCTCCCAATCTGTTCCTCAATCTCTCTGTTGCTATTGCAGGGTCTACAAAAAACTCCCAATGAAGTGACTGCTCCTTTCCCATTTGATTTCCACACATACTGACTCAGTAGATAAACCCTCCTTAACGACCTCCCTTTCAGCAGCTGTGATACCATCCCTGTTTAGCACCTTTTTTACCCAGCCCCCCACCTTTTTTACCTCTCTCCCTATTTCTTTTGAAACATCTAAACCCTGGAACATCCAACTGCCATTCTTGCCCATGTTATCCAAGTCTCCGTAATGGCCACAACATCATAGCTCAAAGTACTGATCCATGCTCTAAGTTCATCACCCTTATTCCTGACACTTCTTGCATTAACATAGACATACTTCAATCTGTCACACTGACTACAACTTTGCCCTATCAACTGTCTATCTTTCCTCAGAGACTCTGCATGCTGTATCTGCCTGTGCACCAACTACCCTATCCTCTGATCCGTAGCTCGGGTTCCCATCCCCCTGCCAAACTAGCTTAAACACTCCCGAAGAGCTCTAGCAAAACTCCTGCCCAGGATATCGGTGCCCCTCCAGTTCAGGCGCAACCATTCCTCTTGTACAGGTCCCACCTTCCTCAAAGTATCCCAATGATCCACATATCTGAAGCCCTCCCTCCTATACCAGCTCTGTAGCCACGTGTTTAGCAGCACTCGCGTTCTATTCCTAGCCTCACTAGCCTGTGGCACTGGTAATAATCCGGAGATTACTACTCTGCTTGTCCTGCCTTTTAGCTTCCAACCTAACACCCTATATTCACTTTTCAGGTTCTCAACTCTTTTCCTAGCTATGTCATTGGTAGCGATGTGTACCACTGACTGCTTACCCTCCCCCTTAAGAATCCTGTAGACTCAGAGACATCCCTGACCCTGGGACCCAGGAGGCAACTACCATCTGGGAGTCTCAGTCACGATCACAGAACCTCCTACCACTATCGCTCTCCCATTCTCCCCCATTCCCTTTTGAGCCACAGTTTTGCAAGCACAACTTCACCATTTCAGGGTATGAATTAAAATTCATATTAAAATAGGGTCATCAAACGAATCCTGACTAACAGAATTAAACTAGAAGTTAAATCTTTACCTGACTGGCTGTTTCGGGATGCATTAGTAACATAAGATGTTTCTTCAGCTTCAACACCATCACCTCCACATGCCTCTGCCTGATCAGCATCGTTTAACTCATACTGTCCATAAAAGATAATAAACAGTGTTAAATACTCCTGCATCAAAGAAGAACATTTGAATACACTTACTTCTTAGGGCGGTATGGTAGCTCAGTGGTTAGCACTGCTGCCTCACAGTGTCTGGGACCCGGGTTTGAGTCCTGCCTCGGGTAACTGTCTGTGTGGAGTTTGTATATTCTCCCTACGTCTGCGTGGGTTTCCTCCAGGTGCTCTGGTTTCCTCCCACAGTCCAAAGATGAGCAGGTTAGGTGGATTGGCCATGCTAAAATTGCCCGTAGTGTTCAGAGATGTGTAGATTAGGTGGGTCATAGGGGGATGGGTCTGGGTGGGAAGCTCCGAGGGTCAGTGTGGACTTGTTGGGCTGAAGGGCCTGTTTCCACTTTGTAGGGATTCTATGAGGTGCACAAGACTTAGTACAATCCTCAAAGGAAGCAAGTTAAACTGTCACACGGAATATACAAATTCTACTGCATAATTATAGGTGGTCCATGTTAATAATGTTTCGAGCATTCAGATATAGATGCAAACTTGAGGGGGGAGGAACTGGCTCTCAAATAAAATAATTTAGCAAAAGTTCCCCAACCATATCACTTCATTTGAATTTTATGAAAATCATAAACAGCAAAATTATTGAGCACTGGCAACCAAATCAAAATACGTGAATGACCATTCAATCTCATTCACCTCTTCACTCGACATGCAAAAAGATAGCGCAGATATTTTTGGCAAATCAATTTTTTGTTCAGTATGCTTGTGCTGGCTGACAATTTCAAACCCACTGACTCCCACGACTACCTCAAATACACCTCCTCTCACCCACCCTCCTGCAAAAATGCTATCCCATACGTCCAATTCCTCCCCTTCCATCGCACCTGCTCCCAGGATGAGGTGTCGCAATCCAGGACATCCCAGATAGTATCTACTTTACGGACCGTAATTCCCCCTCCTCTGTAATTAAGGATGCCCTCAACTGCATCTCCTCTATTTCCCGCACTTGTGCCCTCAAATCCCTCCCACCAACATCAAGAAGGATAGAATCCCCTTCGTCCTCATGTACCACTCCACCAACCTCCGGATCACAGAATCCTAGAGTGTGGAAACAGGCCCTTCAGCCCACAAGTCCACACCAAACCACTGAACAGCATCCCATCCAGACCCTTCAACCTACCCAGTTTCCCTGTGACCCACCTAATTTACACATCCCTGAACACAATGGGCAATTTAGCATGGCCAATCCACCTAGCCTGCACATCTTTGGATTGTGCAAGGAAACCAGAGCACTCGGCAAAAATCCCACACAGGGAGAATGTGCAAACTCCACACAGTCGCCCGAGGTGGGAATCGAACCTGGATCCCTGGTGCTGTGAGGTGTACAGTGCTAACCACTGAGCCACTGTCTTGCCCCTAAAACATCATCCTTCAACATTTCCGCCACCTACAAACAGACGCCACCATAAAGATATTTCCCTTGCCCGCTTTCCACAGGGACCATTCATTCCGTGACTCCTCGTCAGCTCTACACTCTCCAAATCCTCCACCATACCTGCTATCTGTCACTGCAACTGCAAGAGGTGCAACACCTGCCCCCAAACCTCCCCTCTCAACCACTGTCCAAGGCCCGAAACAATCCTTCTCGATCCAGCAGAGATTCACTTGCACTTCATGCAACCTTATTTACTGTATCCATTGCTCCTGATGTGGTCTCGTCTATATCGGGGAGACCAAACGCAGACTCGGGGACCAGTTCGTGGAACATCTGCACTCTGCACAAAACAACCTGTCCTTCTGGCTGCCAACCATTTTAATCCCCCCTCCCACTCACCTGACGACATGGCCATCCATGGTCTCCTCCCCTGTCAGAATGAGGCCAAATGTAAACTTGAACAACACCATTGACTTCACCAGCTTCAAAATCCCTCCACCCCCAGTCTCATCCAATGTCCAGCCCTCCCCCACCTGACCTGACCTTACCTGTCCATCTTTCTATCGACTTATCTGCTCCACCCTTCCCACGGACTGATCACAATAACCCCCTACCTGCATCCACCTATCACCTTCTCTCCTACCCTTCCCCTAGCCCCACCCTCCTCCCTCTATTTATTTCTGGGCTCTCCTACTCCTCCCCAGTCCTAACAAAGGGTTTTGGTCCGAAACATGGACTTTCCTGCTCCTTGATGCTGTCTGACCTGCTGTGCTTTTCCAGCCTCACACCTATAGACAATACAGACAGTGCTGGCACTGGCATACATGTGAGAAGCTACATTATGTGCTGTGAACTGGGATGAGGGAAGAAAAGTTAACACTGTCCCATAATTTAAATTGGAAGTGCACTTTTCAATTTTCAGGGTTCATTCTGTATTTTAGGAATCAAACTTAACAAAAGAAAACCTGCCATAAGCATCAGTTATAGGTGCTGATGCAACAGAAGATACAGAAAATTGAAAAAAATAAGCACAGCTTCCCCTCACTCATACTACATTCAATTTATTCCCATTTTCACAACCTACCTTGATGTTTTCTGAACTCAAGGTCAGCAATAAATACAAGCCTGGTTTTATGTTGTAGGGATAACTTTTGAAAAATTGAGTCACATAGGTGGACAAATCCCAAGAATAGAGAAACCGAGGGGGATCAGGCAGTAGCCATTATGCACAGTGAACTTTGGTTTTAAAAATCCAAACACTACAGGGAAGAGTGAAAGAGGTCCAGTTTTTTTTTTGGGTGGGGTGGGGGGGGGGGCGGTCAATCATCAATTACACATTGGAAATCAAGACAAAATCGAAGAAAGGAAGAACTTTTTGGTGTCACGTTGCAAGTTACAAGAAATTTCAGCGAACACCTGCTCGAAACATTTGAGGAAAGGGGAAAGAAAAAACACATTTCAACTCAGGGGTATCAGGTCGAGTTCTAATTTGTTCTCAAGTACAAGTCTTGTAGGAAAACTCAGACCTGAGCACAATGTTCAGGCTTTGCCGGTCTGGATTTTATGGAAGGCATGAGTTATTCAGAGAAAAACTAGTGTTCTACACAAATCAAAAACACGTTTCTTGGAAGGAACAATAGTATTTTGGTGATAGATTAAGACAAAACAAAAAACTGCTGAAGTTGCCTCAGTTGCTGGCAAACAATATTTTCTAGCTGAAGTGTCGGCCTAATGAAAATGAAGGATGAGAAGAATGGAACACTAAAGCAAAAGTTCATGCACAGGATGGAATTTTAATCGTACAACAGCAAGTAAAATCAAGTACTAGGTAAAATAGGTGTCCAATGAGCTTGCAACAGGTTTCCATGGGACAAATTAAGTTCAAAATTATCCGAGTTTCCGACACCACGAGCATTCTCCGATCAAATCTCAAATGTCAGCATGAATTTATGCGCGGAAAGTCACGTCTGACAAATCTTTTAGAGTCTTCCAAAGAGGTAACCAAAAGGGATAGATGAGGGAAGGGCAGTGGATGCTGTCTATGTGAATTTTAGTAAGGCCTTTGACAAGGTCCCGCGCGGCAGGCTAGTCGTGAAGGTTAGGTTGTATGGGATCAAGGGAGAACTAGCTGACTGGATTCAAAATCGTCTTGATGGTAGAAGGTTGTTTCTTGGACTGGAGGCCTGTGACTAATAGTGTGCCACAGGGGTTGGTGCTGGGATCTTGGTTATTTGTTATATACATAAATTATCTGGATGTGAATGGACATGGCATGATTCGCAAGTTTGTGGATGATATAAAATTAGGAGGTATCGTTGATAACCAGGAAGGTTACCAAAAGTCACATAGGGATCTTGATCAGATGGACACATGGGCTGAGGATTGGCAAATGCAATTCAACAGATAAGTGTGAGGTATTGCACTTTGGAAAGTCAAACCAAGGTAGCATTTATACTGTAAATGGTAAGGTCCTGAGGAGTGTTGTGGAACAGAGGGACTTTGGAGTACAAGTACGTAGTTTGTTGAAACCAGGATCACAGATGTGGTGGTGGTGGCCAGGTGGTGAAGAAGGCATTTAGCATGCTGGCCGTCATTGGTCAAGGCATTGGTATAGGAGTTGCAATGTTATGTTACAGTTGTGTAAGTTGTTGATGAGGCCGTACTTGGAGTATTGTGTACAGTTTTGGCTATAGTTACAGGAAAGACATAGTTAAACTGGAAAGTGTGCAAACAAGATTTACGAGGATGTTGCCAGGTCTAGTCGGCCTCAGTTATAGGTAGAGGTTGGCCCGGATAGGAATTTATTCCTTGCAATGTAGGAGAATGAGGGGTGACCTTATTGAGGTGTATAAAATCATGAGGGGCATAGGTAGGATGAATGCATATGGTCTTTTTCTCAAGGATGGGGATTTGAAAACTCGAGGGCATAGGTTTAAGATGAGAGGGGATAGATTTAAAAACGACCTGAGGGGCAACTTCCTCACGCAGAGGATGGTGCGTAAATGGAATGGGCTGCCAGAGAATATAGTTGAGGCAGGTACAATAGCAACATTTAAAAAACATTTGGACAGGTACATGGATGGGAAGAGTTTAGAGGGATATGGACAGAATACGGGCAACTGGAACTTGCTGAATGGGCACCATGGTCAGCATGGACCAGTTTGGGCTGAAGGGCCTGTTTCCACGCTGTATTACCCTATGATTCCATCAGTTGTGGAAAAGACAATTAATGCCAATCAAATTCCTTCTAACTTACCTCAATGTTAGGAATTAATTCTATTCTACTAAACTAGCATTTCATTCAATATCCATGACTGGTATCCAGTGGTCTAATAGCAAATTCATGACAAATGAGTGGATGTTCAAGCTATGGGACCTTGAATGAAACAGCTCAAACACAGGACGACATTTTCAAAGATCTGCTCAAACACAGATTTAATCAGATTGAGTTGACTATCATTTTAATGCTCCAGTCCTGCTGCTTTTAGTTTTGGAGTCTGTGTGCTCAGTTTGAAAATCTATCAAATGTAAGATTATACAGTTAATTTTATTTACCATGCACAGCAAGAGAAAAAACACATTATACCAATTTACCAGATGAACAGGGATTAACTGCTGGGTTCTTTTGCTGCATCTACCAGAGGGATCCTTACTAATTACTTTTCAGACATTTTGCGATCTGCTTAAACTCAGCAGATTGATAAGTCTGATCTGAGAATGCAGAAGCACAAAGAATACCAGCATTCAACATTTGCATCACTGCTGCACATTTATTTATTTGTAACCTTTCTCTTTTCTGAAATGGACTGAGCAAAATGCATATTCTGCACAAGAATTTTTGCAGGTTAAGTGTAAACGAGAGAACCTTTTCATCTATGTAGTAATTTCGTTTCAATCTCTTGCTGGTGCCAATTCGGTCTGGGGAGTCCTCCCTGTAATCGATTATTTTCCTTGATAGTCTTCTTTGCCTAGTTGATTCTGAACTAACTGTAAAGAAAACAAAGAACAGTTAACAACCAGTTACGTACCAATTTCTTCCTAAGTGGAAGTGAATGGAACAATCCCCAATTCACATTTCAGTACAACTTGCAATTTGTGGGAGTATTCCAATGACAGAGCTGCCATCTTTTTGGATAATGTATTAAGCTGGATGCCCTGTGCGCATGTTCAGGCAAACCTAAAAGAACTGCATAATATTAATCCACCAGCAAAGTTCACCTGATGTCCTGATCATCATTTCCCCATTTTGACAGGCCATTAGCCAGTGCAAAGCATTGAAATGGCTTAGAAATTCAAATGTTCACCTTGCTGTATGTATCACCTTACTTTAAAACAAATGAGTTGCTGTTTTTACTTGTACAAATAAAGCAATTCATTGACTGCATATTGAGGATGATATAAACTATTTCCTCACTTGAAATAGATTTAATGAGCAAGTTATCTAAATAGGGTGGTGAAGTATTTGATTTTGGGTGCAATCCTAACTTGTCATGTATCAATCACCTTTGAATGTAATAACTTCCAATCAGAACAGACCTGCACTTCAACTTCCATGAATAGCAAATCTGGCTTCAGAGACCCAATATTATTGGTTATGGACTAGACCAAGCCTCCCCAAAATACATTAAGAAGATAGCCTAGACCCCAACTATTTTATTTTTATTGTTTTTAAAGGCAAGTGTAAGGTGTTGCATTCCAAATGCAATTCCATTGGTCAAACTATCTGGCCTGAAGCAAAACACACTTTACACTCTTACACTACAGTTAAAATACAAAGAATTTTTTTTCTTTATTCATTCACGGGACGAGAGCATCGCTGGCGAGGCAGCATTTATTGCCCATCCCAAATTGCCCAGAGGGCAGTTCAGAGTCAACCACATTGCTGTGGGTCTGGAGTCACATGTTGGCCAGACCAGGTAAGGATGGCAGTTTCCTTCCCTAAAGAATATTAGTGAACCTGGTGGGTTTTTCTGACAATCAACAGTGGATTCAGTGTCATCATTGGACTCTTGCTTCCAGATACTTATTGAATTCAAATTCCACCATCTGCCATAGCGGGATTCAAACCTGGGTCCCCAGAACATTATCTGGGTCTCTGGATTAACAGTATTAACAGATAATACCACTACGCCATCACCTCCCTTGAGGGAAGAATCTTCGACAAAGAAATTGGAATAACTTAACTATGTTGGAAAACTTAACAGAATAATAGTTTGTTTAATGACTAAAACAGCAGCTGTTCCAAGACTGTAGCATCCCATAAACACACTCTTGGCAGAGGCAGATTGAGTAAAATAGATGGTCTTAAATGCAACATTTCTCCAGTCCAGGAGAAAAGAACATCAAGAAAATTCTGAGACAACTTAAGGGTTTTGCTGTAGCATGGCAAAATGTATAGCAATTTCCCAAACCCAATACCTACTGAAAACTAAAACAAAATCTGTGGGAGATTTACCCCAGCTCTTCATGCTGTTGCTATTGTTCCAACTTCTTAACAAAAGAAGAAAACCTCTCAAGCAGTTTACTTTATTAAATTTGAACAGACCGCTCAGTGCCTCTGTCTCAACCTCTCTACATAAAGAAAACAGAGCAAAATACATGTCTTAAAGCCACAGTGTCACCAGACACTGCAGCCCCAATTTTCATGCAAACAATTTAAGTGCAGTTCATCTGATTGTCTCTTTAAAAGAAAAGATTTTCACCAGGACTTTGGCACTTAAACAATAGTGGGGCAAAGTTCCTTGCACGTCTACCTCTAAAGAGAATTCAGGATCTCATACATTTCAATCAAATCATCCCTCACTCATTTAAACTCCAGCAGAAACAAGCCTAGATTGTCCAACTTACTGTTATAAGACAAGCCATTCATTCCAGGTATCAATCTAGTAAATAAAAACCAAAAGAACTGCTGATGCTGTAAATCAGGAACAAAAACAGAAGTTGCTGGAAAAGCTCAGCAGGTCTGGCAGCATCTGTGGAGGAGAAAACAGAGTTAACGTTTCGGGTCCGGTGACCCTGCCTCAGATCCTTCCTTTTATGTTCAATTCCCATCAGTCTCCTAGATTACATGCCATACCTACACGCCAACTTGGTGACTCACACACCAGAACACCAAAATTCCCCTGCACCTCAAAATTCTGCATTTGTTCCACATGATTTTTCATTTTTCCTGCCAAATGAACATTACATTTTCCCATGTTATATTCCGTCTGCCAGATTATTGCTCATTCACTCAACCTATCTATATTTGTCGGCTACATCCATATGTCTTCTTTGCAATATACTATCTCACTTATCTTGGTGTTAGCTGCCAAGATAAGTGAATTGTGAAACAAAGAGAGGCCTGACCAGCGCAGGACTCCACCGGTCATATCCTTCTTATTCAGAATAACTTCTGTTGTGTTGTGTGGCACTATCACAGTGCTTAATGGGAGAAACTTCAAACAGATCTAACAATTCAGTCAAGACTGAGAATCCATGAAGTGATGTTGGACATTGACAGCAGCAAAAGTGTGCTCCAGCACAATTGCAGCCTCCGCCTCATGGCCCGGCAAAGCCCGCACATGATGATGGCGGTGGGAGGTGGAGGAGGCCCCCAGTGGTATTACCACTGGAGTATTAATTCAGAGACCCAGACAATGTTCTGGGTCCCAATTTCAAATCCTTCCATGGCAGACAATGGAATTTGAATTCAATTTAAAAAACATGGAATTAAGAAGCTAATGATGACCGCGAATCCATCGTTGATTGTTGGAAAAATCTACCAGGTTCACTCATGTTCTTCAGGGAAGGAAACTGCCATCCTTACCTGGTCTGGCCTACACCTGACTCTAGACTCACAGCAATGTGGTTGACTCTAAACTGCCCTCTGGGCAGTTAGGGATGGGCAATAAATGCTACCTAGCCAGTGACACCCTCATCCCATGAATAAATTTTGAATAATGCATCTATTACTATCAAGCCAGGGGATCAACCCTGGTTCAATGGAGTGTACAAGAAGGCATGTCAGTCGCACCAGGCATACCTGAAAATGAGATATCAAGCTGGTGAAGCCATTGAACAGGACTACTTGCACACCAAATAGTATAAGCAGGAAGTGATAGATAGAGCTAAACGATCCCACAATCAACCGATCGGATCTAAGCTCTGCAGTCCCATCACATCCAGTTGTGACTGGTGGTGGGCAATTAAACAACTCATTGGAGAAGGCGGCTCCACAAATATCCCCATCCTCCTTGATGCAGGAGCTCAGCACATCAGCACAAAAGATAAAGCTGAAGTATTTACAGCAATCTTCGGCCAGAATTGCCGAGTGGATTATCCATACTGGCCTCCTCCAGCAGTCCCCAGCATTATAGATGCCAGCCTTCAGCCAAATTGATTCACTCCACGTGATATCAAGAGTTGGAGACACTGGATACCACAAAGGCTACAGGCCGTGACATTCAGGCAATAGTATTGAAAACTTGTGCTCCAGGACTTGCCGCTCCCTTAGCCAAGCTGTTCCAGTACAGTTACGACACTGGCATCTACCTGACAATGTGGAAAAGTGCCCAGGTACGACCTGTATATAAAAAGCAAGACAAATCCAACTCAGCCAATTACCACCCCATCAGTCTACTCTTGGACTTCAGTAAAGTGACGGAACATGTCATTAACAGTGCTCAGCAATAACCTGTTCAATAATGCCCACTTTGGGTTCCACCGGGGAACTCAGCTCCTGACCTCATTACAGCTTTGGCTCAATCGTGAACAAAAGAGCTGAATTCCAGAGGTGAGATGAGAGTAACAGCCCTTGACATTAAGGCATTTGATTGAGTGCCACATTAAGGAGCCACATTGGAATCAATGGGGATCACGGGCAAACTCTCTGCTGGTTGGAGTCATAGATGACACTGAGGAAGACGGTGGCAGTTGTTGGAGGTCAGTAATCTCAGCTCCCGGACATCTCTGCAGGAGTTCCTCAGGGTACTATCCTAGACCCAACCATCTTCAGCTGCTTCATCAATGGCCTTCCCTCCATCATAAGGTCAGAGTGGGAATGTTCACCAATGATTGCACAATGTTCAATGCCATTCGCAACTCCTCAGATACTGAAGCAGTCCATGTTCAAATGCAACAAGATCTGGACAGTATCGAAGCTTGGGCTGACAAGTGGCAAGTAACAAATGCGCCACATCAGGCTATGACCATCACCAATAAGAGACACCCTAACTACCGCCCCTCAACATTCAATGGTGTTACCATCACTGAATCCCCTACTATCAACATCCTTAGGGTTATTATAGACCAGAAACTCAACTGGACTCACCACATAAACAGTGGCTACAAAAGCAGGTCAGAAGCTAGGAATACTGTGGCGACTAACTCACCTTCTGATACCTAAAGCCTGTCCAGCATCTACATGGCACAAGTCAGCAGTGTGATGAAATACTCCCCACTTGCCTGGATGAGTCCAACTCCAATGACAGTCAAGAAGCTTAACACCATCCAGGACAAAGCAGCCCACTTGATTGGCACTACCAGAAGCATCCACTCTCTCCACCGCCGATTCTTAGTAGCAGGAGTGTACTTTCCAAAAGAGGCACTACAGAAATTCACCAAAGATCCTCAGATCTTCCAAACCCACGACCACTTCCATTTAGAAGGACAAGGGCAGCAGATACACGGGAACACCCACCAGCTCGAAGTTCCCCTCCAAGCCACTCACCATCCTGACTTCGAAATATAATCGCCATTCCATCACTGTTGCCGGGTCAAAATCCTGAAATTCCCTCCCTAATGGCATTGTGGGTGAACCCACAACTGGTGGACTGCAGCAGCTCACCACCATGGGGAGGTGATGTCTTAGAGCTATTATTGCTGGACTGTTAATCCAGATACCCAGATAATCTGGAATTAAGAATCCAATGATGACCATGAATCCAGTGTTCATTGGTGGAAAAACCCATCAGGCTCACGAATGCCCTTTAGGGAAGGAAACTGCCATCCTTATCCGGTCTGGCCTTCACGTGACTCCAGACCCACAGCAATGTGGTTGATGTGGTTGGTTGGCTCGCCGAGCTGGTTCTTTGTTGTTCTGCAGACGTTTCATTACCCTGCTGGGTAACATCATCAGTGCAGCCTCTGATGAAGCGCCGTTATGTTTTCCCACCTGGTATTTAAACTCTGGAGTCCGTTGAGCTGGATTACCTCACTTTCGGTTTTCCTTAGCAATGGAGTGTCTGTGGGGTCAAATTCTGTGTGTTTGTTGATGACTTTCTTCATGGAGTACCAGGCTTCGAGGAACTCCGTGCTTGTCTCTGCTTTGCTTGTCTCAGGATCTTGGTGTTGTCCCACTCGAATTGGTGGTTCTCCTTATCCATGTGGATAGAGATTAGTTAGTACTGGTCATGTCTTTTTGTAACCAATTGGTGTTCGTGTACCATTGTTGTTAATTTCTTTCTTGTTTGTCCGATGTAGTATTTGTCACAGTCTCTGCAGGGAATCTTGTATATGACATCGGTCCTGTCCATAATGTGCATCTTCCCGGTGTTCGTGTAATAGGCATCTTCTGACCCAGTTTTTTGGATATCCTTGTCCTTGAATACATGGAAGAGGTATTCTACACGCCCCTACTCACTCATCACGCTACCTTACATCAGGAACACATCGAAACTAACCACAAGAATCCTACGATCACTGGGCAACAGAGTAGCACGCAAACGCACATCAACCCTACGACAACTGCTCACCCAAATCAAAGACCCGTTACCCACTATGGACACGACCAATGTCATATACAAGATTCCCTGCAGAGACTGTGACAAACACTACATCGGACAAACGAGAAGGAAATTAACAACAACAAGGGTACACGAACACCAATTGGCTACAAAAAGACATGATCAATACTAACTCATCTCTATTCACATGGATAAGGAGAACCACCAATTTGATTGGGACAACACCAAGATCCTGGGACAACCAAAGCAAAGACAGGCACGGGAGTTCCTAAAAGCCTGGTACTCCACGAAGAAAGCCATCAACAAACACATAGAACTCGACCCCACATACACTCCATTGCGAAGGAAAACCAGAAGTGAGGTAATCCAGCTCAACGGACACCAGAGTTTGAATACCAGGCAGGAAAACATAACAGTGCTTCATTGGGGGCTGCACTGATGATGTTACCCAGCAGGGTAATGGAACATCTGCAGAACAACAAAGAACCAGCTCAGCGAGCCAACCATCCACAACATCTACAACCCGAGCTACAAATCTAGTCCAAAACCTTAGAAATGTGGTTGACTTTGAACTGCCCTCTGGGCATTACGGATGAGCAATAAATGCTGCCTTGCTAACGACACCCTCATCCCACGAATGGGAAAAAAACCTTACCCCCAAGGGTAACTAGGGGTGGGCAATAAATGCAGGCCAGCCAACGACGCCCACAACCCACAAAATGAATTTTTAAAAAATCCTGCCAATCAGACAAAACCATTTATTCATTTGTTTCCTGCCAGCCAATTATCTATCCATTTTAACACGGTCTACCCAACGCATGGCTTTTTAATTTCCTTTGATGTGCTACCTATCAAATGACCTCTGGACATCCAAGTGTAGTACGCTTACAGGCTCCTCTATCCACAGCGCATGTTAGTCCTTCAAAGAACTCCAATAAACTGGTTAACATGATTTGCCTTTGACAAGGTCATACTGACTCTTCCTGATTACATTGAGTTTTTTGAAGTGTGCATTTAATATCTATTTAAATGATTGACTCGAATATCTTCACCATGACAAATGCCAAGCTAACCAGCCAACCAGCCTATAGTTTCCTGCCTCTCTTCTTTAAAAAGGGGAAAAAAATCTGAAAATACCAGCAAAAGCAAAACATTGAAAAAACCTATATTTACACCCAATGAGTCACCTTCTGGAAATTACAGTCCCAACTCAAGAACATTGAGCTCAATTTAGACTATATGGCTTGGACAATTGTTTCTTAATCCAATTTTTTTTCCTGCAAATGGTATAGCTCCTCCGAACTGACTATTGTCCGGAGTTAAGAGCAATTTGTCCCACAGCAAATACCAGACAGGAGCACAAGCAGTCCTGCATATAACTGCAGATCAGGAAGAAAAAGAGAGAAGACAACTAAAAAGTTTCATGCACCAAAACGCTAATCTACATTAGAAATTCAACTGGACTCAGTGCATGAACAGAGTGGCTCCAACAGCAGGTCAGAGGCTAGGAATACTACAGCGAGTAAATAAATCTCCTGAATCCCCAAAGCCTGTCCATCATCCACAAGGTACATGTCAGGGATGTGATGGAATACTCCCCACTTACCTGGATGGCTGTGGCTCCAATTACACTCAAGAAGCTTGATGCCATCCAGGACAAAGCAGCCTGCCTGACTGACAACACATCCACAAGCATCCACTACCTCCACCACCAACGCTCAGTAGTAGTAGCATCTATTTATAAGATGCACCAAAGATCCTTGGACAGCACCTTGGAAACTCACAACCACTTCCACCTAGAAGGACAAGGGCAGAAGTTACAAGGGAACATAATCACCTGCAAGAAATAGTAAGGACTGCAGATGCTGGAGTCAGAGACAATACATTGTGGAGCTGGAAGAACACAGCAGGCCAGACAGCATTGGAGGAGCAGGAGAGTTGATGTTTCGGATTGGGACCCTTCTGAAAGCAAAATCACAGCCCCCTGAAATACTCTCAAAGCAGTACCCTTTGAAGTTTGCTTCCAAATTTGAGTTTTGTTTTCAGGTTCATAGGATTCCTTACATGTACCTCATTCTCTCTCAATGGGATAAACAGTCAAACATGCTGCTAATTGGTCCTCAAGCCCTATATCACTAAGGTACTAAAGAAATGATATGGTCACCTGGTCCTGAATCATGCTGTCCCCACCTCCTTTATTCATTCATGGGATGAGGGCGTCACTGGCTAGGCAGCATTTATTGCCCATCCCTAATTGCCCAGAGGGCTGTTAAGAGTCAACCACACTGCTGCAGGTCTGGAGTCACATGTAGTCCATACCAGGTAAGGATAGTAGTTCTCTTTCCTGGACATTAGTGAACCAGATGGGTTTTTCTGAAAATCGACAACGGATTCACAGTAATTATTAGATTCTTAATTCCAGACATTTATTGAATTCAAATTCCACCATCTGCTGTGGTGGGATTAAAACCTGGGTGCCCAGAACCTTATCTGGGTCTCTGAATTAACAGTCCAGTCATAATACCACTAGGCCATCACCTCCCCTACCTGACAGCATTCCTACAACTGAACAAGCAACTAATATGGTCAAGCAAAATATCAGCTAGTTATAATTTATAAAATTACTATCATTATGCCAGCAAGTCCAGACAGATGTGGAAGTTCAACATTAGCTTTAAAACTTTCAACAAAGTTGACAATCACATGCAAATCAAATAACTGTAGCAAATGTATCCTTTGACCTACCACTAGATCTAGTTGTTCTTTTTGGAGATTCGTGTAGAACTTTGCATCTGGTTGGCCCAGGAGAACTAGCTGAAAAATCTATTGGAACAGTATGACAGAAGAAAAATATACTGGTCTGAATACAAACAAACATTCTGAATTCATATTTTGAGCTATTTGTTAAAAACTCCCCGCCATGATTAGCTTCCAATCGCTTTATACAGTGCAAAAAAAACTTGAGACAACAAGCAAAGCCATTGGTATCAGTAGGGTGCAGAGAGAATAACTGAACTTTATGATATTTGTGTGCAGTAAATTTCATCTTTAATCTGGATTGTAAAAAAATAATACAGAACAGTCATGCCTTGATCAAGTCAGCTCGTGGAGTCCCATGTGCCTGGAACCTAGGGTGTAGAGATTAGACTAGAAAACAGTAGGGCAGTTCTCAAGCACTTTCTTTTAGGCAGCCAGTACACCCCTTTGGAGAGCTAACATAGAACTGCAGATACAATCCAGGACCTTGACGTTGGGATTGGTGTCAAGTGATATCTGGGCTCAATAACTGGAAGAGATTATGCACTGTTTACACACAAAACCCTTGCAGTTGTCCAACCTATCAGTAGTAGTCTGGGACAGCAAAGAAATCAAGACCTGCTTTCACAAGTGTGAGCCACAGAATGCTATGAGGCTGGGTTGGTAAGTATATTCAAGATGGTAAGGGAATCAAGTATTGTAGGGAAAAGGTAGGCAAGTGGAGTTGAGGATTATCACAGCAGCCACGATCTCCGAGTGGCAGAACAGATCTACAACCTTTTTTTTTCAAAAAAGAAAAGAAACAGGAGTAGGCCATTCAATAGGATCATGGCTGATATACCTCATGTCTATTTTCCTGCCCTCTCCCCTTGTGATACTAGGCCAGTTGACGTGCTAAGAACGGTGGACGGAAACATGTACTTCCTTTGCAGAAGTTGCACCAAGCCATGGTGACTTTTTGCAGTGAAGTCGAGATTAATGTTTTACATTTTACCCTCTTATTTTGATTATTGGCAATGGTGTTGAAGCCTTGAGACAGGCTTTCTGCCCAGTTCACCTCAGCAACTGGAAGCCACCTCAGCTCTTCCACAGTCATCTGGGCAACTCCCAAACCAATCAATACCCCTAAAACTACCACCTTATATTTGAAGCAGTGCCCAGCTCTTGCAGAGCAAGACCTCAAAGAGTTCAACTGATAGTTTACACTTACCTGAACTCAAAACAGGAGATTTATGTTCAGTTACTGGGGTTACTAGAGAGAACTTGGTATTGTAACGTGCTCTCTGTTTATCACTAAGCATAGCCCACTGAGATTCCAGCAGCTCTTCAATCTCCTCAGCAGCAGCATCTGGATGCTCCTCAGCCAGCTGCAAATGTAGAAGCATGTCAGAATATTTTATTCTGGATTGTAAACAATACAATCTTGATTGATAAAGAAGATTCATACCGATTACTCAAAATAATGCAGAAACAAAAACATTTCTGAAAGTTTGAACATCACAAATATACTTATAAAATATCATTTGCAGGTAACATTTTGCTTCTAATCAATGCAGAGACACCGGAGTTTCAAGACACCACATGTGCTGCACGATAATTACATTTCTCAACATAAATTAACAGCCTTGATCTTACAATCCAATGGAAAGGTAAAATGAACACCAGGCAGCAGCACACAGAGCTATAAACCAAGCCAACAGCTCATGAACAGCACCATACCCAATAATACTGATGTATAAACAAAGTATACAGAACAGGAACCAAATTACTCAAAACAGAAAGGTTGAAGATGCCATTCCTAGTATACACTGTCCCCAAACAAAAAGAGAAAGAATGAATTCAGATAGAAAGAAAGAAATTAACTGTGGTTTTCACTGCAGATCGCCGAGCAAGAATCTTGGTGTAAAATACAGGTGTCAGGGCATTGCACAAGGACAGGATCAGGTTTATCTGTGATGATGGCCATGGTGAATCACTGTCTAGATTAGTGCCCAAGGAACAGTCACACTAGTAGTAGTACCTAAGTTTCTCAACCTGTCTTGATGAGTAGATAGAGAGAGAATTGGGAAAAGAAATCCATCTTGTAAGGTTGACCAGCCATCATAAAAGCCAAACTAAAATTGTCATTTCTTTGCTGACATCTTCAGTTTGCATTCTAAAAGAATGGCAAGAATTAAGATGAGGGAGAGGAGGCTGACAGCATGAATAAACACTACACTCATAAAACAATAGAATTAAGGACTCATTCAGAAAAATAAGAATCTTATAAGTTTAGTGCTCAAGGAGAGGGCAGGTCAGCTCATATTTTGTCATTTTACAAATATTTGCAGATTTTAGATTTGAAACTGAGGGTCAGATTTTTAACTCTCTCTAAACCAATTAATTTACACAAACCAAGCATCATATTTTTGGGATTTTAAAACTCATTTATATCAAACAACAGATTTATGCCTAAAAGTTAAAAAGGAATTAACTTGATGTTTTGGAATAATTAATTGTACAGCATTAAGCCAAACTGAGCTGATAAAAATGCTGGGGTCCAGTTTAGAAGCACAACAGACTTACAAAACAAAATGTAAAATATTCATAAAAGCCTAAAACGTACATTTAACTGCACCAAAGATGGAGGAAAACACAAAAGTTTCATTCTTAATCAGTTCACCCAAATGTAATAAACCAAAGAATGAAAATACCTACTAGCCCTTGCTGTGTTGAGCGGTCTATCACTTTATTGTACAATATATGAAACAGCATAAACAGAAGAGATCATATATGCAGCCCTTCTTCATGATGAACTGAAGTTATGGAGAGCAATGGGAAACACGGACGAATTGTGCAATATTAATTTAGTTTCATCTGTTATGGGATGAAGATATTGCTGGCAAGGTCAGCATTTGTTGCCCATCCCTAAGTGCCCTTCAACTAAGTGGCATGCTTTGCCATTTCAAAGAGTGAACCAGTGGGTCTGGAGTCACTTGGAAGTCAGACCAATTAAGGATGGTAGATTTTCTTCCCTAAAAGGGCATGAGTGAACCAGGCTGGTATTTATCACCATTGACAGTGGTAACATGCTTGCTATTAGACTTTATTTTAAAACAATTTTTTGTGGAATGAATGCCAAGGTGGGATTCAAGCCCATATTCTCAGAATGCTAGTCTGGACCTCTGGAATACAAGTTGAGTGTCATTACTAGTACACCACTGGCTCCACTTTAGTTTGATCATTTTGCTTACAGTTTTTGATGAAAAAGATGACTCTCTCAAAACATTGTCTAATTTCCCAGGAGAGACAAGATTTCATTAAAATTGATTCTAATTGCAGAAACCATCTGATCCATCAAAATGTGATATCCTGAATTCCCAGACCTTCAACACCCAGCAATAAATCTACTGCTACAGTTAAACCCAATGGCCCATATCTCTCAATGTTAAAGACTTGGAATTATATAGTACCTTTCACTACATCAGGATGTCCCACATGCTTTACAGTCAGTGGAGTATTTTTGAACTGAATTCTGACGACTGATGTCCGGCAAACTGACCTGTCGTTCCTGGTTTTGTCTCCCTCCTTACTTGAGGATTAGTGCTACAGTCACTAAAATACGGAAAACATTTGTAGGAGTTGCTATGGGCATCCAACAGTGGTGTTAAGATGGCAAATGGCACTAAATAGGAAATTACAGAAGCATGCAACAAGGGTAATACAGTAATCATGGATTATTTTTATCTGTAGAGATATGAGGCAAGCTACACTTGCATAAACACTGTGACAGATGAATTCCTGGGATGTGTGTAAATTTGTTTTGAAGACCAGTATGTTGAGGAACGAATGATGGAACAGGTTATCTTAGATTTGGTTTCATTCACTGAGAAAGGGTTTATTATTGATCTTGTTGAGCGTGGTCCTTTAGGAAAAGGAAACCATGATGTGACAGAATTCTTCACTGGGATAGAAAGTGAATAGCTCAATCCGAAGCCAAGAGATCAGTACTGGGGCTGCAATTCATATTAATGACTTAGAGGAACGAAGTCAACATACTGTAGCCAAACAACAAATAAAGTGAAAAGGCAGGTTGCAAAAAGGATGCAAACAGTTTACAGAGATATACTGATAGGTTAAGTGAGTGGGCAAAAAGTTGGTAAATGGAACATAAACATGGGAAAATGCAAAGTTGTTTATTTTGGAAGAGAGGACAAAAGAATAGGAGGAAGCAATGGCCTAGTAGTATTATCGCTAGACTATTACTTCAGAGACTCCGGTAATGACTTAGAAAGAGGGGAGCGGGGGGGGCGGGGAGGAGGAGAGAGAATGTTGCATTTTTGATTAAGGGGAGTATCACAGCAGTAGTCAGAGATGAAATAACTGAGGGGCCATCTAGTGAGGTTTTGTGGGTGGAGCTAAGAAATAAGAAGGGGATGGTGGCGTTATAGGGATTGTACTATAGGCCCCCAAATAGTCAAAGGGAATTAGAAGAACAAAATAGAGGGAGGGTGGGGTGACTTGCAGGAGCAATAGGGTTGTCATAGTTGGTATTTTAAATTTTCCTAACACAGACTGGGACTGTCATAATGTTAAGGGCTTAGATGGGGTGGAATTTGTGGAGGGTGTTCAGCAAAGTTTCCTCAAGTGCTACATGGAGGGTCCTATGCGGGAAGGGGCAAACCTCAACATACCCTTGGGAAATAGGGCAGAACAGGTGACTGAGGTGACAGTAGGGGACCAGTGACCACAGTTCTATTAATTTTAAAATAGTTACGGGAAAGGACAAAACTGGTCCACAGGTTCAAGTTCTAAATTGGGGCAAGGCAAATTTTGATGGGATTAGATAGGAGCTTGCAGGGGCTGACTGGAGTAGTTTGCAGGCAAAGGGACCTCAGGCAAGTGGGAGACCTTTAAATGTGTGATAGCTAGAGTTCAAGGTCTATATGCTCCTGTGAGGGTGAAGGGCAAGGTTGGCAGGCGTAGGGAATCCCGGATGACAAGAGATATTGAGACTCTGACCAGAAAACAAGAAGGCATGGCTCAAGTACAGGGAATCCCTGGAGGTATTTTGGGGATACACGAGTTTACTGAAGAAGGAAATCAGGAAGGCAAAAAATGGGCACAAGATAGTTTTGGCTGAGAAGATTAGGGTAAATCCATAGAGGTTCTTTCAGTATATTAAAGGAAAAAGAATAACTAGAGAGAGAACAGGACTCCTCAAGGACCAAAGTGGACATGTGTGGAACCCCAGGAGATGGGCGAGGTCATCAATTAATATTTCTCCTCTGCATTTACTGCGGAGAAAGACATGAAGACTTGGGAACTTGCGAAGTTAGTGGTCATATCTTGGGGACACTCCATATCACAGTAGAGGTGGCGTTAAAAGTATCTGAATGTATGAAGGTGGATAAATCTTCTAGTCTCGACCAGATATATCCAAGAACCCTGCAAGAGACTGGAGAAAAAATTGTGGGGGCCCTGGCTAATGTATTGCATCATCGTTAGCCACAGGTGAGGTCCCGGAAGACTGGAGGGTAGCGAATGTTGTGCACTTATTCAAGGAGGGCTGCAAAGAAAAAAATCTGGGAATTATAGACAAGTATGCTTAACACTTGTGGTAGGTAAGTTACTTGAGAAGATTCTGAAGGATAAGATATACGTACATTTGGAAAGACAGGGTTTGATTACGAATAGTCAGCATGGCTTTGTGCATGGGAGATCATGCCTCACAAATTTGTTAAGAGTTCTTTGAAGAAGAGACCAGGAAGGTGGATGAGGGCAAGGCAGCAGGCGTGGTCTATATGGGTTTCAGTAAGGCCTTTGATAAGGTTCCACATGGTAGGCTGCTCTGGAAGGTTACATTGCATGGAATTCAGGGACAGCTGACAAATTGGATACACAATTGGCTTGATGGTAGGAAGCGAAGAGTAATAGTGGAGGGATGTTTGTCAGACTGGAAGAGGCCTGTGACTAGTGGTGCTGCCACAGGGGTCAGTGCTGGATCCATTCCTGTTTGTTACTTATATCAATGATTTAGAGTCTAGAGTAGATTCATAGCATGATACAGCATGGAAACAGGCCCTTCAGCCCAAACTGGTCCATGCTGACAGTGGTGCCCACTCATCTAGTTCCAACTGCCCACATTTGGTCCATATTCATCTAAACCCTTCCTATCCATGTACCTATCCAAATGTTTTTCAAATGTTGATATTGTACCTGCCTCAACCACTATCTCTGGCAGCCCATTCCATATATGCACCACTCTCTGTGTGAAGAAGTTGCCCCTCAGGTCCTTCTTACATCTTTCCCCGCTCAGCTTAAACCTATGCCCTCTAGTTTTTCCAATTCCCCATCCATGGGAAAAAGACTATATGCATTCATCCTGCCTATGCCCCTCATGATTTTATACACCTCAAAAAGGTCACCCCTCATTCTCTTACATCCCAAGGAATAAAGTCCTATCCTGGCCAACCTCACCCTATAACTCAGGTGTACAAGTTCTGGCACCATCCTCATAAATCTTCATTGCATACTTTCCAGTTTTACTAAGTCTTTCCTATAAGAGGGTGACCAAAACTGTACACAATACTCCAAGTGCGGCCTCACCAACAACTTATACAACTGTAACAATAACATCCCAACTCCTGTACTCAATGCTTCAACCGATGAAGGCCAGCATGCTAAATGCCTTCTTCACCACCCTGTCTACCTGTGACGCCGCTTTCAACGAACTATGTACTTGTACTCCGAGGTCCCTCTGTTCCACAACACTCCTCAGGACCTTACCATTTACTGTATAAGTCCTACCTTGGTTTGACTTTCCAAAGTGCAATACCTCACACTTATCGGT
The DNA here is from genome assembly GCF_021869965.1 of Rhincodon typus. Classification (NCBI taxonomy): domain Eukaryota; kingdom Metazoa; phylum Chordata; class Chondrichthyes; order Orectolobiformes; family Rhincodontidae; genus Rhincodon; species Rhincodon typus. The sequence continues at coordinate 26,277,843 of NC_063332.1, read as the reverse complement.
GTTGAAATGCATTTGTCAATCCTCAGTGGGCTTCCCTGTCTGATCAAGATGCCTCTAATTTTTGATAACCTTCCTCACTATCAATGATACCTCCTACTTTTGCACAAACTTAGTAATCATGCATTGTACATTCACATCCTGATCATTTATGTAAATAACAAATAACAAAGGTCCCAGCACTGGCCCCTGTGGCACACCATTAGTCACGGGCCTCCAGTCCAAGAAACACCCTTCAACTATCATCCTCCTGAGGCAGGTACAATAGCGGTGCAGAGGTGAATACAGAAGATGTTTCCATTGCTACGCAAGACTAGGGCCCAAGGTCACAGCCGTGGTGGTGGTGGTGGTGGTGGGGAGAAGAGAAAGAGAGCAGGCAGAAGAAGAGATGACCTTTACAACTGAGATAAGAAGGAATTTCTTCAGCTAAGGTTGGTGAATCTGTGGAATTCACTGTTGCAGAGGGCTGTGGAGGCCAAGTGCATTTCAGACAGAGATAGACATGTCTCAAGAAGGGTCTAGGCCCGAAACATCAGCCTTCCTGCTCCTCTGATGCTGCTTAGCCTGCTGTGTTCATCCAGCTCTACACCTTGTTATATCAGAGATAGACATGCACTTGATTAATAAGGGGATCTATGCTAATGGGGAGAAGCAGAAGAATAGAATTGGAGAATATAAGCCATGAGCAAATAGTGGATCAGGCTTGGTGGTTCAAATGGCCTAATTGTGCTCCTATTAGTTATGGTCATCTATGACATTTCACCTACACTTGCAATTTTAAATGCAACCAGTTAGTCCCAATATTATTCAAATAGAAGCAACTTTTAACTGTAGTTTCTTTTCACCATTAAAAAAGGTATGAGGTGCACTATGTCATCCATGTTACAAACTGAAACAAAATTTTGCATAATGAACAATCATTGTCAGGTCAAGTGACATCAGGAAGCATATTTTTGCAAAATACAAGTTAGCTTTCTGTTTGAAATTAACTTTTCGGGTAACAGTGTTTTCTTCACAATTCACCATATTTGTTGGTGCAGTCTTTAATCAAGTCTTGAGTGCGAAATATTCTACCACTGCTTATCTACCTTTCACTGCCAATGCAGAAGTTTGCTCTAGAATTCAACGAAAAACCAGTTTGCACACAGTTATATAACTTGAGTTGCCAAGCAAGCTTTTAAAACACAAACCTCGTCTCGGTGTTTCTGACAAAAAGCCATGAACTGAGCGAAGGCAGTGTCACATTTCCTGGTCCGCTGAGAGGAGGCTCCTTGTTTTCTCTTGGCCACAGGGGAACCAGTACCACTCTCAGAGTCTGATGATCTACAAGATGTCCTGTCAATTGACTGATTTGCAGCAGAACCATCAATACAATCTACAGTCCTATTTACACAGTGCCTTGTTGGGGTCTTCGGTTCAAATGGCTTTGAACATTGCCTTTTATTTTGTGCACTGCTGTTTCTTTTCCTCCGTCCTTTACTGTCAGCAAGATTTTCCTTGATACTTGGAAATGCTTCAGTTGGCCATTTTCTATCCTCGACAAATTCAACTGGAACCCCAGCTTCCTTTGCAACCTGAGGTGGTAGTAGTGGCCGATCATGATCGTACACAAAGGTGTATTTAGCTTTTCGATCCTCAAGGGTCATTGTCAGTGCTTCTTTAGCTTGAGCAATCCCTACATCCCACTGACCACGGATTTTGGCAGGAATTGGTTTTAGGATCTGAAAAACCAGAGTTATTTCATTCTCAAAAGACATACCATAGCATTACATGACAAATAATTTCTTCAGATCTGCTAGGGATGGAATTTGCACCTCTTAATTTAAACATGTTAATACTTTAACGTGAATGATTATGCATTTAATTCCACAGCCATCTCTATGGAATTCAAAGCTCTTTTGTTCAAACAGCATATTTCAACAGTAATTAAATATTACAGGAATAAACACACTGCAGTAAGAAAGATGTAAACCACAAAGGGCAAATGTGAAAAGATTCAGCAGATAACTCCAGGCAAGATTGATTAGCACAAACAATGTTAATTCTGAAGCAGATTTTGCCTGTAACAGTGGGGGCTTAAATTCAGCTATGTGGCAGGGGGATCATGTTTAAGACTCAACTTCATCTTTCAATCTTATGAGTGATTCATGATGCAAGTTATAGTTTGCACACGATGATGCAATGACAGTTCTCCATTTACCACACTGGTTCATCATTTAAATAAAAATGAACAGGTAGATTTTACCTTGTTTCTGCAAAAAGGGGATGGAAGATTCAGATGCGGCAAATCAAGAAAGTGAACAGGTCGCAGGAAGATAGGAGAAAAAGAAAGGAGAACAAAGGGCAAGAAAGCAAAGATAAAATGCAAAGAAAAGGACAAATGTTTGTTCATCATAGAACATCAATACTCATGATCATGTAATGCCACGGCATGAAATTTAGAATTAAGAAATTTTAGAATAAAGGGTTTCAACTTTGTGCGAGCATTTTCAACAATTAAAACAGAAAATTGTGGTGAATTATGTGTTTCAGACAAGACCAAAAAGAGATATTTATAAAAAAGTTTAACACCAATTTTGGGCATTGTAACCAAGGTTGATCAATCATCCAGACTGGGTAATGTTAATACCCATTTCTTAAACTGCAAGTCGAGATAGGGACAAAAGGCTGTACCAGTTAATGCTGCACTGGAGTTAAGACAAACAAACTCAGTGCTGGAAGCAAGGCAAAAAAGAACTGAGGAATATTAAAACATGAGGAATAAAGTTTGTTAAGAATTAATGCCCAATTCATGAGATTAGATTTTTGGAAACAAATTTTGTGCACACTACAGTAAAGACGCATATTCAGAACTCAATTTAAAATATGGTCAAAAACAAAGTGCTGGAAAAGCTCAACAGGTCTGGCAGCATCTGTGGAGAAAAAAATCGGAGTTAACTTTTCAGGTCCGGTGACCCTTCCTCAGAACTGTGAGGAAGGGTCACCAGACCCGAAACGTTAACTCTGATTTTTTTCTTCACAGATGCTGCCAGACTGCTGAGCTTTTCCAGCAACTTCTGTTTATGTTCCTGATTTACAGCATCTGCAGTTCTTTGATTCTTAAAATATGTTCAAGGGGATTTTCTACCTTATTTTTCTCTGCCTTGGAACTTGCATGTTTGGCACTTTCTTGGATTAACTCATCGTACTGTTGAAAATTTTCAAAAGGTATCATGCTCTTTTCGAAGATCCAGGCTCTTTCTGGAGCTTCTCCAAAAAACTGGACATGGTATTGGCGACAAATGGCCCTATTCAGACCTGTTCAAGAAAGAGAAAACAGTTGTTTGCAAATTTTTCTGCAACAGTACGCAAGATTCAAGAATACAAAACTAACAAAATTATTTCATACTATATCATTGCGAATCTTTGATTTATAACAATATCCAAAATTACTGCAGACTGCCATCATGAAAGAAACACTAAGAAACTTTGAATTTCTATAGCACTGTGATGCAACTGGTGTAATTTGTTTATACAGTGCCATAACTTATGAATTTGATCCCATACAAGTGCGTCATTTTGAAAAATCAGGCATACCAGTGGTTTCTGTACTTATGAACTGCTATTTTATACTGTTCTGCATTGTGTTCTGACTTGTTTCCAATTGAATTGAGAACAGGCTCAAGAATGGAACCGATTTGCAAACCTGGGACTGCCCACGTAATAGGGTAAATTGAAAAAGAGGCACTATTTTATACATCATGAGAAGAGGAGGCTGAGCGATTGGCCATCATGAGCATGGAGGTGCAGGAAGAACAGTGAGTGGTGAATCCTAGCTCTCAGATCAGTCTGGTAGTGTGTTAACATGCATATGCAGAAATTAGCAGTCTCCATGACCCCATTTTTCCATGAAACAAGTGAAATATGCATATAGATCCCTTTTAGTTACATAAAGCAGGATTTTGCATAGAACATACATAGTTTATACTATGCACAAATGCAACACATTGGGAGCCCAATTGATAATTTTAAGTTTGTTTCCAATGTGATTCTTAGTCTGGCTTGTGGAAAAAAAAATGATCTTGAAGTGCAGAATTGGCTCCAAAGGTGACATACTATTCCGAGGCTTGCAAGCATGGGTTGGTTCAGCAGGTGCCTGTGAATGATTTGATGCAGTTCACCAGTCATTAGATGTAGGCCTTCATACCAGTCACCACACCATTATGAAAACTCATAACATGTCTTATTTGTCTGGTAAGCAAAGTATTTTTCTGGTAGTATCCCGTTAGTAGAGAAAGCCACATGTGGGTTTAACTGCAAAGCAGTAGCATGAGACAAACAGCTTCACCTGTTTAAATTTTTGGATACCATCTCCTTCCAGTGTAACCAGAGTTAGACATAACACCATTCAGGGCTAAAAGTGATGAATGTGTAAAGACAGAGAAAGATCATTTGCTCAGGACCCAGTCATTACACAGAATAGTTTTGATGCACCCTCTAACAGAATCAAGCCAACATAATTAGGACCTCATTCACGAGGTGGTCAATAGGATTGCTCTTGTATGACATGGAAGTGTGAACATCCCAATGTGTATATTGGCCAGAGAACATTGGCTTTCAGTAGCTAGCAATACAGGAAGCTATTGGCAGATTTTTCAACTATTATGTTGAGGAAAGATAGTTCAAGGTCAGTGTGTCCTTCCAGGAGTGACTAAATCCAGCACTTGTCTTAAAACAGGTGGCTGAAGGCCTCTGTGCCATTAATGGAAAGGTATTTATGCCATTATGCTGACAACAGACCAGATGAATAAGGAAGGCATTAGCTTTGTTTTCATTTCAGAAAAAAACTAAGAGGAGCATGTTTTCTTAAAATTTAGTTCATAAGGACAGCAGTGTTGAGTTTAGAAACAAGTTAAACTTCTCTCCCAGGAGTAGCTCAGAGGACAAATCACTTGGAAGAATTTAGTTTACAAGACTTCCAAATGAGGAGAATTTGGTCAGAAATCTGCAGACCTGACTTGATTTCAGCTCATGGATTTGTGAAAAGTTCATGTTGCAGACCTAAAAGGACTCAATCAATTGTCTGCATAGTCCATAGCAACACGACACAGTAAACCATTCAAGAGGGAGGAGAAAATAGGAATGTAGTTTTGATCAGGTACAGTATGGTCAGGGGAACAGCCTGTTTCTCTGTAGTCAGAATCGAAAGGCTGTGTTGTCCGCCGGGTGTCTGGGTTTAGAATACCTGGGCTGCAGAGGAACTTGGAGTGAGAGGGGAAAGATCTATGTAGGTACCAACCAAATAGGTAGAAAGTGTAAAGAGGTTCTGCTGAGGAAATATGAGCAGCTAGGGGCTAAATTAAAAAGCACAACTAAAAATAAAAATAATCCCTGGATTACTACCTGAGCCACAGCAAATTGGCTCAAAGTTAATAAGATTAAAGAGGTAAATGCACAGCTCAAAGATTCATGTGAGAGAAATGGATTCAAATTCATGGGACACTGGCACCAGTACTGGGAAAGGAGCAAACTGTTCTGATGGGACAATCTCCACCTCAATCATACTGGTACCGGAGTCCTGGTGATTCGTAAACAGTAGTCAGGACTTTAAAATAACGGCAGAGCTTTGTAGGAAGTAACGGAGGAAATTGCGATACCCCTTGCAGAAATATTTGCATCATCTAGAAACATCAGTGAGGTACCTGATGACTGGAGGGTGGCCAATGTTGTACCTTTGTTTAAGAAAGATTGTAAGGAGAAACTGGGGAACCTTAGACCTGCTAGTCTGACTTCAGTTGTGGGTAAGTTGTTGGAGGTTATTATAAAAGATAGAATTTACGGACATTTAGAGAGGCAAAAATTTATTAGGGATAGTCAGCATGGTTTTGTGTGACGAAAATCATGTCTCACAAACTTGATTGAGTTTTTTCAGGAAGTTACTAAAAAGATTGATGATGGCAGAGCAGTACACTTTGTTTATTTGGATTTTAGTAAAGCCTTCAACAAGGTTCCGCATGGTAGACTAATTAGTAAAGTTAGGTTACACAGGATTCAGGATGAGCTTGCCAATTGGATATATAATTAGCTTAGCAGGAGACAGACTGTGGTGGCGGAGGATTGCTTTTCGGACTGGAGGCTTGTCACCAGCAGTATTCCTCAGGGATCGGTTCTCGATCCTCTTTTGTTTGTCATTTATATAAATAATATGGATGAGAATATAGAAGATATGGTTAATAAGTCTACAGACAACATCAAAATTTGTGACACACTAGATAATGAAGAAGGGTTTTCTAAGATTACAAAGGGACCTTGATCAAATGGATCAAAGGACTTAAAAATGGTAGATAAAGTTCAATTCGGATATACGCAAGGTAGTGCATTTTGGTACAACGAACAAGGGTAAGGCTTATACAATTAATGGTAGGCATGATGTGAAGGTGCCAGTGTTGGACTGGGGTGGACAAAATCAGAAATCACACGACACCAGGTTATAGCCCAACAGATTTAGTTGGAATCACAAGCTTTCGGAACATAACCCCTTTGTCAGGTGCAGTGAGAGAGAAGCAGATAGAATACAGAATTTATGGGCAGAGAGAGATCAAAAGACCGTATAAATGGTATGAGTGGAGTGCCGGATCACCTGCAATCGCTTATTATTCGGCACTCCATTCACTGGCAGGACATACCCAGCAGAGGTAGCGGCACAATTGTATACAGTCGACTGGGTTTTGCTCTAGGAGACCTGAACGTTGACTTTGGACCCCATGAAGTCTCGTGGCTTCAGGTAAAACATTGACATAATTACCATGTATTGTCCTCCCTCAGCTGATGAATCAATACTCCTCCATGTTGAACAATCCTTGGAGGAAGCACTGAAGATGGCAAGGACACAAAATGTACTCTGGATGGGGGATTTCAATGTCCACCACAAAGAGTGGCTTGGCAGAAGTACTACTGATCAAGCTGGTCAAGTCCTAAAAGACTTAGTTGCTAGATGTGGCCTGCGGCAGGTGGTGAGGGAACCGACCAGAGGCAAAAACATACTTCACTTCATCCTTACCAATGTGCCAGCTGCAGACATGTATACACGACAGTATCGGTAAAAGTGATACAGTCCTTGTGGAGATGACGTCCCACCTTCACTTTGAGCATACCCTCGATTGTGCCACACAACACAATCATCATGAACGGATCCAACAACACTGGGCATTCATGAGATGCTGTGGGCCATCAACAGCAGGTGAACTGTACTCCAGCACACAGTCTGTAATCTCACGGCCCAGCATATCCCCCACTCAATCATCACCATCAAGCCAGGGGATCAACTCTGGTTCAATGGAGAATGCATGAGGGCATGCCAGGAAAAGCACCAGGCATAACTAAAAATGAGGGGTCAACCTGGTGAAGCCAAACAGGACTACTTGCACGCCAAACAACACAAGCAGCAAGTGACAGACAGAGCTAAGCGATCCCATAACCAACCTATCAGATCTAAGCTCTGCAGACCTGCCACATCCAGCCGTAAATGATAGTGGACAATTAAACAACTCACCGAAGGAGGAGGCTCCACAAATATCCCCGTCCTCAATGATGGAAGAGCCCAGCACATCAGTGCAAAAGATAAGGCTGAAGCATTCACAGCAATCTTCAGCCAGAAGTGCCAAGTGGATGATCCATCTCAGCCCCCTCCAGTGGTCCCCAGCATTACAGAGACCAGTCTTTAGCCAATTTGATTCACTCCTCGTTTAAGAGGGAGGTAGGCAGAAAATTATAGGCCAGTTAACCAGACCTTTGTCATTGCTAAGATTGGAGCCCATTATTAAGGATGAGATTGCAGGAATACTTGGAAGTACATGGTAAAATAGGGCTATGTCTTCATCATGCCTGCCAAAGTGTTTATCGAGGAAATCTCAACTAGAGTGGATGAAGGGGAACAAGTAGATGCGATGTATTTGGACTTCCAGAAGGCGTTTGAAAAGGTACCTCACAAAATATCTGGAATTTAAGAATTCAAAATATATGCAATTAACAATCTACAGATGACCATGACCATTGCCCATTGTCATAAAACCCATTTGGTTCATGAATGTCCTTCAGGGAAGGAAGTCTGCCAACTTCACCCGGTCTGGCCTACATGTGATTGCACAGCAATGTGGTTGACTCTCAACTGCCCTAGGAAGCCACTCAACTGCATCAATGCTACGATGTCTGAGCAAAGGAACGAAACAGACAGACCACCTGGCATTGACCTAGGTACCGGAAACGACAACGGTAAAATCAGCCCTGCAAAGCCTTGTTACTCACATGTGGGTGCTATTGCCGAAATTGGGCGAGCTGTCTCAGACTAATCAAGAGCCAGCATGACACAGTCATACTCACAAAAAGCAGGACAAATCCACCATTGGGAATCAGGCTAAACACTCCATTGTTTGGAGTCATACCTGGCACACAGGAAGACAGTCATGATTGTTGACGGTCAGTTGCCTCAGCTCCAGCACGTCTCTACAGGAGTACTTCAGGATGATGTTTAGGTTTCACCGTATCTTTGGCTATTTCATCAATAACCTTCCCCCCAACACAAGGTCAGAAGTGGCAATGTTCGCTGATAATTGCGCAGTGTTCAGCTCCATTCACTACTTCTCAGATACTGAAGCAGTCCATGTTCAAATGCAACAACATTTGGACAATATCCAGACTTGGGCTGACAAGTGGCAAGTAACACACAAATGCCATGCAATGACTATCTCCAAAAAAGATGCAAACTAACTACCACCTCTTAACATTCAATGCTGTTACCATCAATGAATCTCCCAGTACCAACATCCTGGGGGTTACCATTGACTTGAAACTCAGCACATAAACACAGTCGCTACAAAAGCAGGTCAGAAGTTAGGAATATTGCAGACAGTAATTTGCTTCCTGACTCCACAAAGCCTGTCCATCAGCTACAATGCACAATTCACTTGCCTGGATAGGTGCAGCTCCAACAACACGAGAGTTTGACACCATCCGGGACAAAGCAGCCCACTTAATTGGGACCACATCCATAAGCATCCACTCCTCCCACCACCGACGCTCAGTAGCAGCAGTGTACACTATCCATAAGAACCACAGCAGAAATTCTCCAACAATCCTTAGATAGCACCTTCCAGACTCATGACCACTTCCATTTAGAAGTACAACAGCAGCAGCTACATGGAAACATCACCACATGCAGGTTCCCCTCCAAGCCACTCACCATCCTGACTTGGAAATATATTGCTGTTTGTTCACTGTTGCTGGGTCAATATCCTGGAATTCCCTCTTGCTCCATTTTTGAACAAAGCCTGTAATGAGGTTAGGAGGTGAGTGGCCTTGGTAGCACCCAAATTAGGCATCACTGAGCATGTTATTGCTGAGCAGGCGTGGTTCGATAGCACTGTTGTTGACACCTTCCATCACTTTACTGATGATCGAGAGTAGACTAATGGGGCGGTAATTGGCCAGGTTGGATTTGTGCTGCTTTTTGTGCACAGGACATTCCTGGGTCATTTTCCATACTGTCCGGTAGATGCCAGTGTTGTAACTGCACTGGAAGAGATTCACTAGGGGAGCAACAAGTTCTGGAGCATAGGCCTTCAGTACTATTGCCACAAGGTTGTCAGTGCCGATTGGTTTTCCAATATCTAATGCCTCCAACAATTTCTTGCTGTCACGTGAAGTAAATCTTAATGGCTGAAGACTGGTATCTGAGATGCTGGTGACCACTGAAGGAGGCTACCAATTGGCACTTGTTGCTGAAGACTGCTGTAAAAGCTTCAGCCTTATTTTTTGCACTGATGTGCTGGGCTCTTCCATCATTGAGGCTGGGGATATTTGTGGAGCCTTCTCCTCCAGTGAGTTTTTAATTGTCCATTAAAGACTCAATATAACAGGACTGCAGAGCTCAGATCTGATCAGTTGTGGGCTTGCTTAGCTCTCTCACTTGCTGTTTATGCTCTTTGGCATGCAAATCGTCCTGTTTGGTCACTTCACCAGGTTAACACCTTACTTTTAGACATGCCTGGTGATGCTCCCAGCATACCCTCCTGCACTCTTCATTGATCCAGGACTGATCCACTTGCTTGGTTGAAATGGTTAAGTGGGGGATATGCTGCGGCATGAGGTTGCAGATTCTGCTGCTGTTGATGGTTCACAGCACCTCATGGATGCCCAGTCTTGAGTTGCTGGATCTATTCAAAGTCTGTCCTATTTGGCACGGTGATCGTGCCACACGACAGGATCAAAGGTATGCTCAACTTGACGGTGGGATTTCAACTCCACAAGGATCGTGCAGTGGTCATTCTTACCGATACTGTCATGGACAGATGTGTCTGCAACTGGCAGACTGGTAAGGATGAGGTCAAGTATTTTATTTCCCCTCATGTTGGTTCCCTCACCACCTGCCACAGGCCCAATCTAGCAGCTATGACCCTTAGGACTTGATCAGCGTGATCAGTAGTGCTGCTACCAAGCCACTCAAATCTCCCATCCAGTGTATATTTTGCACCCCTGCCACCCTCAGAGCTTCCTTTAAGTGCTGTTCAATACGGAGGAGTACTAATTCATCAGACGAGGGAAGATGGTACATGGTAATCCACAGGTTTCCTTGCCAATGTTTGACCTGAAACCATGAGACTTCATGGGGGTCTGGAGTCAAGGTGGAGAACTTACAGGGCAATTCCCTCCTGACTGTTTATCACCGTGCTGCCACCTCTGCTCGGTCTGACCTATCAGTGGGACAGGTTATATCCAGGGATGGTGATGGCGATGGCGATGGCGATGTCTGGGGCATTGTCTGTGAACTACGATTTCTTGAGTATGACTGTGTCGTGCTGCTGTTTGACTAGTCTCCAAGACAGCTCGCCCAATTTTGACATTAGCCCCCAAACGTTGATAAGGAGGACTTTGCAGGTTCGGCAAGACTGTTTCACCATGATCCTTTTTACTACCGATGTTAATGCTTGGTGGTCAATCCAGTTTCTTTTATTCATTGTGACTTTGTAGCGATTGATACACTGCATGGTTTGCTCAGCCATTTCAAAGAGCAGCTGGGAGTCAACCACATTGGCTCTCGAGCCGTGCATGGGCCACATCATAAAAGAATGGCAGATTTCCTTCCCTGAAGGACTTCAGTGAGCCAGATGCCTTTTTTCCAACATTTGACAATGGTTTCATGGTCATCAGTAGATTCTTAACTGCATATATTTTTCACTAATCTCAAATGCCACCGTCTGCCACGATGCAAACCCGGGTCCCCTGAACATTCGCTGTGTTTCTGGATGAGTAGCCTAGCAACAATACCACTCGGCCACTGCCTCCTATAATAACTTATAAAATATCTCCTAATTCTTCTGAACTTTACCCACCAATGTTTTTTTGTGTCATGTGCTCTCTTTGCTCTCCTACTTGTTTTCTTAAGTTCCCTCCTGCACTATCTATAGTCCAAGGGTCTCCCCTGATCTGCTCCCTCTACACTTGCTACAGGGCTATCTTTACCTTCTTATCCACTACCTAAATATTACTTGACATCCTAAGTTCTCTGGGACTCTAGGGTGACACACTGGCTCAGCAGTTAGCACTGCTGCCTCACAGCACCAGGGCCCTGGGTTCGATTCCACCCTTGGGCAACCATCTATGTGGAGTTTGCACATTCTCCGGATGTTCCAGTTTTGCTTCCACAGTCCAAAGATGCGCACATTGGGTGGGTTGGCCATGCTGATTTGTCCATAGTGTCCAAGGATGTGTAGGTTAGGTGGATTAGCCATAGGAAATTCAGGGTTACAGGAGGAGTCTGGGTGAAATGCTCTTCGGAGGGTCGGTGTGCAATCAGTGGGCCGTATTGTCTGATTCCACACTGTAGGGATTCTACAAATCCTAACTGTCACCACGAAAGGGAACACGTTGGACCTGTGGTTTCCCCATTTCATTTTAAGCTCTTGCTGACAGCACTAGCGAACTCACCCACAAGAATGTTGGTCCCTTTCTGGTTCAGGTGCAGACCAGGTCCCACCTCCCCAATAACACTGCCAGTGATCTAGGAATCTTAAACACTCCCAACTGCACCAACTCCTGGACCATGCATTCTCCTATTTCTGCGCTTACCAGCATGTGGTAGTATCCAGAGATTACAACCTTGGGGGTTGTGCTTTCTAATCTACTGCTCGTTTTCTGCCTTCATGATGCAAGACCTCACTCCTCACTCTACCTAAAGCATTGAGAACCTCAACTTCTAACACATTACACTTCCACCTTCAGGATGTCCTGCACCCTGTGACATCCTTGACCCTTGCCCCAGGGAGGCACTTCACCACCCCAAAAATCAAATCTGCAGCCACAGCAACACCTGTCTGCACTCTTAACTACTGAGTCACATTCTACTATTGCCCTTGGACTTTTGCTCCTCCTGGTTTGTGCAATTGAGCCATCCGTGGTGCTGCGTTCCCCAGTGGAACGCTCACTGTCATCATTTTCCAACATAGACAAATGGTCATTATATGTCCTCTGGGGCTTTCCTGTCTTCCTCACCCTTTTCCTTTGCCTTAAATGACGCAATGAGATTTTAAAATAAAAACAAGATGAAAATCTTAAGCCCTAGGTTAGTGCAAGGCCAATACATCGACTGTGGCTGGTTTGACATTGAAATAAGAATTACTATCTAGTGCTTATTGAAATTAAACAACCAGCAACAGACAAGTGGTACTGTTTTAGGGACCATTTTATGAAAAAGAATTATGATGATTGGACTCAAGTTAATTTACAGTAAAAGTAAACTTGTATCAATCCAAATCTCCGAAGTATTACAATAATGACAAGTCTACAACAATGCAGAGTTGGAGACGAGACAAATCAAAGAGTCACTTAAAATACTTCGCCCTCTACATCAGAACCACAGCCTGTGGTAGACTAACGAGCAGAGTTATGCTGACGTAAAAATGCACAAGTACTTTGATTAGGAAGTTCATTCTCAGCAATGTGGATATTGCAAGCAAGGTCAGCATTTATTACCCTTCCCAAATAGCCTTTGGGAAATGGATAGTGAGCCATCTTGTTGAATCATTGCAGTACAAGTAGTGAAGGCACTCCTGCAAGGATGTTGAGCGGGCGAGTTCCAGTATTTAGAAACACAAGGAAGGGGAAGTGTCAGTGGACATACAGGAATATGACATTAGGGATAGAATCGGGTCTACCATTACATTGCAAGTGACAGAGCGACTTCAAGGGCTGAAAGGCCTACTGTTCCTCATTACTGAGTTCCTGCACTTGGAGTCTTTGTATTGTTCTGAGAGATTATGGCTGATTTGTATAGATCATAGATCACAGAATCCCTACAATGTGGAAACAGGCCCTTCAGCCCAACAAGTCCACATCTCTTAACAGATGGTGGATTTTGACTTCATAAAAATCTGGAATAAAAAGAGTCTCATGATGACCATGGTCCCCTGCTGATTGTTGGAAAAATCTACCTGGTTCACTAATGTCCTTTAGGGAAGGAAACTGCTGCTCTTGCCTGAGCTGAACTACACATGAATCCAGACCCACAGCAATGTGGTTGATGCTTAACTGCACTGTTGCCAATCAGAGATGGGCAACAAATGTTGGCTTAGCAAGTGACATCCTCATCCATGAATAAATGAGTTAAAAAAAATTCTTCTACCTTGATTTTGCATCCTTTTATCCTCATGTCTATTAATTTCAGATTTGCAATTATTAAGGGACCTAGAATTCACATTTTACATCAATTCTACATTTCTACCATCCTTTGTATCAATTAGTATTATTTCAATGTCTGTCTTGAATATTTTGATTTTATTTTTAATTTTATGGCCCTGGTATCTTGAGTCTTGATAAAGTTTCTTTCCATCTACCCTTTCAGTTCTGTTCAAAATCCTAAAAACCTTAGTCCTCAACCTCTGATATCCCAAGCAGTACAAAGCCTTTTTGTGTAACCTTAACAGAATCCTTAACAGTTTGGTGGCTCTGCAATTCATTCCTTCTGATATCTGTCTACACTTTTTGAGATGCAGTCCCAGAACTGCACACAGTAGTCCGGATGTCAGGGCTTTGTTGAGTAGAGTCAAAACTCGCTCTTTCATGCATTCTTGCCCGCTTGTTAAAAAGGCTAATACATGATGAACCCTTTTGATTACGTTTTGTATCCAACTGCTACTCTTTAGTGTGCATGGAACCTAAAGCTCTTTGAATCTCCTTTTGCCACCACTTCAGCAATGGAGCAACTGAACACCTTGAAAACTTTCAGTGCATTAGAGAGAGCCAGCATGGATTTGTGTCAAGCCTGGCAAACATCACAGAAATTTTTTTTTGAAGTAGTCTTGAAGGTAGTGGTAAGAGTAATGTTGATAGATGTTGTTTATATGGATTCCCAGGAGGCCCTTGATAAACAGCCACATATGACAGGCTGTTTACTCAAGTGAAGATCCGCGGAAATGAGGGCAAATTACTGACAAAAAAACTGGGAAATTGGTTGAGTGACAAGTGACAGAAAGTAGGAATAATGGGTAGGTACTCAAATTGGCAAGATGTGACCAGTGGTGTCTCACAAGGATCTGTATTTGGCCCTCAATTATTAACATTATTTATTAACAACTTGGATAATGGCTTAGAAAGTCATATATCCAAATTTGCTGATGACACCAAGTTAGGCAGAATTGGATATCCTTTTCTAATTTTATGCAAAGTGAATGGGCAACTGTGGCAAATGGACTTCAACGTAATTAAGTGTGAGGTTATCTATTTTGGATGAAGAAAGGATAGATTGATATGGATTTTTAAAATGCCAAGAACAGATACAGAAAAAAAATCAAGAAGGCTAATGAAATGCAGACCTTCATATCCAGAGGATGGAAGTATAAAGACACAAGTTATGCTGCAGTTTGACCGCACCAAATACTGTGAGCAGATCAGGCCACCTCACCTTAGGAAGGATATATTGGCCTTGGAGGAGGCACAACATTGGTTTACAAGAATGAAACCTAGCTCAAATCAGTGGTTAGGAGTGTTAATTATCAGTGGTAATTATATAAATTAGGCTTATTTTCTCTATAATTTTG
Source organism: Rhincodon typus (assembly GCF_021869965.1). Taxonomy (NCBI): domain Eukaryota; kingdom Metazoa; phylum Chordata; class Chondrichthyes; order Orectolobiformes; family Rhincodontidae; genus Rhincodon; species Rhincodon typus. The sequence goes on along the minus strand of NC_063332.1, from coordinate 26,262,778 downwards.
AGGGTTAAACAGGTCCACAATTTGCTTGAAGTGGCAACAGAAGTGGATAAATGTGTCAAGGTGGTGTCTGGTATGCTTGCCTCCATTCGTCGGGGCATAGAATATTGGCAAGTCATGTTGCAGCTGTACAGTACTTTCTTAGGCCACCTTTGGAATATTGTGTACATTTCTGGTTGCCTCATTTACCATGATGTTGCCTGGTTTGGAGGGTATTAGCTACACAGAGATTAGACAAACTTAAATGACAGAGTTTGAAGGGCGTACTGATAGTTCATAAAGTTATGAGGGGCATGGGTTGAATGGATAGTCAGAGTCGTTTTCCCACGGTAGAAATGTAAATTAGTAGGGGACATAGGTTTAAGGTAAAAGGGGGAAAAATTTAAAGGATTAAGTTTTTTTAACATAGAGGGTGCTAAGTGCCTGCAGTGTACTGCCAGAGGTGGTTAAAAGCAGATATAACTACTAAGTTTAAGCAGCATCTTGACAGATACGTAAATAGGCAGGGAACAGAGGGATACACACTGTGTAGATGCCAAAGGTTTTTAGTTTACAAAGACATGATGTGTCAGTGTAGGCTTGGTGGGCCAGAGGGCCTGTTCCTGTACTGTTCTTTGTTATTTGTTAAGGGTGCTCTGATGGAAGTCCTCAAGATGATAAAAAGGAAAACTCCTTGGTTTAGGATGGGCAGTATCACCTTCCTAGAAACCATCTTCCACACTCCTTGCTGTGAGTCATGAACTATTTTCTTAAACATCTGCCACTGTTCCTCAACTATCTTTTCTGCTAAGCTCCTTTCTCAGTCCACTCCATCTCTCCCCTCATCCTTATGTAATTAGCCTCATTTAAGTTTAGCACAGTTGTTTCTGACTCAAGCTTCTCACCCTCAAACTGAACTTTATTTCTACAACGTAAAGGTTACCGTTTCCTCAGGAATCTCTTACTCCAAGTTCATTTCATAAACCTGTCCATGAGAATCAGATAAAAACATGAGAATCATAACAGTATGAAAAGAAGTGGCCGGGATTGTTCATGTGCTAGTTCAAGTTCTCCAAAAAAATCCTTAAATTCAGGGAAGGTGCCATTATATTGTGAAGTAGCCAATGTACCACCTTTATTCAATAAAGGGAGAAACTTAGAAAGCAGGGATCTAGAGGCTAGTTAGCTGAACATCTAGACATTATTCTGAAAGATAGTACAACAGGACTCTAACTAAAGTTCAACATGCTTTTGTGAAAGTGAAATTGCATTTAACAGAGCTCTCTGGAAGATCAACGCATTGTGAATAAAGGGGACCCGGTGGATATATTGTACTTAGATTTCCAGAAGACATTTAATAAGTTGTCACAAAGGTTACTGTGGAAAATAAAACCTCACGGAGGAGGGGGTTAAAATATTAGCATGGATACGAGACTTGCAAGCTAATAGGAAACAACAGGCAAAAATGACTAATGTGGTCGTTGGCATAATGTTGAGTGGAATGCCACCAGGATCAGTACCAGGACTAGAAATTTCTACTAAATAAAAACGGAAAGAACTGTGGACGCTGTGGATCAGGAACAAAAACAGAAGTTGCTGGAAAAACTCGGAAGGTTTGGCAGCATTTGTGAAGAAAAAAATCAAGAGTTAATGTTTTGGGTCCAGTGATTGAAGGAAGGTTCTGAGGAAGGATCACCAGGCCAGAAACATTAACTCTGGTTTTTTCTTCACAGATGCTGCCAGACCTGCTGAGCATTTCCAGCGACTTTGTTTTTGTTCTTGAAACGTTCACAATTTACATATAAATGACTTAGATGAAGGGGCAGAATACACGGCTACCAAATTTGCTGACAAGCCAAAGCTAGGTGGGAAAGTAAGCTGCTTTAATGACACAAGGGGGCTGAAAAAGGTATACAGATTCATTAAATAGGCAAAGATCTGGCAAATGGATTATAATGTGGAGAAACGGAAAATTATCTATTTTGGCAAGAAGAATAAAAATAACCATCTTATCTAAATGGAGAGAGAGATTGCAGAGCTCCAGGATGCACAGGAATCTGGGTTTCTTAGCACATTCATCGTAAAAGGTTAGTATGTAAGTAACAAGCCCTTATAAAGTCTCATAGAAGGCTACTGTTTATTAGAAGAGGAATTGATCATTCTTCAATTATACAAGACATCCTGAGACCAAATCGGGATTAACATGTACTGGTATCCTTACTGAAAGGAGAAAGTAAGTGCATTGGCAGCAATTCAGAATGTTTATTAGACTCATACCTGGAAGGTGTTTCATGAGGAAAGGTTGGATGGGCATGACTTGAATCTGTTGGCGTTTAAAAATAAGGAACTTGATTGAAAAATAAGGACACAAAGGGTTTTGACAGGGTACACGTGAAAATGATGTTACTTTTTGTGGGAGAATCTGGAACTCAGAATCACTATCTAAAACTAAAATATCACCAAATTAAGGCAGATATTTTTTTCTCATAGGGTTGAGTCTTTGTGACTCTTCCTGAAAAGGCAATGGAATCATAATCTTGCAATATTTTTTAAGACAAGGTGGTAAACAGATGCTTGCTAAGTAAGGAGTAAAATGTCATCAGTAGGCAGGATTCGGAAGCAATCAGATGAGACGTCACCTCACTGAATGGTACAGCAGCTTCCAGGGTCTCAGTGTCCTATTATTGCTCCAAATTTTATGCATTTGTACATTTTCCCCCCCATCTGTAGCTCCTGGACAGATTGACAATAAATTTATTACGTCACTGATTTCAAGTTTTCCTGGTTTGAACAGTTGACGAAGTGCTCCTCTGTTGACAGGTTTAAAATTCTTTTGTAGCTTCCTCTTCTCCTTACTGACTCCACATGCAACATTCTTCATCTCACTAATCTCTTTCCAATGGCCTTGCCCCCACCCCTCATCTGCACCTGCCTTTGTTCCATTTCTACCTTCTATAAACTTAAAACTGCCCTTATTCTAACTTGCACTCAATCCCAGTTATCCAGAAGATAGATTGTATCGATTGATTAGCATTCAAAATCTATACAATCAACACTGCCCAACAAATTTGACAGGAAGAGTATGACAAAACTGAAAGGGTAACATTCGCTGGAAAGATCAACGCAGAAGGAGGATGAAGCAGTCTGGGTACTAATTCAAACGTACTAAGTACTTGGAAAGATCTTTAAACAAAAAAAATCAGAAACTAACTGCAGGTTCATTTTACAGGGAGTCAAACAAACAAATGGGTTGAACGTCTAGAAATAGTCAAGGATTGCAATTGTGCTATAGGCTTGGGAAATGAAAAATGTGAAGAGAGACGAGGGCAACAGAGAGAAACAGTTCTAAATTTAACATGTTATTGTTTTAAATACCTTTTACTCTTGTGTGGGTGTTCAACAGGGGATCTGAAGAAACCATGCAAGCCCACCAAGGGTAGCCAGAAACTTTGGACCACACCATATCCCCTACATGATATTTCACTGGGACATCCTTGTCCTTGGTTGTTTCGCATTTGGCTCCTTCATTGTCTTGATCTTCTTTAGGCTGTTGATATAAATATCATAGATGTACCAGAGAGAACTTAAAACAGTTTTTGTTTTAAACCATGCAAAAATTATTATAGCCAGCTTTGACAAATTTCAAAAACATATTCACCATTTGTGTCAAGTGTATTTTGAGGAGGACAAATTTCTGCAACTAATTTCAAAGTATTGATGCATCAGTTCATACTTAATTTGTTTCATGGATTTTTTATCTTTGGTGTCCAAAACAATGGAGTGGAATTAAATACAGTCAATCTGAAATTGGAAAGTTTGCCTCCATGGTGGGTAACATAAATCGTTTAAAAATAGAGAGAAAAATAAATCACACAAGAGATCTTTTCATGAAACAAACGTATCAATGGTGCAACCTGTTCTCATTAATTTTCTCCTTCTCTTTGCATTCCCCTGTCCCACAGACAAATATACACATTAGATAAAATGAATTGTCCTGTGGCATAAATGTACAAATATAGAATTATTCTGGAGTTCTCCTGGATTACAGTTCAGAATTTAATTATTTCAACAGCAATTGCCCTCAGATTACATGATTGGGACAAAGACAGATTGCACAAGATCTGTGAAAGGAGTAGACTCAAATGAACTGAACAGCCCTTTTTTTCAATGCCCTCTCACAATTTAAAGGTCGTAGAAACTTATTTCGCCTCATTTGTAAATCAGCCAGACTGCTATCTTGGTTGTCATTTTGCCATATAATGATTCAGGCTGGAACTGCAAGGTTTCCAAAAGGCAAGGTGCAAATTAATATTTCATTAGCCAACACCTCCTGATCTGTGGCACTGTAAAATCACTAACTATCTACATCATACTCTCCATTTCAAGCAAATAAATACTTTGACTGCCAACAGCCCTAAAACACAATTAAGGTGTAAAGGAAACAAAATTAAAGTTTAGTCAGGACATTTTTGGCCATTTATTCACCTCCCTGGCCCTCCTCCAAACACATGAAGCCTCATTTTTCTTACGTTTCTTCTCGTTCTCCCTATCACATGATATCAAGTCAGTCTTCCCCAATACAGATCTGATTGGCATTTACAATCTTACTAGACCTGGGGAATTAAGGCTGATTGTTTTAAGTGCTGCAAAAGGCAGCAACAGCACTGAGTAGCATCAGGTGGGTGTGATGGCAAGAGTGAAGATGATGAGCAGAACAGAAATTGTTCTGAATTCAATGTTGGGAATATGGTCATGACTTTCATGTTCTTTGGCTAAGATACTTAAATAAATGTCTCTTGCTGCTTGCTGTTAACATTTAAAAAACTCAATGCTAATTTAGCCATAAGCACAGTTATATTTTAATTACAGGAATGGATACAAGCATTGATGTTTCAGCTTTCCTTAGTCTTAGTAATAGAGTTTTCTTCTTGGATCATACAGAAATGGAGGAGTTCAGACAACCACCGTCACCTCCTCCCATGCTGAAGAATTCTACAGGTGCTTTGATTTATCAACAAGCAGAGCAGCAAGTGGAAGTGCATTTCCTACTTTTTTTTTGCAATGGAAGTAGAAAGATTTAATTTTTACGTATAGATTTCCACATAAAGATTTCCAAAATGGATTAATGCTGAAAGGATATCAATTTCTCTTACGCACTGGATTTTAATTTACCTCACTGGCTTCAATCACTTCAGAGTTTAAAGCTCATCTAATGCCTACTGTGTCATCACTGTTCTTTGCCATAAAAATCCATGCAGTTCACTTATGCCCTTCGGGGGAGCAAGTATGCCATCTTTACCCGGTCTGGCCTACATTTGACTTCAGACCCACAGCAATGTGGTTGACCTGTAACTGCCAATTTGGGATGGACATTTAGATTGTTTGCTTAGGATGTGGGCATCCCTGCCAAAGTAGAAGAAAAAAAAAGTGGAAGGAAGATTTCAAAGGAAGCAAAGAATCCAATTCTTTGATTTCAATATAATAATTCCCATCTCCATCATTGAAAAGCAAAAGTGAAATGAATGAAGACAAAGTGGAAGGGATAGAAACTGACAAGAAAGTGACAATTTTGAGCATACTAAAAAGACAATGAATTTACCAAATTATATTTGCAAGTAAATTCTCTCTGGCAAAACAGGAACCCAACAGGCTAAACAAATAATCAATTAACAACTGTTAAAGGGATTCCGAATTTGGAAATGCAACAACTTGTATTAATATCCAATACTCCAAGCTTCACAGAGGTTTGTCAAAAAAATCATGTCTATTCGCTTACTAGATGAAGACCTGAGATAGATATCTTTGTCAGTATTTTCACAAGGTATCTACTGGCAAAATAACACCAGCAATAAAGGTAAATGACTGTGATTTTAATGCATGCCACAGATCTTTCATAACATTATGTCCCTTTTGTTAATAAACAATGTTGATTCTGAACAACATTAGATTAACACACAATTTGTATTCCTCTCACAAAGTGGCTATGTTACATAAATGGGACAAGAAGAATGCTTGTAGCCAAACTTAAGACACAATTCACCTTTAATCATAAAAAAATTACTAAGTGGTCAATTGAAAATATAATACTGCCAGAAGGTTGATTTGATTTCTAACTTACATTGTTAATTTCAGGTGGCCTGTTGTCAGTGGATACAAGAACAGCAAGCCCTTACCTCCGTGGAAATCAAAGAGAAGAAAAAAAAAATCAGAAAGCAAATTTAAGGAGGAAATCTTATAGAAACAAATACTACAAAAAAAACCTCAAAGATCTGCAGCTGCTGGAAATCAGCAACAAAAATCAGAAACTGTTGGAAAAACTCAGGTCAGGTAACATCCCTGGAGAGAAAGCTTCGTCAAATTTTTAGGTCCAGCCTTCTTCAGAACTGATTGTAGCTAGGAAAAGGTTGATATAGATGCTAGAGAAGGGTGGGGAGAGAGGAAAGAAATAAATGATAGGTGGAGATGGAGCTCAGAGAGAAACAGAAAAGCATTTGGGCAGACAAAAAACGGAGTGGGCAAAGGTCAGTCTGCGAGAAGGAATGGTGGCCAATGGGGATCGTTAGTGGCTGATAATGAGTTGCTTGTGGTAGCAGTCCATATGATAAGGCCTGGTGTGTGGATATTGGGATATGTTACATGGGAGAAGATGCTCAGGCCCTAAAGTGATTGAACTCAATACTGAATCCAAAAGGTCACAGGGCTCCCAAGCTGAAAGTGAGGTGTTGCTCTTCCAAATTGCGCCAAGGTTCACCAGAGCACTGTAGCAAGCCAGGGACAAATCTTGGCTAGGGAATATGGTTGGGTGTGAAATGGCAGGCAACTGGAAGCTCTGAGTCAATTTGCAGACAGAAACAATTACCTCACTGGGTGCTCAAAATCCTCTAAGTGGCTCTGCACTTCCACTTGATCAGGCTTCATTTTGCAACAGGAGAAAATTTAAACAATGCAGTGATAGATCCCAAAACAGATTAACATAATGGATCAGAAGGAATTCACGCAGACATTCAGAAAAATCATTACCAAAATGAAAATACGACCAACTTGACTGAAAACTGTTCATCAGTTTTACAATTACAATGTTTAAAAGACATTGAGATAAGTACATGAATAGGAAAGGTTTGAAGGGATATGGACCAGGAGCAGACAGGTAGGACTAGTTTAGTTTGCGATTATGTTCAGCATGGACTGGTTGGACTGAAGGGTTTGTTCCCATGCTCTATGACTATGACAAACTCTTCTCGTTCAAATCTCATACCTTTGTAATGCAAAACTTTTAATCCTGTTTAAGAGCATAAACGCTTTGTTCTATGAAGGACTGAGTAGGTGTGAGGTGACCAGCCTTCAAATAAAAAGATGGCTCCAACAGCCTATTGAGATAACAAGGTGTACAGCTGGATGAACACAGCAGGCCAAACAGCATCAGAGGAGCAGGAAGGCTGATGTTTCAGGCCTAGATCTTTCTGAAGAAGGGTCTAGGCCCGAAACGTCAGCCTTCCTGCTCCTCTGATGCTGCTTGGCCTGCTGTGTTCACCCAGCTCTACACTGTTATCTCAGATTCTCCAGAATGTGCAGTTCCTACTATCTCCAACAGCCTATTCCTGTCTTTTATGCCTCTTAACAATGGATTAGAACAGAACTTGTAAATATAATCACAATTTTCTGGCCATAGCAAAAATCACGAAATAAATGAAGAATGAAAATAGGAAACATGCGGGTATGGTATTGAATAGGTTTTAGTTCACTATCATGAAACAGATTTTTCTTGGACTCCTGTTTGGGATACTCGCTATATTACAGATTTCCCCAAAGCAGGAGTAGTTTTCAGCATACAATAGACCAACCTTTGTACAAGTACACACATGGAGAACTGACGTTCTCATAAGTTGTCAATGCAGCTTTTTAAAAAGTATCACAAAATGAGACATTTAATGCCGATACATATACAATATTCATCTTAATTACATATGTTAATGCATCACAATGTCTCTTATTTAGCTAAAGTATCCTCAATAGTCAAAATTTTCCAAGATATAAAAAGGTACGAGTCAACTTTTGACATTTCTGAAGAACAGTCTTGGCCAAGGCTGTTCTGCCACAACTCTTTACTGTACAATCACCATTGACAAAACCGTGATTTTAATAAGATGCACAAATCTGTCATAACATTAACAAACCAAACCTGAACTTTTAATTTAAAAATATCCCCTGTAACCTGGAAGTCATCCAAAATTTTGCACTTTCGTCTTCTGATTTACACCATGTTCATCACCTGTATGACAAGAAGTGACTCCTGGCTAAGCAATGACTCAATTTTAAAATTATCATCCTTAAAATTCTCATCCTTCAGTCTCTTTCCAACTCTGTCATCTCCTCCAGGACCATAACCTTTGTTGTACTCCTCAAATGTGCCCCCAATTTTAACTGTGCCTTCACCTGCCCATATCATCATCTCTGGATTCCTCCCCTAAATATCTCACTTCCACTTCCCTATGCTCCTTCAAAACACAATCATTGAATTTTCCAGTACGGAAAGAGGTCGTTCAACCCAGTGTGTCTGTACTGGCTCTCAAAAGAGCTACCCAACTAGTCCCACTCTCTAGTCCTATCTCCATAGCCATCTAACTTCATCCTGTTCAAATATATATCCAGTTGTCTTTTGAAACCTCCTATGGAATCCATCTCCACCGCTCTCCTAGACTGTGCATTCCAAATCTTAACAACTCTGAATAAAGAAATCTCTCCACATCCCACTCCAAACTCTTCGACTGACAATCTTGAAATTGTGAACCCGAGTGACTGACAAACCAATTACTGGAAATAGAATATCTTTCTTTACCCTGCTGCCAAAGTTGTTCATAGTTTTGAATACCTCAACAAGGTCATGTCTTGATCTTGTCTGCTCCAAGGAAAATAAGGACGATTTCCCTTCTTTCAATTCTGATGAAAGGTCGGTGACCTGAAACATTATCCATTTCTCTCTAAGAGATGCTGTCTGAACCAGTGTGTGGCTCCAATACTGAAAAACCAAAAAAAACAAAAATCTGTATTCAGACCCTGACCAAAGCAATAGCTCTGTTTCTGCTTTAGCCAAGCTGAGGCATCAAGTTCGGACATTTAGTCAAGTTCTACTACCCACTAGAGAAGCCATATATCTGAGATGAACTAACCAGGTTAGAATTTGACACTGCCATTATATGGCTAAAAGCAACTTGGGTTTGGACAGTAACTTGCTGAGTTAACAACTCATGCCCTTTTTAGTAACAAGATTTCAACCAGATGGAGAAAAAAGTGTCTGCACAGCTTGCAAGACCAGTATTTATTTCAGATCCCTAAAATGCTCATTAAAAGCTGGTGCCGTTGCTCTTTCTTGAACTGTTACAACCAATGAAGTGAAATATTTGAAAGCAGCGAATTCCAGGATTGTTATCCAGCAATGAAGAAACAGCAATCTAATTCCAAATCAGAATATGGAGAGACTCGGAGAGGAATCCAAACATAGTTTTATGTCCCTCCACTACTGCACTTCCAGGAGAGAGTGGTCATGGGTTTGGAAAATTCTGTGGAAGGAAGCTTGGATAGTCACTGCAGTGCATTTTATAGATGGTGGGTACTGCAGCATTAGGGATCAAGGGACAGACCTTTTCAAGTGGTTTGGGGTGCCAATGGTCTGGATGCGTCAAGCTGCACTCATCCAGGCAATTCAAGTATAATTTCAGACAATATGTTGAAATAATCTTGGAAGCAAAACTTCATTAAAAACAGGCCAATTACTCCTTTTCTCTTCCTCCTTCCTACTTTTGCTCTTTTTTCTTTGTTTTCTTTTCTTTACAGCCTGGAGAGTGGCAGGTGAAGGAGGCAGCCACTTGAGGCAGCAACGGCAGGGTGAACTGGACACTGCTCCATCCCAGCCTGGGTCTCCCATCAAGCGAGGAGCAGGTCCTAGGCTTACTCCTCTGGTCCAAACCCGCAGGTGGGCTGAGGCTCCAGGATCACAGCTAGGCCCAGGCACCTGAAGGAGCAGAAGCATCAGCAAAAGGGATGAACAGTGCTTCAGCGGCAGTACCTGGAGAAGTGCCAGATGGGGAAAAGGAGGCTTCTCCCAGCCCAGAGTTGAGGTGGCTTCCAGTGGCCTGGCATGGTCGTCTTGGCCTGGCATAATGGTTTTCTACAGCAGAGGCTTCCAGCCCAGTATTCCAGCAGCCTGGTGTGGTGGTCTCATCCCAGTGTGGCACTCTCATCCTGGCTGCGTCTTCAGGATATTCCATCATTGCTTAAATCGGCTTCCCCTGAGCCCAGGAGCCATTAACTGAATGGTGATGAAAATTTTTTTAAAGGTTTGACTTCTGTCACTAATATAGGTGCCGTGATGTGGCGACTTATAAAATTTTTCACTATTTTTCATGTAAAAGTACATGGGACAACGAATTTCTATTCTATTCCCAACAACTACAAAGTGATTTTTTTGCATTCTTTAATTGGAAGGTGGCTAGTTTCTTTGCAGAACAGCATTACCTCTACTTTTAAGCCAAAGTAAATTCCATTAATACCTTGCATACAGCAAATGAATTGACTTTTTATGTCAACATTTGAAAACGACATCTATGCTTCAACTTTCCAATAGACATACTCCAATTTACATTTCCTAGCTTGTCATTGTATAATTACAGCCACGGCGCTCGACAAAACCTAAAGCTTCTATCTTAGCTGTTCTCTGCTTAGTCCTGTGGCAATAATTTCAACAACTGCCCTTCAAAATTTATGCTAGACTTTTTGTTCTCAGCTCTTCTGCTGTTGAAACCTTCATCCATGCCTTTGTTTTCTTTAGGCTTGACTTTTCCTGTACACACCTGGCTGTTCTCCTGCACTTTATCCTCCATAAACTTGTGGTCTGTTCCTTAAGTTGTAACAAAATAGCATTCACTGACTGCACAGATTCCCAATGAAGCAACGTTTTGATTTTAAAGTTTCGTCTTCATTTTCAAATCACTTAAAAATCTTGAGCATGGGTATCTCTGAAATCTTCCCCAAATTTCACAACTTTGCTGGATATCTAACCTTAGGTACCCCCAAATTTAACTGTTCCACCACCGATGGCTTTACCTTTAGTTCCCAGACTACAAGCTCTGGAATTCCATCCGTTTCGATCACTGTCCTCCTCTTTAAAATTTTATTTATTCATGGGATGTGGCCATTGCTAGCTAGGGCTCATGCTTATTGTTTGTTCCAAAAAATTTACTTCAAACACTCGTTAACATGATATCTCATCCAATCAGCTCTTAGTCAATGGACCTATCTTCTCATGTGCCTTGGATTCATTTTTGGTTTTGCTACGCTTCTGGAAAGAGCCTTGGGGCATTAGCTTACATTGGAAGTACAACAGTAACACAAACTGATTTTGTTAAAGAAAACCCTGAAGAACTGCAGATGCTGGAAATCAGAAACAAAATAGATATTGTCTGAAAAACTGAGCAGATCTAGTAGCACCTGGGCGGAGAAAAGTATGTCAGCATTTCAGGTCCAATGGCCTTTCTTTAGCACAGATCTTGTTTAAATTTATTTTTGGAATACAATTTAGCATCTGGCTTCATTCACTTGTGGCCTGATATCCTTCACCATGTTAGATCGACAAAGTAAGAGTCCCAATTTGCCATCTTCCACAAGCCACAATAGTAGCCAAAGTCAGTATTCCAGACTACATCTCCTTCCCATGGCAATTGTTCATGTTATGCACAAACAACCCGGTTTTAGAACAATGGAATCACCCATCAATTCCAACTGAACTGTAATAAGAAGTGAAAGTTGCCATAGTCCCAGAGGACCATAGGCTGTGCTCTCATTACAAAGATGACTGGTGGTGATTTAACTCGAGAGTCACCATGCCCCAGGTGAGGGAAGGCATTGAGAAGACAAGGTCTTCATCGTAACCTCAAGACAAGAAAGGAAAACTACCCACAGTGATCACTCTGATCACTTGACAATGATTAAACTTTGTAAAATCATAACCTTGAGATGTGCACATTGGACTAGTCCTATTTTTTTGTATCACTATCAAGTAAGTTTAAAAAGAAAAACACAATTCCTTTCAAATGCTTTTGCAAAGTTTTCAAAAAAAATTGCCACCAAGCTTCTATTCAACAAATTCTGAAAACCACACAATGCTTCTACATATACAATGCAATCAAGTTGATCAGCTGGCAATAAATCATCCCTCAACCAATATCAAGAAAATGAATTATTTGGTTGTAACCTCACTGTCATTTATGGGGCCTTCTGTGTAGAGTGGCTTTTGCACTTCTCCCATTAAAACACTATTATCCCAAAGCACTTATAAGGCCATAAGACATAGGAGCAGAAATTAGGCCATTCAGCCCATCAGGTCTGCTCTGCCATTCAATCATGGCTGATAAGTTCCTAACCCCATTCTCCCGCTTTCTCCCCATAACCCTTGATAATCAAGAACCTATCTATCTCAGTCTTAAATGTACTCAATGGCCTGGCCTCCACAGCCTTCTGTGGCAGTGAATTCCATAGATTCACCACTCCATGGCTGAAGAAGTTTCTCCTTATTTCCGTTCTAAAAGGTCTTCCCTTTACTCTAAGGCTGTGCCCTTGGGTCCTAGTCTCTCCTATCCATGGAAGCATCTTCCCAACATCCACTCTGTCCAGGCCATTCAGTATTCTGTAAGTTTCAATTAAATCCCCCCCTCATCCTTCTAAACTCCAATGAGCATAGGGCCCAGAGTCCTCAAATGTTCCTCATATGTTAAGTTTTTCATTCCTGAGACCATTCTCGTGAACCTCCTCTGAATGCGCTCCAGGGCCAGTACATCCTTCCTGAGATATGGGGCCCAAAATTGCACACAATACTCCAAATGTGGCCTGACAACTACTGAAGTGAAAGAAGGTGCAATATCATGTCTTTCTTTTTATTGTGTTGGATGTACCAAAGTACCAGAAAAAAAAATGACTGATTAAATCAAGCTAGGTTATAAGTCCTGATCAATATCCTTACACTCTTACTGGAAATGTGTATGCACACATCATGCGCTTGCCCATCAACACTTAACCATCTACACTTACACACAAGTAACTACTTGAAGTGAGGAAGCAAAAAAAATTCTTCTGTTAAACCACACAACAAAAGTTCAATGTCTCAAGGAGGATGTGGAATACAGGGAGAATATACATTGAATTCAATCGCAAAATAGAATTATTGCAGTAAGGAAGAAGGCCTTTCTGTGCCGTTTCTTTGCAAGAACAAATTAGCAAGTCCAACTCGAGACATCTGTCCTTGAAGCTGTGCAATTATTTCTCATTGGGTCTTTATCCAACGTCCCTTTGAAACTGAAAAAAACATTAATTCACCACAACATAACAGTAGACATTGAGAATGCAATATACTTTCAAACAAAGTGAATTTAACTCTCAAAAGACTACGACCACAGATTGCATGTTGACAGTTTCCAACTGAAGGCTCCATGGTTTGCAACATCTCACTTTTTTCACTCAGTGTACAAAGGAATTTGTTGTTGTCTTGCAAGAATAACTAAATCAGCTGCAATATAGTCAATGGTGTAAGGTGCCAAATGCAAAAGAGAAACCGACAAGAAAAGTTAAGTGGCACTGGACCCTATATTGTCTCATGACATCAGATTCAATATGGGCAAGGAAACCTGCCGTTGACAATCATGTATCTTTCCCTCCCCAACCCCAACCCCACCCCCTCATCTGATTAACCAGCTCTGCTTTGTATTGAGCACCACTTAGAGTGTGGCAAGGGTGCCAAAAATACTTGTTGTGGGAGACTTCAAAGTGCATCAAGGATGGTTCAAAAACACCATGACTGACCAAGTCGAATTGAGTCCTAAATGAACTAGCTGCTCGACTGGATCTGCAGCAAGTGCTGGGGGAACCAAAAGGGAAAAACATAATTAACTTCAACTACACCAATCAGTCAGCTGCAGATGCAGCTATCCATAACAGTTTCATTAAAAGTGAGCACTAACAGCCGTCTTGTGGCGCAGTGGTAGAGTCCCTGCCCTGGATCAGGGCAGACTGCGTCCTACCTACGCCAGAGGGGTGTCATAACATCTTTTTGTTTTAAAGAGAATCCCTACAGTGTGGAAACATGCCTTTTGGCCCAACAAGTCCACACTGACCCTCAGAGCATCCCACCCAGACCCGCCCCCTATAACCTACCTAATCGACTCATCCCTGAACACTATGGGCAATTTTAGCAAGGCCAATCCACCTAGACTGCACATCTTTGGTTTCACCAACACATATCCATCAGGTTTGAACCGGCTTTTGACCTCAGTTCTTGAATGTTCTTGAAAAGGGAAGACAAAATATATCTCTTGCACAGACAGCAGCCTTTTCCACCACCATACTCACAGTTTGAGTTAACTCCTAGGAGATTACAGCTCAGTTCGTAGTGCATTTGCTCGTTTTTAGGGCTTGTAAGTTTCCTTGGCAACTTATCAGGTATATAATTCCAGGGTGTGTCTCTCCAGATAGTCACTGAATTTGCACCTGCAGTCATTTTGGTTTTATCAGTTCTCTTTGTAATAATGTAATCTATTGACATTGAATTCTGATATATTCATGTGGGGTTAAAGTCCATAGATGACTGAATCACAAGGTCAGAAACAGGAATATTCACTGACTGTATAATTCTGAGCACCATTTGAAACTCCGCAGATACTGAAGCAGTCCACGTCCAAATGCAGCTAGATGTGGACAATATCCAGATTTGGGCTTTGGGTGACTTTTGTGTCTCACAAGTGCCAGGAAATGATCATCTCTGACAAGGGGGGCTTTAACCATCACCGATGGACATAAAAAAGCATTACTTTCAGTAGCTCCCCATAGCCTGCTCACCATCTACAAGGCACAAGCAGCAAAATGGAATACACTCCACTTGCCTAGATGGGAATCGCGAAAACACTCAACAAGCCACACACCATCCAGGCTAACAGCCTGTTTGATTGACACCATTCATAACCATTTTCTCTACCACCAACTCTCAATGGCAGTAGTGTGATGTATCTACAGGATGCACTGCAAAAAGTCATAAAGGTGCCCTAGCCAGCACCTTCCAAACACGTGACTACTTCCTTCTCAAAAGGACAAGGGCAACAGATGCATGGAGACACCACCACCAGCAAACTGCGCTCCAAGCAACGAGTCATCCTTACCTGGAAATACAAAGCCATTCCTTCACTGCCGTTTTGCCAAAACCCTGGAACTTCCACCCTAACTGCATTGTGTGTGCACTCACACCAAATGGACTGCAACAGTTCAAGAAGTCAACTCACCACCACTCCTCCAAGGCAATTAGGAATGGGCAATAAGTGCTGGCACAGCTGACACCACATACCCTGAATAATAAAAAGTAGCTCATGCCAAAAATTTGTGTCAAAATAACAAACTGCAAGAACTTGCAAAAATTCAAACAAATTGATGAAAGATTGGAAATGTCAATATAATGGATATTTCCCGTGAAATGCTCTAAATCATGAGTACAGTTCTGTAATGAAATCTCAGTACAAAAGGCAGTAATTTGGCCTGCCACATGCATGCTTAGTCTCTGCAGAAGTAACTCAGCTAGTGTCCACTCTCTTGACCTTTCCCCCAAGCCCCGAGAACTCTTTCCTATTGTGTCAGAACAAGATTTAGTTATAACTGTCAATCTTGAGCAACGCTTTCTAAATCTTACCCACTTGCTTCAGCAAATTATGACAACTCGCTAGAAGTGGGAGGCAGTAGCAATGTTACTAGTAACTTTCTTCATCAGACAGTTCTTCCACACCTCATATCTGCCTCGTGAATCTTCTCTGGACTACCCCCAATGCCATATATCCATCTTTCCTCAAATTAAGGGGTCCAAAACTATTCAATATTCCAACCTCGGTCTAAGTAGTACCTTGTGTCGTTTTAGTAAAACTTCACTATGTTTATGCTCCATTCCCTTTGGAATAAAGGCCAACATTCCATTTGCTTTTATTATTAACTGCTGAACGTAGATGCAAGCCCTTTGTGATTCATGGACAAAAACTCCAAAATCTGTCTGCCATAACTATCTGCAGTTGATCTTCAATTAAATAATATTCAACTCCTCTATTTTTCCTGGTGTAAAGTGCATAACTCATATTTGCCTATACAATATTCCATCTGCCAAGGATTTGCCCATTCACTTAACCTATCTATATCCCTCTGCAGACTGGGTCATCCTTACCACTTGACTTCCAACCAAATTTGTGTGTGATCTGCAAACTTGGCTTCAGTACATTCGCCTTTCTCATTCAAATCATTGATCTATGTTGTAAATCAATGTGGCCCAGCACTGATCCATTTCACTTTGCTGCAAGAAAAAACGTAAAATATATTCAAGCACAAAAGTGAAGTACGATGCTAGAATTCTGAAATTTAAAACTGGAAATACTGAGCAAGTCAGGTAGCATCTGTCGACAGAGAAACAGTTAACGTTTCAAATCAGTTACACCAGAAAAGGAAAAGGTAACAGACCTGAAACATAAACTGCTTTTCTCTCCACAAATATTGCCAAATTGGCTGAGTATTTCTGTAATTGATTTTAATATAAGTGTACAATTGCACTTAAAGTTAAAGCCAAAAAATAACAAGTTGAGGTCACAAAGCTTGCTCATCAAGCAGTATCTATGCATAACAGCCACATGGCATTTAACATGATTTCATAAGGGATGAATGGAGAAAAAAATGAAAGCCCGTAGATTTGGAAATAATCTGAACAGCTTAGAAGAAAGTTGAGAAGTAGTAAACGAAATAAGCCTAAGTACAACAGAACATAGGCAGGTCATTCGGCCTAGCATGCCAATATCTGTTCTTTGCATTGAGCGGTACAATTCATCCTATTCCGCTGCTCTTTCCAACAGCATTTGTTTTTCTTTTTCAAAAATGCATTCCATCACTTTTAAAAGCCTCCTCCCATAACCTTTTATCCCCTAACCAATCAAGAACCTCTCTCTCTCAAATACACTCAATGACTTGGCCTCCACAGCCCTCTGTGGCAATGAGTTCCACAGATTTACCTATCTCTGGCTGAAGAAATTCCTCCTCATCTCAACAACCTGATGTGTTGAAAAGAAAATATTCACGTGTCACCTTTGGTTCTTTTGCCTATCAGTATAATTCTTACACCTCTCCATCCCTGGAAAACAATTCTCCTTATTTACTCAAAATTGTTCATTTTGAACTTTTTGATCAAATCGATTCTTAACCTTCCTATTCTTGTGTTAGCCAGTTAGCACTGCTGCCTCACAGCGCCAGGGAACCGGGTTCAATTCCAGCCTCGGGCGATTGTATGTGTGGAGTTTGCACGCTCTCCCCTTGGCTGCGTGGGTTTCCTCCGGGTGCTCCGGTTTCCTCCCACAGTCCAAAGATGTACAGGTTAGGTGGATTGGCCATGCTAAATTGCCCGTAGTGTTCAGGGAGGTGTAGATTAGGTCTGTTACAAGGGGATGGGTCTGTTTCCACAGACCCATAGGGATTCTATGATTACCGGTAGCTTCAGTAAACTTATGTGGCCTCTGAAGCCTTGACAGTGGTTTCTAAAACATGGTCCCAGAACAATGCTCCAGAGGCCTAAAACTCTTCCTAAAAGATTTTGTATAACTTCCTTGTTTTCACGTGCTGTTTTCACAAATCCCATGTGTTGTTTTCTCACCAACAGCTTTTCCAACTTAAATTGCTACCTTCACAGGTGCGGATACATACACATGTCTCTCCTCCTGTGCCACTCTAGTATTTAGTTTGTATTGCCTCTTAATTCTTCCTACAAAAACAAAACATTACTTCACACTTCCCTACAATTACTTTCATCCGATAAATGTCGAGCCATAAATGGTATTGCTCTGATTGATAGACTATAACAATTAGTGTTCCCAGGGTTCATTCTTAGAGTCTCAGCTTTGCACTATTTTTGTTAATGACTTAGATGGAAGAAATGACTGAACTTGGAGATGACACTAGTCAACAGGCAACATTTTAAACGTAAGTGGGATAATGTAGACAGATTAAGTGCTCAATCTGGCGACTGCAAAGTCACCAAACAGGCATAAAAGATGAACTGTAGATGAACAGAGATGTGGATTTCCACAATCATGAAGTAGTACTGGACATGTACAAAGTGTTTGTTAGTCTTTATTTCAAAAGATGGACTACAAAGTCGTCTTTGGGTTTAAAGGGTGGCCAGATCTAATCCGAAATAGTGTGTTCAGTTTTGGGCACTGCACCTCCGGAAGGGTTTTTTTTGCGAGGATGCAACACAGATTTACCTAATCAGACTAGGTTTCAAGAGTCAAAATTCACACAGGCTGCACAGCTCACAATCTTTTGATTACAGCACACATCGAGGTGGTATTTCATTGAAGCATTCTTGATCATAAAGATGTGTGATGGATTGAGAAAACATTATTTCCTCTCATGTCTGAAACTGATGACTAACCTCCAACAACCACAACCATCTTCGTTTGCACCAGGTGCGACTCCAACCGGCAAAGAATTTCTATCAATTCTCATTGATCCTAGCTTGACTAGGACTCCTCAATGCCAAATTTGGTCAAACACAGCTTTGATGGCAAGGGCAGTCATTCTCACATCAACTCTGGAATTCAGCTCTTTTCTCCATGAGAGTGCCAAGACTGTATGAAGTCAGAAACCGAGTGACCCTAACAGAAGCCAAACTGAACATCAGACAGCAGGTTATCGCTGAGCAAGTACTGCCTGACAACACTGTTGATGGTACCTTCGATCACTTTAATGATGATCAACAGTAGACTGATGGGGCAGTAATTGGATAGGCTAGATATCTTGCTTTTTTGAGTTTGGACATATCTGGGCAATTTTCCATTGTCAAGTAGGTTCCAGTGTTGTAGATCATAGAGTTGCTACAGTGTGGAAACAGGCCCTTTGGCCCAACAAGTCCACACCGACCCTCCGAGCATCCCACCCAGACCCATTCCACGATAACCCACCTAATCTACACATCCCTGAACACTACGGGCAATTTAGCAAGGCCAATCCACTTAGCCTGCACATCTTTGGACTGTGGGAGGAAACTACAGCACCCGGAGGAAACCCACGCAGACACGGGGAGAATGCTCCCCACAGACAGTCACCCAAGGCTGGAATCAAACCCAGGACCTTGGCGCTGTGAAGCAGCAGTGCTAACCACTGAGCCACCGTGCCACCCTACTACCCTACTGAAGCCATACTGAAATTTCAATCTGATTAGTCGAGCACGATCTGCATTTTTCCAAATCTGTGCGGCTGTCTTGAACGAACTTAAATCTTTCCAATACCTTACTCACAAATGATGTTAAATTAACAAGTCTGTACTTGTCAACTATCCAATGCTAGCCTCTTGCTCATATTTGTGGAAGGTTATAGCAAGTCCTCCTATTGTCTCCACCCTGATTTCCTTTCGCAACCTAAATCCAGAGCAGTCAACTTCTCTTCTCAAAGCAGAGTCGGACCTAACTCATAACGGATGATACAATGATTGGTGGAATTGCAGACAGCGAGGAGGATTGTCAAAGGATTCAGCAGGATATAGGTCAGTTGGAGGCACAAACTAAAAAATGGCAGATGGAGATTAATCTGGGCAAATGTGAGGTGATGCATTTTGGAAAGTCAAGTACAGGTGGAAATTATACAGTGAACGGTAGAACCCGTAGCAGTATTGATATGCAGAGGGATCTGGGAGTGCAGGTCCACAAATCACCAAAGATGGCAGCGAAGGCAGGCTAGGTAATTTAAAAAAACGCCTATGGCATGTTTGCCTTCATTGGAAGGGGCACTAGGCAAGGTACGCTGCAGCTTTATAGAATTTTAGTTAGGTCACACTTGGAATATTGCGTACACTTCTGGTCACCACACTACCAGAAGGATGTGGATGCTTTGGAGGGGGTACAAAAAAGGTTTAGCAGGATGTTGCTTGGTATGGGGGATTTCAGCAATGAAGAAAGGATAGAAAGACTAGGTTTGTTTCCACTGGAATGCAGGGGGTTGAGGGTCGACTTGATTGAAGTTTAAAAGATTGTGAATAGCATAGATAAAGTGGAAAGAATAAGACTTTTTCCCAGGATGGAGGGGTCAAGTACCAGGGTGACACTGGTTCTTAGAGCTTGGTGGGGGGGCACTATAGATGCAGTTTAAAAGACATGTGCAAGGCACGTTTTTCACGCAAAGAGTGGCGAGTGCCTGGAACTCACGGCCAGTGATGGTGATGGAAGCAGACACAATAGCAGCACTTAAGAAACACCTCGACAAATACACGAATAGGAAGGAATAGAGGAATACGGATCCTGTAAGCAGAGACATTTTTCGTATGGAAGAGCCAAATGTGTTGGCACAGGCTCAGGCGGCTGAAGGGCCTATTCCTGTGCTGTGTTGTTCTTTGTTCATAATCCTACCAGTAAAAGTGTTCCTAACAGTGTTCAGCCTACCAATTACCTCTACCCATTTTTTTCAGATTCCTCTTTCTTAAGCACAAATGAAAAGCATTCAAATATTGTAGCATTGCCCTGAACCTCTAAGCACATCTCAACCTCTATGGTCCTAACAGGATCCACCTCACATCTTATCACAACCTATAGCATATACACCAGTTGAAGACTTTTTGGTCTCCTTTTATGTATACATTCTACTTTCGTTCTTTCTTCACAGTCATACTTTCTGATCCAACTGTTATTTCAACATGTTGTATTTGGCCTGATATGCATCATACACTTTTTTACAGTTATTTTCTGTAACTCCCTAATCACCCAAGGAGCACTGGGTTTGATTCCCTTATCTTTTGCCCTTCTTCCATGTACCTAGCCTGTATCTGAAGCATTTCTTCTTTCAAAATGATCCATTCTTCTGTTAAAGACTTTACTGTTGGTTTCTGGCTCCATTTTAGATCCAGACAATTTAGGAGTGAAAACTCAAAGCATTTCTACACTCAATTGCTATTAGAAATCTGGAA
Organism: Rhincodon typus; assembly: GCF_021869965.1. NCBI lineage: Eukaryota > Metazoa > Chordata > Chondrichthyes > Orectolobiformes > Rhincodontidae > Rhincodon > Rhincodon typus. The sequence goes on along the minus strand of NC_063332.1, from coordinate 26,241,795 downwards.
TCCTTCCCACAAAGGCTTCTTAAGACTGAGTAAATTAAACCATTTAAAGACTGCTTAACTTTAGAGTTTAGCAGAAAAGTATTGAAGACTGGAACAGTAAACAAAAAATTCTAGTTTAGAATTTACAAACGCACAAGAGGCAAGACCTTTTCCAAACACATAACATTAATTTATAATAGAATGTTCTTCCTTCTATGCAAAATAAGCAAGAGATTGGTACAATACTTAAAAAAAAAAAACTGCTTCAGGAATATCAACAAAAGGAAGCAAGATGAAGTTTCTGTGACATTTTGATTTTTAAAATCGTTTCAAAATTATACTCCATTTTAAAATGAACTACTAGAAAATTTAAAAACAATTTGCTGTTAAAGCTCAGCAGGTCTGGCAGCATTTGAAGAGAAATCAGAATTAATGTTTTGGGTCTGGTGACCCTTCCTTAGAAAGCTTATCCTGGTAAATCTATGCAAATTCAACATCTCACGCACAATTACTTAAAATTTTTCATTTGTCAAACAAAGGGAATTTTAAGTAGCTGTTTGTAATACGGAACTTTGAATGTTGCTGCTAAAATACATTTGTAAGAATACAAATTCAAGGGGAAAAACCAAAAGTTTGTACTGCATAAGAGGAGGTTGGCAAGAGTTCCAATTTGGTGAGGTACCCACTGATGCTGATTGACAGTTAATTGCCAAGTATCTGCCTTAGAATTATAAAACGTGCACGTTGATTCTGATTGCTCAGAGAAATGCTGTGTCGAATGAATCAGTGACTGGCTGCTGCTAATTTCATTCAGTTAAATAGGCACAGTGCATGTATGTTTTTTTTTGTCTTTAAACTGAGACCTAAGTATTCATGTACTTCACTGCCAATACATTCAAGTGAACAACACTTGAACCCAACAGACAAAGCTAAATTGGTTGTCAGCATAGAACGTAGAAAATTTACAGCACAGAAAGAGGACATTTAAACTACCGTGTTCACGGTGGCGAAATAAACTAGCCGCCAACTTGAATCACGCTTACAAGCTTGCGGTCCAGACCTTGCAGGTTACAGCACTTCAGGTTCAGTCCCAGGTTCATTTTAAATCAGTTGAGCATTTCTATCTCAACCACCAAACTGAGCAGGGAATTCAAGACATCCATTAACATCAGAGTGAAAACATTTTTCCTCATGTTTTTTCCAAACTTTCCACGAATTATGTTAATTCTGTACACCCTGATAACTGGATCTCTCCATTAGGGAAAGCAGTCTTCCCTATCTGTTCTATCCAAGCCCTTGATTATTTTGTATACCTTAAGTTGCCCCTCAGCCCCCTTAATGTTCAGAAAAGTAACTCTCGCTGACATAATCTTTTCTCATATAATTTTCAAACTCTGGAAACATTCATGTCAATCTCTTATTTCTTTCTCCACAGCAATTATGTCCTTCCTGTAATGTGGTGATCAAAACTATATATTATGCTCCAGCTGTGGCCTGACTAGTATCTGCTATAAATCCAGCATTACATTTCTGTCTGTGTATTCAATAACTTGCCAAGCATCCTTCTTTACTACCTTGTCTATCTACCCTGTCACCTTCAAGAACCTGTTGACATACACTGAGTGACTTACTTCCTTTGTTCCTCTCATTACCCTCGTATGTGTATTCCCCTGTTTTGTCTGTCTTCTCCAAATGCATAATCTTGCACATCTCCATACTGAATTCCATTTGCCTCTTTGCTGTCCATGCAGGGTGGCACGGTGGCTCAGTGGTTAGCACTACTGCCTCCCAGCACCAGGGACCCGGGTTCAATTCCACCCTTGGGCAACTGTCTGTGTGGATTTTCACATTCTCCCCGTGTCTGCGTGGGTTTCCTCCCACAGTCCAAAGATGTGCAGGCTCGGTGGGTTGGCCATGCTAAATTGCCTGTAGTGTTCGGGGATGTGTAGGTTAGGTGGGTAAAAGAGGGGTGGGTCGGGGGTGGTGGGTGGGGATGCTCTGATGGTCGGTGTGGACTTGTTGGGCTGAAGGCCTGTTTTCACACTGCAGGAATTCTATGATCTATGATCAATTAAACCATAGATATCTTGCGGCAGCTGACAGCTATCCTCTTTACTGTCAATTCATCAGTCAACTTTTGTATTGTCGTAAAATTTCCTAATCATGCCTCCAACATTTAAATCATTCATATATACCACAAACAGCAAGGGAACCAAAACGGAGCCTAGCGAAACACCAGTTGAAAATGATTTAGTGTTCTCCACTTCAGCATCAGGTTTGTACAGTGAACAAATAGCGCTGGCCTTACTTAGAGGCTGCTGACAAGGCAAGTCTTACAGCACATATAACCGTAGGAATCCTAACATATGTACTTACACACGTTGGTAGGTTTGTGGAAGACAGTTGCAGGAGAACCCCTGGCCAATTTCTCAACTTGAATATAGAGCTATCCTGATCCCGTCATCTCTCCGTGTACATCATGCAAATAAACGAATAGCCCTAAGGTGGTCACTCTTGGTCCTAGAAGTATCCAGTCTAACTGAAGAGTAAAGCAAGGCATTTCCAAAGTTTGAACAGGTGAAATTTGCTGTTTCATGCTATGACTACGTAAAAGCCGAACTATTAGTGATCCTAACAGGCTGCTGCCGTCCATATCAAGCCAAATAATGTATCAATAAAATGAGTCATAGCATGTACGTTTTAGTGCGGGTGTAATACCAGGTATATAGGCCTTCCACGACAAAGGCCAGCAGATTGTGTTGAATTATCTTCAGTTGTTCACAACAAGCAAGGTACCAACATACCCAACAGTCTGCACTGCAATATTAGATGCGATTCTGCAATTGGACAACATTTGCTAGATAATCTTGAGCATGCAAAGAATCGCACTTACAGTCCATTTCATACTGTCAGTGAGGTTGAACTATGACACAATTGCACATACTGGGAGCTACATAAATTACTGCTGAGGACCTTGTTCTTTAGAGACAGAAAGAACCTGTATACTCACTGTGACTGTTTCAACTCAACAACACATGTGGCAGACATTTGCTAGTTCACTTCTCAGTCTAACCAATACAGTCATCCTGCCTGGTTTAGAATTTAAACAAAGCGAAGGAGTTAAGTGGTAGTCAACATTAGAAGAGACATTCTTCATGGTAATGTTGCTACCACAGTCCACTTGGCAACCAGTTAGCTCTCCTCATGGAGAATAAAAGTCAACAGTTCCCTTGAATTGGTATTCTTGCAAATTGTCCTGCTGAGTACAAGACAAAAACATTCCTTGAAATGTGCCTTTTTCCAGCATGCAGGAGAATTCTCTCAAACGACAAAAAAGAACCTGGTGTCAAACATCTAACAGGCCAACAAAGGAATTCTCATGCTGCCAGTGACAAGAAAAATAAAACAGACCTGTGATGCCATTTAGAAAGATAAAAGCAGTTATTGGAGATATAAAAATGGATTGCATGCATTGTTCCTTTTCCCCCTTTTTATTCTCTCATGGTACATGGGCATTGTTGGCAAGTACACTATTTGCTTCCGATCCTTAATCGGCCTTGAAATGAGGAGCTTACTAGGCCATTCCAGAGGCCAGTTAAGAGTCATTCACAGTGCTGTGGGCCAAGAGTCGCATGCAGGCTGGACTAGCTAAGGATGGTAGATATCCTTCCTTAAAAGGACTAAACCAGCTGGCTACTTATGTAACAACTGACAATGATTTCAAGACTACCATTACAGAGACTATCTTCCAGTTGCAGAATTGTTTCATTAATTCAATTTAAATTTCACCAGCTGACATGATAGATCTTGAACCCATGCCCCTGGACCATTCACCTAAACTTCTGGATTACGAATGCAGTGATAGTGACGAGCACATCCTCCTAAATGACATCAACGTAGCAACAAAGTAAGCTGCTGTCACGCCAATCCAATGAATTACCCTGCACGATGAAAAACATCTAAAGGAGATTTATGAAATCTGAACAAAAGCCTTCAATTCAATATGTGAAAGAAATTATGAAAATAAGTGGACAGGCAGTCCCTAGGTTGCAAACAGGTTCCATTCTGGAGACCATTCACAAATCGATTTGTACGCAAGTCAGAACACAATGCAGGACAACATATAGGAACCATTCATAAGTACTGGAATGGCTCATACATAGGATCTTTAAAATTACACCCCTGCATGAGCCCACATTTTTAAGTTCAAGTGTTGTGACTAAACAAAGCTTTCAGAAAATTTTGTAAGTTATGCTTAACTACTCTTCAGATGCTAACATGTGCTACAAACATTGCCCCTGAAGAGGGACAAAACAAAGAGTCAGATGAGATATGAAAAAAATAGTAACTTATTTTAAAAAATAAATCACCTAATAGCTTCCGATAAGTTTAAAATCAGAGATAACTCGCAATAAATCGCTTATATAATGTCCACAAAAATTATAGACACTCACCTTTACATGTTCTTCAGGAGAAATGGATGTCTTTGACGCAAACTTAACTTGAGCCAGACTTTGTTCAAGTAGGGCATCATACTTTACACTTCGCTTCCTTTTTCTTTTTTCTCTATTTTTTTCTTTGTCTTCTTCCTTTTCTTCTTCCTGCTGCGCAGACTCGGGGTCACCTATCTGCAGATCTCCACAAAGTGAAGATTCAAAAAGTGGCTTTCCATTCAAGTAAGTTTTAGTAATCCTCAACTTAATCTCTGGGGAGCCACTCTTTTTAGGCGTTGTTCGGGGTGGTGTTTTGTTTCCTCTGTTTTCTGTGGAGCATTCAACTGGAGACACAGCATGCTGGGATGGTGGATCTTGAACTACATCTGGTGCACTGGAATCTCCATTTAACACGAGAGAAGTCAAATCCTTTAATTTGTCTGATGATCTGTAAGCAGAAGTTGCATCATGTCCATTTAATCGGTGTATCACACCATCCTGAAGAGCAGCTGATAACGGTGTGACAGCTTTGTCAGTCAGCATTGAGCGCTCAGAAGCCACGTCACCGTTTTGACTCTTCTTATTAGTCATACTAAGAATCTCAGGAACTTGTTTCATAGTTATGGGATTAAGTAACTCATGTGGCAGTGGCCGGGAACTCCCCATCATACTCTGTGGGTGCCGGTATGGCTGAGCCATGGTGTTCCAAAGTTAGCAGTCACAAAGAGCTTTAGGTAGGGAAAAGAAGAGACGATCTGATTAGAAAAAAGCACTTTGGCAATCAAGGAAATTGCAGAGTAATATCATGAAGTTAAGTACCTGGAAGTGTTATGTCTGCAAAACATGGAGTATAAGAAAAGGAATTGGACAATGTCATTTGGTCCTTTCACGTTGCTCTGCAACATAATTAGATGTCTGACCTTCTACTTGAACTCCACTTTCTTACCAGATCCTCACATTGTTTGACTTCCTCAACATTCAATAATTTAATTGCCCTAAATCTTGACTATATTAATTGAGTGGGCAGCCAAAAGTTTTCTAAAAGAATTCCCAAGATTCATAACTTTCCCGTGAAACAATTACTCTTCATCTCACTATTAGATGTCTGACTCCTTACCTGGCAATTTCCCTAATTCTTAACTGCTCAGAGAAAATTACTTTCAACTTTGCCTGACGCATTGTCTACCTACATTTTATAAATAATTTTAAAAGGAGATTACTTCTCATTCTTGTAAAATCAGAGAATATAGGCCCATTCTGCTTAATCTCTTTAAGCACACTCCTCTCATTCCAGAACAGCAACGAGAGAAACTTTGCTGCACCCTCTCAAAGACAATTATATCCTCTCTTCGGAATGACAAAGCAAATCTCACCAAATGCCCTCCATAACTGCGGTAAGGCTTCCTTGTTCTTATACTCCAAAGACCTTGGAATAACAGCTTGGGCATTATTTGGTGTCTAATTGATGACATTACCTGCAAGTTAACTTTTATAATTTATGTACAAAGGGCCCACAAATCCTTCTATGTACTATCATTTATGTCTAACATTTCAAAAATATTTTACCTTTCAATTCTTCAAAACAAGTGAATAGTTTCATGCTTTCCCAAATCATGCTCAAGCCTCTTGCATACAGATTACTTCCCCACATAGCATTGAGAGGGAGCAAACTTGGATACATTACACCTGGTTCCCTTATCTAAAGCATTACAATAGATTGGAATTGCTGAGGTCCATGCACTGTCCCCAGCTGCTCTTCGAGTCACACAGCACGGAAACAGACATGTTGGTTCAACTTGTCCATGCCAACCAAGTTTCCGAAACTAAACTAGTCCCATTTAATGGTGTTTGACCTGTATCCCTCTAAACTTTTCCTAATCATGTACCTGTCCAAAAGCCTTTTCAATTCAATTTGTAATTGTACCCGAATCTACCACTTCCCCTGGCAGTTCATTCCACGTACGAACCACTCTGTGTGAAAAGGTTGCCCCTCAGGTCCCTTATAAATCTTTTTCCTCTCACCTTAAACATACGCCCTCTAGTTTTGGGCTGCCCTACTCTGGACAAAAGACCTTGGCTATTCACCCTATCCATTTCCCTCATAATTTTATAAACCTCTAAGGTTACCCCTCAACCTCCTAACAAAGTCTCAGCCTATCCAGCCTCTCCTTATAATGGAAACCCACCAATACCATCAACATCCTAGTAAATCTTTCTGAACACTCTCCATTTTAATAATACTCTTCCTATAGCAGGACAACCAGAACTGTACACAGTAGTCCAAAAATGGTCTCATCAATGTCATGTACAACCACAACATGATGTCCTAACTCCTACACTCAATGGTCTGAGCAATAAAGGCAAGCATGCTAAATGCCTTGACCACTCTGTCCACTTGTGATGCAACCTTCAAAGAACAATGTATCTGAATCCCTCAATCTCTCTGATCTACAACACCACCTTTACATTCCTGTCTATCATGCCTGAAACATCTAAACCATTGAATGGCGAGCTGCCAGTCCTGCCCTTCTTTCAACCAAGTTTCTGTAACGGCTGCAACATTGTAGTCCCATCTACTAATCCAAGCTCTAAACTTATCTGCTTTAGCTGTAATACTCCTTGCAATAAAATGAACACACTTCAGACCGCTAGTCTCACTGTATTTATTAAACTGGCCCTGCCTGTTCTTCCGACTAGACTTACTTGATTTAACCCCTCTCTTCTATTCAAACTCTCCAATTGGTGACCCCACATCCTGCAAGAGGAGCATGCCACTGCCTTCAGTCCAGGCAGAAAGAAAGAAAAGTTAAAGAGCTGTTACCTGTACCCCTGAAAGATTCAGAAAAGATTTACTAGGGTGTTGCTGGGTCTGGAGGGGCTGCATTATAAGGAGAAGCTAGATAGGCTGGGACATTTTTCACCGGAACATAGGAGGTTTTATAAAATCATGAGGGGTATAGATAAAGTGAACAACCAGTAGATAAAGTGAACAGCCATCACAGTAGAATTCTGGGAGACTGCCACAGTCATCACAACTGTACAGGAGATCTCTGCAGGACACACTCCGTGAAACGACAAAGAAGGGTAGTGAATCAGAGGGCAGCTGAGAGTCATCACAGTGGACTTCTGGGAGCCATTGTCACAGTCATCGCGACTATACAGGAGACCTCTGCAGGACACCCTCTGGGAGACGGCATTGAAGAGCAGTGAGTCAGAGGGCAGCTGAGAGTCATCACAGTGGACTTCTGGGAGATACTGCCACAGTCAGCGTGACTGTATAGCAAGTCAGAGACAACCTGGTGTCAAGATGTGGTTAAACCTGAAAATTACATTGGTGTTTCCCACCCACCCACCCTCCTCTGACCAAAAAAAAATTCTGAGAGTATGATAACTGGCAAGGTAAAGGAGTACAAGGGAGCAGCCATTAAGAGAGTGGGCCAGTGTTACAGTGGAAGTGCTGAAGCCTTTGCTTGAGCGGTTTTGGCGTGAGGAGGCTGAGCAGGGATACAGATAAGAGGTTGAACTTTACTTTGCTTTCAGTCTAGATAGAAAGAGTGGGGATGGCAGTTAGGGCACTGACAATGCTCTTCTTGCAGGATGTGGGAGATCAGGGAGACTTCTAGTGGCTACACCTGAGAGAACTGCATCTGGCTGCAGCTCCTGACAGACTGAGTCGGGGAGTCGGAGCTGGGTGCACTGAGGATCATCTGGGGTGCAGAGAGCACCATTGGTAAGAACGATAGTGAAATGGTCACTCCTAAGGTGCAGGCTGCATGTAGCTGGGTGACCACCAGAAGAGGCAAGGCAGATATTGAGGGGAATCGCCACAGGGGAACACTGCACCAACAGATACTGCTTGGAAACTGATGTGGGGGCGATGCAGAAAGACCTTTCAGGAGTTAGTAGCAGCAGTCTGGTCAATGGCGCTGTGACCAGCTCGGAGGCTCAGACAGAACGAAGACTCTGTGAGAGGGACAGACAGGAGATTCTGCGGCTGCAGAATTGACACTAGGATGGTGTGTTGCCTCCTGGGTGCCAGGGTCAAGGATGTAGCTGGGCAACTGCAGAACATTCTGAAGGGGGAAGGTGAAGAGCCAGTTGTCACTGTCTACTTTTGTCATTTGTACTGATGTACACAAAGGGATGGGGTCCTGCACAATGAGTATAGGAGTTAGGTAAGAAGTTAAAAAACAGAACCTCAAGCAAGGTGATCTCTGGATAATTCCCAGTGCCACATGCTATTGAGGATAGAAATATAAAGATAGGCCAGATGAATGTGTGGATGAGGAGCCGGTGTAGGGGTTGGGGTTTTCAGTTCTTGGATCAGTGGGATCCCTTCTGGGATAGTGGTGACCTATATAAGAGAGACGGGTTGCACTTGAATCTGAGGAGTTCCAATATCCTTATGGGGAGATTTGCTCGTGTTACCTGGGAAGGTTTAAACTAGCTTTGTGGGGGAGTGGGACTCTGAATAAGAGAGGGGTCATCAAGAAGTCAGGGGAAAATACACTAGACATTGAGAGCAAATTTATTTTTCAGGATACCCAGGGCCACAGTAAAAGAGCGAAAAGACTTCTGGTTTAAAGTGCACTTATTTCAATGCACAAGGCCTGACTGGAAAGGCAGACGAGCTCCGAGCAATGGATTGACTCTGTGGACTGGGTATTATAGCCATAACTGAAACATGGCTGAGAGAAGGGCAGGACTGGCAGCTCAATGTTCTAGGATACAGAATCTACAGACATGACAGAAGTACAAGCAAGTGTGGGGGCGGGGAGAAGAGTAGCCCTTTTGATAAGGGAGGACATAACAACAGTGCTTAGAGAGGATATTCTTAAGAGGTCATCAAATGACGCCATGTGGTTACAACTTAGAAACAAGATGGTTATTCTGTTGGGACTGTATTATAGACCCCCCAAATAGCCAGCGGGTACTAGAGGAGCAGATGCGTAAAGAGTCTGCAGATACCTGTACGAATAATAGAGTAGTACTGATTGGAGATTTTAATTTTCCCTGTATTGACTGGGCCACCCAGAGTGTAAAAGGGCGAATGGGGTGGAATTTGTCAAATGTGTCCACGAAAGTTTCCTAAATCATTACGCTGAGGGCCCTATTCGGGAGGGTGCAACACTGGACTGCCTCTTAAAAGACTAGGTCAGGCAAGTGACTGAAATCTCAGTTAGAGAGCACTTTAAGTCCAGTGACATAGTTATGGAAAAAGATAGAATAGATCCACAGGCTAAGGTGCTGAACTGGAGGATGGGCCAATTTTGGGGCTATTAGACCTAGCAGTGGTTGATCGGGTGAGTCTGTTTGAAGGAAAAGGAACGACTCGCAAATGGCAGGCTTTTAAAAGTGTGATATCAAGAGTCCAGGGACTGTATGTCTCTATTAGGGTGAAGAGAAAAGCTGACAGGGTTAGGGATCCCTGGCTGATTAGGGATATTGAGGCTCTGGTCAGGAATTGTACTTTGGAAAGTCAAACCAAAGTAGGACTTATACAGTAAATGGTAAGGTCCTGAGGAATGTTGTGGAACAGAGGGACCTAGGAGTACAAGTATATTGTTCGTTGAAAGCAGCGTCACAGGTGGACAGGGTGGTGAAGAAGACATTTAGCATGCTGGGCTTCATCTGTCGAGGCATTGAGTATAGGAGTTGGGATGTTATGTTACAGTTGTAGAAGTCATTGGTGAGACCACACTTGGAGCATTGTGTACAGTTTCGGTCACCCTGTTATAGGAAAGACATAGTTAAACTGGAAAGTGTGCAAAGAAGATTTGTGAGGATGTTGCCAGGACGAGAAGGCCTGAGTTACAGGGAAAAGTTAGCCAGGATAGGACTTTATTCCTTGGAACGTAGGAGAATGAGGGGTGATCTTATTGAGGTGTATTAAATCACGAGGGGCATAGATAGGATGAATGCATATAGTCTTTTTCCCAGGGATGGGGAAGTGGAAACTGGATGACATACGTTTAAGGTGAGAGGGGACAGATTTAAAAAGAATCCGAGGGGCAAGTACTTCTCGCAGAGTGGTGCGTATATGGAATGAACTGCCAAAGAAAGTTGTTGAAGCAGGTACAATACTAACATTTAAACAACATTTGGATGGTACATGGGTGGGAAGGATTTAGAGGGATATGGACCAAATATGGGCAACTAGAATTGACTGGGCACCACTGTCGGCATGGACCAGTTTGGGACAAAGCGCTTGTTTCAATGCTGTATTATTCTATGACCCTGCTGCACTAGTTTAACCCCTCCCTAATGGCACAAGCAAACTTTCCTGCAAGAATTTGCTGTCCTTCCAGTTTAGATGCAACCCATGCCTCTTGTACAGGTCCCACCTGACTTGGAAGAGATCCGGATGATCCAGATATCTGAATCCCTCCCTTCGAAACCAGCTCTTCAGCCACACATTCAACTGTATTTTCCTATTTCTGGAATTTGCCAGTGTGTACAATCCTAGAAGTCCTGCTTTTCAACTTCCTACCTAACTCCCTAAAATTGCCTATGCAGAACTTCATCTCTTTCTGTTTGTGTCATCGAGATCAATATGGATCACGACCTCTGTCTGCTCACCCTCCCCCTTCAGGATATCCTAAGCATGCTCAAAGACATCCTTGAACCTGGCACCTGGGAGGCAATACACCATCCTGGCTTCTCACTTGTGACCACAAATGCCAATCTGTGCTCCATTACTATAGAGTCCCCTATCACTTGCGCTGGCCTACACTTTGACCTTCCCTGCTGAGCCAATGATGGTGTCACTGATCTGGCTGTTGCTATAGCTTGCCCGAGAGGCCACCCCCATTTATTTAGTGATCACAACTCAACAATATGGTTAACCAAAAACCTTTCAACTATTTATTTTGCTTTCTTAACTAGCATTATAATATCTATATATTTACAAAAGCTAATCCTTGATATTTACATCAGTTTGAGCTTCAAAAATAGACTCTCGCAGACTGAATAATTTTTTTGAATTATTTGTTTTTTCTCCAATATATAGGTGGAAGTAGTCAACTAATTTCAGCTTAACAACTGTTGGATCTGCTATGACTGCCAGTCAAGCGCCTCAGCAAACAAGCATGCAGCAATAGCAGAATTAACCAATCTCTTGAGCTCTCCGCCAACCACTAGTAACGTATCTAGCACAAGCAGGTAAAGTGCAATGCTTAGTTGGCACTTTAGAACATAGACTGTCTAACTCAAAACAGAAATGTTACATGCAGTGCAGTTATAGACTTGGAAATTTGACTAAAGTCTTCAGGATGAAAATCTGATCCTGTGAATCATCCTGCAAGTCACAAATTTCAGCCAAGATTCACTGGACAAGATTTTTTTGCTTTTTCTCGCCAGAACTGTACTGTCCCTTTTGAGTGGGTTTGGGGATTACTTGAAAAGGATATTTCAATATCTAATCTTTCCTATGATTATTAAAAGTATTTCAGGAGAGCCAAAACTGCCACATTCCATATTTTGTTACAACTGTAAAAAAGTTTGCAATGTAATCTATTTTTATTTTAAAATGCTGTTGGCTGTGGTATCGACATGTAGGTAGAGCCCTTCTTCTTCTTTGAAAGAAGTTCCACCTTTTCAAAAAATGTAGGCTGATACTGTCACCTGAATGGGGAAAAGACAGCAGGTTAGGTTATCAGGGGACATATGGCTACAATCTGTTTAAGACTATCATTCTTTGACCATATGGGACTGTATTTCAGTGGCATTAGTAGACTGGCATCTTGCATTTCACATTGGCTCCATGGGTAGCACTGCTGCTACACAGCATCAGGGACCCAGGTTCGATTCCACCCTTGGGCAACTGTGTGTGTAGTTTGCACATTCTCCCCGTGCCTGTTTGGGTTTCTGCCACGTCCTCTGGTTTCCTGCCACAGTCCAAAGATGTACAAGTTAGGAGAATTGGCCATGCTAAATTACCCATGGTGTTCAGGGATGTGTAGGTTAGGTTCGTTTTCCATTGGAAATGTGGGGGTGGGGGTGGGGTCCAAGTGGGATGTTCTTCGGAGGGTCGGCATGGAATTGTGGGCCGAGTGGCATGTTCCCACACTGCAGGGATTCTATGAACCACTAGGGTCCTACCATTAACTGTATAAGTCCTGCCCTTGTTTGTTTACCAAAATGCAATACTGGAAATTTAATTTGGATAAATGCCATCTGCCACTCCTCAGCCAATTAATCAAGAATCCTTTGTAATCTTAGATAACCTTCTTCACTGTCCACTTTTGGCATGGTGTCATCTGCAAGCATGCCTCCTAAATTCTTATTCAAATTGTTTACATAAACGACAAACAACAGTGGACCCAGCACCAATCCTCGTGGAACACTGCTACTCACAGGCCTCCAGTTTGATCACAAACAAACTCCACTATCACACCGTCTCCTTCCTTTAAGCTAATTTTGTTTCCAATTGGCAAGCTGTTCCTGAATCCCATATGATCTAACTCTACTAATTAGCCTACCATGTGATAACTAGCCAAAGGCTTTAGTAAAGTCCATACAGACAACATCTACTGCTTGCCCCCATTGATCATTTTGGTTACATCCTTAAAAAATCCATCAAGTGTGAGACATGATTTCCGACGTACAAAGCCACGTTGACGATCCCTGATCAGTCCTTGCCTCTCCAAATGCAAGTAAATCTTCTCTCAGAATCTCCTCCAACAACTTACCACCACTGATGTCAGACTCATCGGTCTGTAGTTCTCAGCCTTCTCCTTCCAGCTCTTCTTAAAGACACAACATTAGCCATCCTCCAGTCTTTGGCATCTCACCCATGACTATGGATGATACGAACATTTCTGCTACAGGCCCTGCAATTTCATCTCTAACTTCCAACAACGTCCTTGCATACACCTGATCAGGTGCCAGAGATTTACCCACTTACGTTTTTTAAGACCTCCAGCACCTCCTAGTCTGTTATGTGGACTGTCTAAGACATCAAAACACCTTGTTATTTTCTTACACTCAACCAGTGAAAATGATGTATTTATTTCAAAACTTTTTTCTGCCCATAAATCCAAGCTAATAACAGCTTATCTCATGAACCCAACTTGGGGCAACGACCTTTTGCGTGACATGTTATTGCAGGCTTTCAGAAAATCCAACAACCACTGGTTCTCCCTTGCCTGTCTTTCTCGTTTTATCCTTAAAAATCTCCACATAGAACCAGAGAAATGATACAGCACAGAAAGGACCATTTAGCCCATCTTCTCTATGTCAACCCAGAGGCACCTAGATGCCCTTTCTAATCCCATCGTCCTGCACACAGCCCTGCAGCTTACAGCACTTTAGATGCAGATCCGGTACTTTCTGAAAGCGTTTAGGGTCTCTGCCTCCACTATCACCCCAGGCAGGGAATTCCAGGCACCCACTCGTCTCTGTAAAAATGTTTTGCCTCATGTCTGTTTTAATCCTTCTTCCACTTGGTTTGAATCAATGAAACCCTGGTTTTGGAATTCCCAGCCAAGAAAAATAGGTTCTTCTTGTCTGCACCCCTCACGATTTTGTATACCTCAATCATGTCACCCCTAGCCTTCTCTGCTTCAAGGAAAACAACCCCAGCCTCTCCAATCTCTCCTCGTAGCTACAATCTCCATCCCTGGCAATGTTCGAGTAAGTCTTCTCTGCACTCGCTCCAGACCAATTTCATCCTTCCTATAATGTGGCAACCAGAACTTCACACATTACTCCAGTTGTGGCCTCACCAGTATCTTAAACAATTTCATCACAGTATCCCTACTTTTAGATTCTGTACCTCTACCAATGAACAAGAGCATTCCAAATGCTCTCTCGACAACCTTACCTACCTGTACTGCTATCTTTAGGGACCTGTGCACTTTCATGCCAAGATCTCTCACTTCTTCGACCCGAATGTGTATTCACATTTATGTTTTCCCTTTTACTGTTTGACCTCCCTAAATACCTCAAATTTATCAGAGTTAAACTCCACCTGCCACTTTCCTGCCCACTCCACCAACCCACCTGCATCATTTATCATCCTCTACACTACCCTTTACAGAGCCAATTTTTGTGTTGCCTGCAAATTTCCCAATTGTGTCCCCTACGTTCAAGTCCAAATTATTAATGTTTCAAACAAACAACACTGAGCCCTGCAGGACACCACTTAAAACAGCTTTTCATTCATAAGGGACATCAGCTGTCAAACAGGACTTCCATTTCATAAAACTGTTAAGTCTGACAATTTACAACCATTTTTATAGATGCCCGGTTAACACTCACTCAAATTCTATCAATTGTCCTCTTTGCTTGCCTTCTTGAACAACAGGGTTACACTTCTATCTTCTAATTGACAGTGACCATTTAAAGATCTAGAGAATTCAGGAAGATGAAAATCAACACAGCCACCATCTCAGATGTCACCTCTTTAAAATCCTGGAGTACAAGTTATCAGGTCCAAGGCATTTGTTGACTTTTAATCCCATTTGTTTTTCCAGCACTTTTCCGTGCTAATACTAATTACTTCTAAACTCTCACTGTCACTGAGCCCTTGGTTCTCTCCAATTCAGTATTTTGTGCCTTTTGTGCTAAAAACAAGCAACATATTTGTTTAACATCCCTCCTATCTCCTTATTCGTACCAGAGATTTCCTGTCTCTGTCTCCAAGAAACTCATTTATGACAAAAAGTAAGTAATTTTTGAAATACTTAAATTTGATTCAAAAGATTTTAGTATTCTCATTAGTATGCTCAATTCGGTTTTCTCTCTCCAGCAATTTCTTGGTCATCCTTTGATGATTTTTTAGTATCACCCCAGTTCTCAAGTGTACTAATAATCATTTTCATAATCATTGTAACCCCCCTTCTTTTAATCCAGTTGTAAACCTCTCTAATTAAAAATAAAAAGTGGTATGACTTTGGCTAGTTCTATTCAAAGGAACGTATATTCACTAAGATCGTTTCAGTCTTTTAGTCAATGTGCTGCTGAGACTTTTACAAGATTTCCAACAAAAATACATATGAACATATTAAAACTGTACATAATGCACTTGTACACAAAAAGCCATGGACTAACAACCTTTATTGCTCAATGAACAAATACATTTATCCAATAGGGTACATGCTCATAGAGTCTAACAAGGTTTCAAGCTATACTATTGTCAACTGATTTATTTAAAAGTATAACTGAGGTGTTAAAATGGCTTCAGAAATTCTAGACCAAGTAAGACTTTATGTTAACTCATGATCCTGATTGCCAAACAACCAACCTCCAGTTAACAGGATGCAAGATGATTGCAGGTGAAGGCAAATTGTGCTGCCAGGACAGTATAACAGCCTGATGATCAATTAAAAAAAAAGTGAACATTTATTATCTTATACCCTACTTCAGTCCACCAATATAATCAAATAACCTGATGTTACAAAGAGTCACTTTGGAAGAGCATCATGGCTAGACTGCTATCCATCAAAACATAACTCAGCATGTGATATTTTTGGGAGATGATGGGTAATAAAACATCAATCCTAAACCTCTACCCTCATCTTGCATCAGACTTTCCTTCAAAATTTCCTTTCCTCTAAAAGAGAGAGGTTGGCACAGAAAAGGGGTCTTGGAGAAACCAAAAGCTACACTCAAAATATTTATTCCCTGTTTTTCCAGATTCTCCTTTACGATCTTATTTGTGCAACAGCAACAAAGGCAGCTTCAATACTTCCAACAGGGTAAGTGAAAGGTAATTGTCTTTTCCGGTGATAAAAGTGCTGACTTCATGTAGCACCATGCACACCAAAATGGCTCAGGCTTCAAACTCACCATGTGGCAGGAAATCATTTTTTGATCTATACTAATGGTGAGCATTGTATTAAGGTAATCAGATCAGAAGTCAAGTTGTTGTAAACTCAGATCCCAAAATAATCTACAGCCATGTAGTATTGTGTTGTGTACTTGTTACAATGCGGAAAACATTTTAGCGGCCAATTTGCCAAAAACAAGGCCCCACAAAATTGTGATGTAATAATAAACAGATGATTCTGTTACAGAAATGTTGTCTGAGATATTCAAATATTACGAGGAGCCCAGGCAAAACGCCAAATCTTCTTCATAATAGCGCTACGAGATCAGTTACGTCCACCTGAGGGGCAGAAAGACAGCCTCATATCTGTGCTTAAGAATCTTGATCACATTCTCAACATTTCAAAAATAACTTCTCCGTGGCAACTTGAGTCTGTAGTATCCCAATATCAACAGAAGAGTTATCAAATTCTGCTGCTGCACGCTAATTGAAAAACAGCCTAGGAGATCAGCAAACATTATAAAATTACTTTAGTCCATTCTAGTCTTTTTCTACAATCAATCAATCAATGTTTGCTGACTTTTAAGTCGAAAAGTGCTTTATTTGTAACAGATAAGTAGAGACGACCAAAGCACAACCATGGCTAATAATATAGTCTCACCCCAATGTAGCTGAATTTTCTGTCTTTTCGAAAACCTGTTATGTCCGTATACAGAAGGCATGGTTACTAAGTTTGTGGACGAACACCAAGATTAGTGGTATTCTGGACAGTGAAGAAGGTTATCTAAGATTACAAAGTGATCTTGATCAAATGGGTCATGCTGAAGCATGGCAGATATTTAATTTGGATAAATGCTAGGTATTGCATTTTGGAAAAAACAAAAAACCAGGACTGACGCAAGTAAAAGTCAGGCCTTGTTTTAGAACAGAGACACCTAGGAGTTCAGGTACATAATTTTTTGAAGTTTGCATCACACATAGATAGGGTGGTTAAGAAGGCATTTAGCACGCTTGCCTTCATTGCTCAGACCTTTGAATATAGGAGTCGGGATGTCATGTTGAGGTTGTACAAGACATTGGTCAGGCCTCTTCTGGAGTACCATGTCCATTCTGGTCGTCCTGTTAAAGTAAGGATATCATTAAGCTGGAGAGGGTTCAAAAGAGATTTACTAGGATGTTGCCGGGAATGAAGGGTTTGAGTTAGAAGGAAAGGCTGGATAAAAACTGAAAGAACTGCACGTGCTGTAAGTCAGGAACAAAAACAGAAGTCATCGGACCCAAACCATTAACTCTGATGTTTTCTTCTCAGATGCTGCCAGAACTGCTGAGCTTTTCCAACAACTTCTGTTTTTTGTTCCTGGATAGGCTGGAACTTTTCTCACTGGAACCGAGAAGGTTGAGGGGTGACTTAGAGGTTTATAAAATCGTGAGAGATATAGATAAAGTGAATGGCAGCTGTCTTCTTCCTGGGATGGGGGATTTCAAGACTGGGGGCATATTTTTCCAGTGACAGGAGAAAGATTTAAAACAGACACAAGGGTCTTTTTTTTTTTTAAAAAGAACACAGACTGGTTCACGTGTGGAGTGAACTTCCAGAGGAGAGGTGGATGTGGGTAGTTACAATATTTATAAAACATTGGGATAAGTACACTAACAAGAAATATTCGGAGGGATATAGGCCAAGCGCAAGCAAGTGGGATTTGTTTAGTTTGGGATTATGGTCGGCATGGACTGGTTAAACCGAAGGGTCTGTTACCATGCTGTATGACTGTATGACTCTTCAAAACCAAAACTTAAGATCCATCTGTTAGTTCTAGGGCTCTAGCACATTTTCACAGTCACATTCAAAATGTAATTTACTGCCTCAAACTTAATTCTGTAATTTATGGTACCATTTTCACTTCAGCAACTATTACCATGTTACAGGTCAATCTGTTTCATGTGTGATTTAAATATTACTTTATTGTATAATGCAACACTATTGGTAAGAGCCAAATGGAGTTCAAAGGCCTAATTTCAAACTTGAATCTAGAAAATAAAATAACTATCCTAGATGGGAAGATGTTTATCTAAACAACTGCGGACTAGCAGAAGCAATGGTTCAGAAAATTCTACTGTTTATGAACTGAACTGAAATGCATGATTAGATCACGTTAAATTATAAAACTCACTTAAGAGCCATAACAGAGAATTTCATCAATATTCAAGCACAATACCATAAAATAAGGTAATCTCGACGTATTTTTCATTCATTCAAAGCATGACGACATCATGCTGAATTATCGCTCCATTCAAAAGGACTTTTTCCAGTCATTTCATGTGTCAACTATTGTGGTGATTAATTTGGACCAGAGACATGCTTTTTATTCAGAACTGGAACACCATCCTAAACAATGACACAGTAAATCAGCTTGTAGAAATTAAATCAGCAACTTCGGCTAACCCCTCAATTCTGAGATGATCAGAGTTTTTTTTTGAATCGTAAAACAATAATCAATTGCACTAATGTCAAAACAGAAACTAACAAGTAATGCTGTATTGCGACAATACTGTTAAAACTGTTCCAAATCGTATACCCAATCTCCCGTATTAACTGAAGATTCGAAAGTATTTTTTCGTGCAATCGTTCTCCCACCATTTTTACCATGAGGGATTAGCAACTTGCATCGAACACAGTTGTGTTAATTGTACTCAACAGCCAACACGTAACAATTACAACGAAGTACTGCGTTGACAAAAATGGATTTTTTTTTTACATTTCAGTGGTCCATTCCCTGCAGGTCTCCTGCTGGATGGAGCACATCTTACTTTTTTTGCAAAGAAATTGTGCCACAGCTTTGCAAATTCTCCACTGCATCTAAAACAAACCAGCACTGGTTGCTTTAAAACAAAACGAAAACACCTGTTGCAAAACTGAAATCAATTTTAACACATCTCGGAAAAAAAATCAGCACGAAATTAAAAGACCAATCATAAAAATTTAACAAACATGGCTGCCCTCCATACATCCAGCAGGCAGCAGCAATGCAGATCCAACCTCACAGCAGCTTCTTTAAAAAAAACAGCGCTCACCGTGCTTGCAGACATCTAAAATTATTAAATCACTCCATGACTGCAAGGAGATATTAGATACTCGATCATTTAAATAGAAGATATACATACCGAAAAGACCTGTGTGGAAGTTAGAAATGTAAGGGGGAGGAGGTGAAAGACATATTAAAATAACAAATTAATTCCCCGTTCAAGAGTGGCCAGCTTCTGATTGGACTACAAGCAGGGCCTAGTTCTGGCTCTAAGTCAGTGGCACCTTTTTTATTCAGCTTTTTCTTTTCTCTCCTCCTCCCCGTTCCTTCTTTCCCTCTGGACCCGCTATGCGGTTTACACTTGACATATTTTCTCAAAACTAAAAAAAAGGGGAAATGGGAAAGCGATGAGATTGAAGGACAGGTAGATGCAGACAACTGAAGAAAAGCAGCGAACCTGTGAACCGGCGCATCTTTCCGAGCCGGAGAAGGTACTGTATTTTGAATGAGTACGGTCGGTCGGTCGGTCAGTCAGTCAGTCTTCACTAACTGACTGACTGACTGACTGACTCCCTCATCATCATCATCATCATCATCATCCTCCTTCTTCTTCTTCGTCCACCACCACCACCAGCACCACAGCGCGAAAACTCTCGCTTCCCATTGGTTGCGGCCAGCTCCAAGAGGGGCGGGGGCAAGAGGAGAAGCAGCGCGAGGAGGGAAAAAAACCGGATTTTCTCTCATTTAATATCGCAACATTCGATCCCTATCTTTCACCCCTCTCCTCCTTTCTATTTAAAATTTATAAATAAAGAAAGGGCCTTCATCCTTATTTCGTACTCTGAGGGGTTTCCGCGACCACCACCCCATCCAAAAAAACTCGAACGTTGGAAACGCGTGACGTCACAGCCTCGGAAGCTCTTTTCTTAAAAAAAATGAGAAGTTTTAAAACATTTTTACACGCGCTCCCGGGCTTGAGAATGACAATGTGTGTGTCTGTCTATTGGTGTTGAGAGGGAATTGGGGAGGAGAACAGCCGCTGACTCTCCCATCTCTTTCCACCCACCCCCTCCCTCTTCATCCTGCCGCGCGCTCGCGCGATTCCCGCTCACCATCAATCCCAACCGAACTTGTTTTGAAAAGACAGGCAGATAGGTAGGTTTCCGCGAGGACCCACGTGACTAGGCCACTGTCGATTTTTTTTTCACCATCCCGTCCGTCTTTAGAAGGTTCGCCGCCGGGCGGCTCAAGCGCCGCGCGCCATTTATGAAGGGCTAACCAATAAGCTGCCGTGCTGTAGTCTTCAGGATAGGAAGGGACGGGGCGGGGCTCGACCGGCCCGGTGTTACCGGGTAGAATGACGTGTGAAACAGGCTTTTTTTTTTGATTGGTGGCCGCTCTGGCGGCCGGGCCCCGTGTTGTTGGAGCGGTGTGAGGATGAGGGGAGGGGTTTACTTTTGGCGACGTCGCAGTGCAGCCCCTGTCGTCCGGTTGGCCTGCACGCCGGAGGAGGACGGATGTGGAATTCTGACTGGTGTTTTTAATACACAGGGAGGAAACCGCTTGGAAGGAGCAAGTGCCGTGCTGAGGGATGACTCATTGAAGCGTGCGTTGACCTTTTATCTTTTTTTACACACCGAATGCTTGCTTCCTTTGAGAAGAAGTCTATAGCTTTCGCTCCGACATTTTGTTTTCTGGTTGACGGGTGCCCGGGAGCGAAACGAAAATGACCTTCATGTTGTTCAGGAGCTGCCGGTCACCGGTGTGGAAGACGCCCAACGTGGTGTGCCGAGGGATGCGGAAAGGTACGTGTCTTAAATAAGCATCGAGTGAGTGGCGTTCAGACAAATGCTGGCAATGTTAATAACGTGAGCTGACATCAACCCACCCCCACCCCGATGGTACCGGTCATCGATGCAGATCAATCTCGGTATCCATGAAACGTAGCGTTCTTGTGTCTGTGGAAAAGAGAACTTACGAAAGGCGGGCGGACTTATTTCAGTGTATTAGGCCCGAGTTTCAATGATCAAATATCAACCGTTAACACTTCGAGTGCCTCGTTAAATGAAATGCTGCCCGCCTGGGCCCCGGAACCTCGATTCTCTTTTTTTTCCCCCTCTCATGCTCGTATGATTTGAGGGCGGTCACTGTTGCTATGGTGTTGCTGCCCTTTTCAAAGGCGTCCCTTACAAGTCAAAATATGTATTTAATGTACGAATTACTTCTTAAAACAAAACCTTTGAGTGACCTAACTTTTATCTTCGATTAGTCTTCCATGTTTACTGATCGATTTGCAGAAATTGAGCCTTTTCAGCTAAATTAGATTTTGGGGTGCAAGTCTCCCCATTAAATGATTCAGATTCTTTTGGGGAAGTACTTTTACGATATTGCGGATGCTGAAACTCTGAAAATAAATGAAAACACAAAATGTTGGAAAGATTCGGGTCAGCCAGCATCTGTGTACATAAGAACAGTTAACACTTCGGGACGATGTCCTTTCGCCGCAGCCGTAAAGTGTTAGATGTACATAACGCGTTTTTAACTGTAAAGATAATAGTGTAGAATTGGAGGAACACGGCAGAAAAATTGACGTTTCGGGCCGGGACTCTTCAGAAATGGGGAGGGGGAAGGGAGCTCAGAAATAGAGAGGAGGGGTGGGGCTGGGGACGGTGATAGGTGAGTGCAGGTCATCTAGACTCGAAACGTTAGCTTGCTGTCTCTTTTTCCTCTCTCCAAGTATGTTGCCTGACCCGCTGTGATCTCCAGCATTGGTTGTTTTCAGTAGAGAGTCAGGGATTTGTTCGGCTGCTAAAGCTTTAAACTCTGGAACAGTTGTATATGCCTACTGCCGCAGCATTATTAGGTGGTATTTTTGAAGAGTTTTTGGGAGGAAATTAAGAACATTGTCTTGATAAATAACTAAAAATATCTTTTAACTAATGAAGTTAAATTAGAATCATAGTTTGGGATAATTTTAAATTGAATGTCCTGTATTCAAATATTTGTTCTTACAGGTATATGCTGCAGCTACATAATGATCTTTTCTGAAAGAGTTGCAAAGGGCTATGAATGCCCAAGGTTACGTTTATTGAATCTCTTATGTATTTCTGTACCAACACTTGGGGGAGGCAGTGGCCTAGTGGTATTATCACTCGACTGTAAATCCAGAGACCCAGGTAACGTTCTGGGGACCCAGGTTCAAATCACATCATGGCAGATGGTGGACTTTGAATTCAATAAAAAAAAATCTGGAATTAACAATCTAATGATGACTCTGAATCCAGTGTTGATTGTCAGAAAAACCCATCTGGTTCACTCATGTCCTTTAGTTATCTGGTCTGGCATACATCCAGCCCCACAGTAATGTGGTTGACTCTGGGCAATTAGGGATGGGCAATGAATGCTACCTAGCCAGTGATGCCCTCATCCCATGAATGAATAAAGGAAAACAAAACACAATGCAGTTTTACAAATTGGAGGTCTGTGGAAGCTGGGCTGCTGAATAGTAACTGAGTTAGCTGCTTGATCTACAGTGGAATTAAGAGTTGAGGCCACAATCATGTCTACTATGATCTTGCAGAATGTTGTAACAGGTTTGAAGGGGCAAAAGGCTAACTCCCCTATAATCGTTTGCTTGAGTGTATAACAAATGTAAATGCGTGGAACAATTATTTTAATTATGTTAGGTTTATCTTTCAATTTTACTTGGATTCATAGTTCCTGTGATAACTTCTTTGTATCATAAAACAAAGAACTGTGGATGCTGGAGATCTGAAACAAAACAGAAATTGCAGGAGAAAACTCTGCACGTGGCAGCATTTGTGGGAAGAAAGTTCTGATGAAGAGCCACTGGACTTGAAATGATAACTTGTGATGTGAATAAGCTCACCAATTAGAGAGCAGACAGTTGAAATTTTTGTGGTGCAGTGATACTGCCTCTAACTGTGAGCCAGGAATCCAGGGCTCAAGTTTCACCTGCTCCAGAAGTGCGTGTTTGAATCCGTTCAGAGATGCTTTCAGAAAATATCAAGCCAGCCAGTTGTGCTGTTTTAATGCACTGGTAGGACTTGGTCAAGGAGGCTGAGGTTCCTGCCTCACCTGCTCCAGAGATGTGTAAGAACAGCTCTGAATGAGTTGATTAGGAAATATCCAGACCAGTCCATTTAACGTCAGTGGTGAGGAAGCTTCTAGAGACTGTTTTCCATGAGACCATTAATTCTTTCCCAAAAAACTGAGATGATTAGCGGGAGTTGGAATGAATTTCTAAAGGGCATTTTAACTAACTTGTTGAAATTTTTTGTCAGGGTAACACAAAACATTGTTGAGGGAAATTTCGTTGTGTGACCTTTACATTTCCAGAAGACATTTGATAGAGTGCAAAATTGGTTGAGTGATGGAAAACATCATGATGGTTTGCAGGAATATTTGTATTGCAGGTCCCACAAAGTGGTATTGGGACCCCAGCTTTTCCAGATTTTTTTGTTAATGAATTAAATCTTGGTGTGCACAGGACAACTTCAAAATTTGCAGACAAAAGGCATGTTGGAAGCATTGTAAGTTATGAGGAGGACAGTGTCTATTTAAGAAGGATGTAGGTATGTTGTGACAAATGAACTTGAATGCAGACAAGTGTGAGGTGATGCATTTTGGACGGAAGAAAATGAAGATACGGGAGTAGAAGCAGGCCACTTGACCCAAGTCTGCCCTGTTAATCATTGAGATCGTGGCTGATGTGATTATTCTCAACTCCACTTTCCTGCCCATTTCCCCACTAACCCAGATTCCCTTGCTGATTCAAAATCTGTCTCTCTAGTCTTGATGATGTAGCCTTTACACCCCCTGCAGTTAAGAATTCCCCAAATTCTCTGGTTTCTGAGAGAAGCAATTTCTCCTCATCACGGCCTTAAACGGGTGACCGTCTTATTCAGCTTATAATGTCTCATCTTAAGACTCTCTCCCATGAAGAGCAAGACCCTCTCCGTGTCATCCTTGTTAAGTGCTCTAAGAATCTTCCATATTTCAGTGAGGTCTCATATCCTTCCATAATGTGCGATCAACGTGCTGAATCTTCTCCAAACTGGCAATGGAGTCAGTACATCTTTCCTTTGATAAGGGATCAAAACTGTTCACAGCATTCTGTGTGTGTTATGACTGATGCCTTGTACAGTTTTAGCAAGATCTTCCTATTTTTAGACTTTAATCCCTTGGCAGTCAAGGCCAGCATTGCATTTGCCTCCCATGTTAGCTGCTGAACTTGGATGCTAGCTTTGTCATTTATGCACAATTATGAAATTCCTCTGACCTGCTGCTCTCTGCAGCATATCTCTAATTATACAATATTCAGCTCCTCTATTCTTCCTGCCAAAGTGCATAACTCGCATTTACCCACATTATGTTCTATCTGCACAGTGTTTGCCCATTCACTTAACCTGTGCAGACTCTGTTGTCCTCACAACTTGCCTTCACATGTATTTCTGTAACTTGCAACTTTTGCCCTCATACATCCACTCCCCTCATCGAAGTTATCAATATGAATTGTAGACAAATGTGGCCCCACCACCAATTCCTGTGGCACTCCACTAGTTACAGGTTGCCATCCTGAAAATGCTCCCGTTATCCCAACTTTGTCTTTTAGTCTGTCAATCTGTGCTAATATACAACCTGAAATGCCATGGGCTCTTTTCTTACTAAATAACCTTATGTGCAATACTTTTGGCATTTGGACATGGCACGCAATGTAAGGGTTACAGTTCTAAAGAGGGTGCAGAAACAGAGGGATCTGAGTGTATTTGTGTGCATATCATTAAGGAAAGAGCAATTAATGAAACATACAGTATCTTGTGAGAGCAAGGAGTTGATTTGTTAGACGTCAGCTGATGTCTAATGTGTGTTGCTAGGTGCCATTTTATATGAAAGCTGTGAGTGCAGAAGAGGTTTACAAGAATGGCTCCAAGGATGGAAAACTTAAGGTATGAAGCTGGATTGGAGAGGTTGGAATTGGTCACCATGGAGAGAAGGCTGAGGAGATGTGATAAAATTTTCAAAATTAAACAAGGAACATTTGAAAGGGTGCAAGAACCATTTACCACATTGGTTCCAGAGATCAGCATTTTATCCGTAAGATTGAAGCTGGTGTTGCTGTCCTTGGATCAAAAGAATGTGACGGGAAATTATAAAGAGGTGTGGAAGATTATTAAGGATTGGATAAAATAGCCAAAGATAAGTTGTTCCCATGGGCAGCACGATGGCTCAGTGGTTAGCACTGCTGCATCTGCATCAGCATCAGAGACCTGGGTTCAGTTCCAGTCTTGGACATTTACCTGTGTGGAGTTTGCACATTCACCTTGTATCTGCGTGGGTTTCTGCCGGGTGCTTTGGTTTCCTCCCACAGTCCATAGATGTGCAGGCTAGGTGGATTAGCCATGGTAAAATGGGAAGTTACAGGGATAGGATAGAGTTGTGGTTTGGATGCATTTTGGAGAGTCAGTGCAGACTCATTGAACAGTGACCTCTTTCTGCACCGTCAGAATTTTGATTAGCTGATGGTACTAGAGCTAGGATACATAGTTATATGATTTTGGGTAAATTATGTAGGGAAAGTTAAGACCATAAGAGAGAGGAGCAGAATTAGGCCATCAGCCCATAGAGTCTGCTCCACCGTTCAATCGTGGCTGATATGTTTCTTAACCCCATTCTCCTGCCTTCTGCATGTATCCCTTGATCCCGTTATGAATCAAGAACTTATCTATTTATTTTAAATACACTCAATGACTTGGCCTCTACAGCCTTTTGTGGCAGTGAGTTCCACAGATTCGCCACCCTGTGGCTGAAGAAATTCCTCCTCATCTCAGTTCTAAAGAGTCGTCCTTCACTCTGAGGCTGTGCCTCGGGTCATAGTCTCTCTCACTGGTAGGAACATCTTCTCTACGTTCAATACAATCCAGGCCTCGCAGTATTCTGCAAGTTTCAAGCAGATGCCCCCCATTGTTCTTCTAAACTCCATTGAGTACAGACCCAAATTTCTTAACTTCTCCTCATATGACAAGCCATTCATTACTGGAATAATTCTTGTAAATCTCCTCTAGAACCCCTCCAACACATGCACATCCTTACTTAGATATGGGCCCAAAGCTGGTCCAAGTGATTTATCCCTCTTCAGGTCTTTTAGCTTTGCTTCCACCAAGACTAACATCGACTGCAAATATCACTGTGAGGGGCCCCACAATTTCTTCCCTAGCTTCCCACAATGTCCTGGAATAGACCTGATCAGGTGCTGGGGATTTATCTACCTTTTATGCATTTTAAGACTGCCCACACTTCCTTTTCTGTAATGTAGACTCTTTTCAAGACATTATTACTTATTTCCTCAAGTTCCCTAGTTCTGAAGAAGGGTCACCGGACCTAGAACATTGACTGATTTTTTGTTTTCTTCACAGATGCTGCCAAACCTGCTGAGCTTTTCCAGCAACTTCTGTTTTTATTCCTAACATCGACTGTGCCTGGAGGGCCATCAACTTGGTGAAAGAAGCTTTTTGGTCTGTCTCAAACTGATTAGTCTTCCACTGTGATGAGTTGACCATAATTGAGTGTTGCAGATTAGCACATTCCAAGATCCAGGGCTGAAATTGGGGCAGCTGCCACCGAGGCCCTGTGAGGAAAGACCACAGTCTAAGGTCTTTCTGCTAAAGTTTAGTGAAGGTCTGTTCAGTTGTTCGACCCTTTTGGTGCATTAAAATGAACCTAAATAGTTTCTTACCTAAGTAGCAAATATTTTTGCTTTGCAACTGTAGAGAAGCTGAGAACTGTCAAAATTTCAATGTTTTGTTAGTTTTCCCTGCAAAAATTTACAGAACTGTTTTACAACGTTTGTATATACATATTGATTTTTATGAATAAAGTATATTTTTGAGATAAGAGTTTAGAAGAATGGAAGTAATTTCATTGCAAATTCCTCAAATAAATTCTTCAAGGGCTAGAGTATAAATTCAGAAAGGATGTTTCCCTGGCTTACAGTGAGGAACTCTGGGATCAGGGGTGCAGTCTCAAAATAAGTATTGGGAATGAAATGAGCAATGTGTTGTTAAAACTGTCTTTTTGCTTTGTTACTTCTTAAAAATATGGACTGAACAGAGAACTGTTTTGGAACGAAAGGGTGGTTGCATGTTTGGAAAGTCAGAGATTTCATACCTTTTGTGAAGCCTGTTGGTGTAGCTTTGGGTTCCAGTGATGTGCAGACGAATTAAAACTGAGGGATTGTTTGCAAATGAAGCTGTTGGCTTGTGGACCAGGGGCCGGTATTTATACAAAGGTCCTCTGCCTGCCAACAACAAGGTAATTGGTTGTCATGTAGCTGAACAGCTTGTGCTGTGAATAAGACAGGGACAACTAAAATATTAAATGTTAAAAATTAAATACATAAAAAGGAAGAGAGGGCTCAAAGTGAACATAAACCCCTCAAAATGAAGCTTGGGAGATGGTTTTGGAGGACAATAAAATGGCAGGAGGTAAACAGATATTTTGCATCAGTCTTTAAGGTGGAAAACACTTTGAACATCCCATGAATACTAAATATGGGGCAGGAGTTAAGTACCATAACCATCACTAGAGAAGTCATATTAGACAAACTAATGGGGGTAAAGGCAGATAAATCCCCTGGCCCTATGGTTTGCATTCTAGAATCCTAAAAGAGTCATCTACAGAGATGATGGATGCCTTGAATGTAATTTTTCAAAAATTGTTGCTTTCTGGAAAAGTACCAGAGGATTTACAAAATGCCACTGCAATGCCTGTATTCGAAGGAGGAAGACATAAAAATGGGTGACTAATTGGCTGATTAGCCTAACATCTGTTGTCAGAAAAATGTTGGAATCAATTATTATGGAAGTAATAGCAGCACATTTTGAAATCATAATCTAATCAAGCAAAGTCAGCATGGCTTCACAAAACAGCGATCATGTGTGTCTGACTTAATAGCGTTTTGTGGATCTGTCAACTACCATAGACAGGGGGGGGACCAGTGGTTGTGTTGAATTTGGACCTCGAGAATACATTTGACAAGGTGCCTCCCAAAAGGTTAAGTCGTAAAATAATCCAAGATGACAAGGGTCTTTTCTCTAGGGTGGGGAAGTTCAAAACTATGCGTTTTTAAGGTGAGAGGAGAAAGATTGAAGAAGGACACAAGGAGCAACTTTTTTTACACAGCAGTTTGTGTGTGGAATGAACTGCCAAAGAAAGTGGTGGATGCCATTTGGATAAGCACGTGAATAGAAAAGGTTTGGAGGGACTAATTTAGTTTGAGTACGTGGTCGGCGTGGACTGGTAGCCCCAAAGGGTCTGTTTCCACAGCAGGTAATCGGGGAAAATGCAAGAAAGCAGACATTAAGCATGTCTGGCCCACCATTGAATAAGTGAATGATGGAGCAGGCTTGAGGGGCTGAATGGCCTTCTCTTGCTGTCTTTCTTACAGTCACTCTCAAATCCTCTTGTCTCATTCTAATTCTCTTGCATCTCCCACATATCTAGGGACAACTGTAAGATTATGACAAGCCTTTCCATTATTTCCACACCTAATTTCTTTAGTCACTTGAGGTGCAAGCTACCTGGGTGAGATGACATATCTGCTCTTGGGAATTTCTTATTTTATGCCTTTGGAATGTTTACAACTAGCAGTGTTGAGTCAAGCCACGATGTGAGAGACTGGAATCAAACTGACTGGTTCCTTTCCCTGAAGTAAATTAGTGAACCGGGTGGATTTTATGACAATTAGTCCTGTAGTTTCCATGGTTGTTTTTTCTGCTATCGGGCCTAGCATTATAACAAGTTTGCTGAATTCATTTTCATCACCAGGCATGGATTTGAAACACTCAATGAGAAGGCTGTTCTTCCAGTACTGTAACTATTTAGCTTTCATACTTCCTTAAGGACATTTTCTCTGATTGCTTAAATATCCAAACAGAATAATATTACAAAAGTAATATTTTTCAAGGCTACTAAGAGGTTTTAATTTTGATAGCAACAAACTTGATGTTTTATGATGTCGTGTCACATAAGGAAGCTTTTGTGAGATCACAGTGGTATTTCCACTGTGTATAGTGAAGCATCAGATTAAACCTTATTTCTAGTTTAAACTTAATTTGATCAGGATCTTGATCAATCAACATTATGTAAGGTTGCTAAGTTTATCAGTGTGTTTGGCATAGCTCTAATATTATTAATTATAGTAATACCTACTTATTATCTGAATATATTTGCTAGACCGATTTAAGCATTCTGGCTGCAAGAAAAAAAGTCTCAGAAGCAATGATAGAAAAATATTTTTAATTACAGGATGGAACAAAAAGGTCAGGAATGCTCCAGAGCTCATGAGATGATGCAAACACAAGTTACTGCTGTTAAGCTTTCATAAGAAATCTTGCTACATTTGTAATTAACTCATTAACCTATTGAACAGCGTAGATAAAACCTAAATTAAATTGCTTGTTTTTCATAATTCATTTTTGGGGCAATAAAATAACACTGCATGAGTGGAAAGCTGCCAGGCAAGGTCTTCTACAATTTCCCTCCTGCTATTTTTATAACGTAGAAACACCAGCTATTATTGCAGAAGTTGAACTTCAAACTGAAGATGTACACATATGATATTGAGATTTTTAAAAAAAATTATTAATGGGATATTGTCCTTGATGTTTTGTAGCAACTTGAACTTTTGCAGTAGACCAACAATGTCCTTAGTGAGGGAATTTGAGAATTTTGACCTAGCAGCATTGAAGGAATGGCAATATATTTCCACTTAAGGATGGTGTGTGATTTGGAAGTGAGCTTGCAAATGGTGGCATTTTCATGTGACTGCTGTCTTTGTGTTTCTGGATCGTAGTGGTTGTGGGTTTGGATGGTGCTGTCTCAGGAGCCTTGGTGAATTTATGCAGTGCACCCTTTAGATGGTACACACTGCTACTGCTAAATATTGTTGGAGGGAGTGAATGTGGATATGCTAGTTAAGCAGTTGGCTTGTTCTGAACGGTGTCAAGCTTCCTTTGTGATATTGGCACTGCACGCTTTCAGGCAAGTGGGAAATATTTCGTCACATTTACTGACTTGTGCCTTTGTAGGTCCTGGGATGGCTTTGAAGAATCAGAAAGTGATTTAATCACCTGAAGCATTCCAAATCTCTGACCTGCTCTTGTGACCACAGGATTTATATGGATGGCCTTGTTCAAGTTCTAGTTAGTGGTATCCTTCAGGATGTTGTTAGTGGGGGATTCTTCAACGGCCAGGTAAATGAACAAATTAATGGGACACAAATCTTGGGTGTTATAGCTGAAGTATTTATGCAAAGACATGAATGCACAGCTGCCCCCCACCCCTGGATCCAGCCTAAACTATGGGTTAAGTACGTGGATGATACTTTCATGATTATTAAGTAATCTAAGTTAGAAGAAACACACCACCTTATTAACAGCATATTCACCAGGATCCAGTTCACCAGGGAAGAGGAGAACAAAATCGACTCCTAATTCTAGACATAATGGTGGAATGAACAAAAACAGTGAATTCTGGAACAGTGTATACAGAAAGACTACACACACAGACCAAATCCTGAATTACAACATTAACCACCCCAGCGTCCACAAGCACAGCTGTGTTAAGACTGTTTAAACGAGTGATAACACCCCAGAGCTACGCAAAAACAAAGAGGAACATCTATACAAACAATGCGTATCCTAACAGCTTCATCTGCCGATGCCTATTAAATGAACAACACCAATAAGACGTTGTACGCCCGACATGCTGGTCACCCTACCCTATATTAGTAACATATTGGAACTGACTACAAGACTTCGACGATCTCTTAGGATAATGATAGCACACAAACTAACCGGCACACTTTACCAACTACTGTCAAAGACAAAAGACCCTATATCCACAATGAGCAGGACAAATGTGATATACAATACATAGGACACACAAGAAGGAAACTTGCCACCAGGATACACTGACACCAACTCGCAGCAAAATGGCACGACCAACTCCCCCTCACTTCTATTCATTCCGACAAAGAAGGACGTTAGTTTAACTTGGACAACATAACAGTACTGGGACATGCAAAACAAAGACAAATATGAGAACTCCTGGAAGCCTGGTTTTAAACCACAGGTACCATAAACAAACATGTCGAGATAGACCCCATCTTCATACCACTATGGAGCAAAACCGGAAACAGAACTACCCACCATAACGGACCGGACCATATAAATTCAGAATGGAACAGAAGAACAGTGCTTCAACAGAGGTTAGACAGCACAAGATGTCCCCTAGAAGGGGGTCGAACCAACAATTCCAGTAGGGGATTCCATGATGCTAATGCCACTGAAGGTCAGAGGATGATTGGTGAGGTTATAATTATTCAGGTTTGATTTGTGTTGCTTTCTGTGTATCCAAGATGTACCTGGATAATTTTCACATTTTTGGCTTCTTTCCCCTAATTTCTTTGTGTGTGTGTGTAAAACCTCTGAGCAGCTGCATGATCAAGCAGCTTAGAGGAAACATTGATTTTCGGGTAGGTGTCAGAGTTGTAACAGTCTTGGAACAGCTTGCCAAGTTCTGGAGCACACGATAGCTGGAATGTTAGCCCATAGCCTGTGCAGTATCTGGTGCCTGCAGCTGTTTCTTGATATCACGTGGAGTGAATCAAATTAAGACCATAAGACATAGGAGCAGAAGTGGGCTGTTCAGCACATTGAATCTGCTCTGCCATTTAATGAGAACATGGCTGATTTGATGATGCTGAACTCTGCTGTCCTGCTTTTTCCCCGTAACCCTTGATTTCCTTACTGATTTGCATCAGTGAAGCTGGGGGCCTCTGGCAGAGGCTAACGTGGCTCTGTTTATCCATTGTTGATCTATTCTTAAGTGATCCTAAATGGGACTAATTTGTACCACAGTGTGTTTTCCAAGGTAACCTGGGTATCTCAGCAGGTCTGGCAGCATCTGTGGAGAGAAAGCAGCGTTAACATTTCAGATCAAGGCTCTGATGAAGGGTCACTGGATCCAAAACATGAACTCTGATTTCTCCCCAAAGATGCTGCCGGACCTGCTGAGCTTTTCCAGCAACTTCTGTTATTGTTTCTGATTTCCAGCATCTGCGGTACTTTTGGTTTTTATCCACGTGGATTTCTATTGGATCTTGGAATTGTCCCAAGATGATGGAATCCTTTGCTGGCAAATCCATACCCCCTGTACTTCCAAAATGTGATTTGCACCAGGCCCAGGATCAGGCCCACCAACAGGTTATCTTGTCTGCTTGACTTTCTACCCGCTGGGTCACTAGAGATGAGGAATGCGTGTGGCATGTGATCCACAACTTACAAAACGGTCACTTCAGACAGGGAAGTGGACTTGTAGATCTAGCACTGTACGTCAGGCAAGTGGCTTAAACAGATTTTGATGTCCGCATGCAACTGTCCATCTTAATCTCCAGTAAACTGAATAAGTATGCAAGCTCCAATAAATACATTTCTTTTCATGGTGCTTGTGGATTGAAACGCCATTTCAGCTTATGTATTGCCCATGACACTATTTGTAGAAGCTACAATATTATTTCATGTTTCACAATTGAAAGTGGGATGAATTTTTCAGCAAAATTGTGTATTTGAGGAGTGTAGTCAATTAGTAAAGAAATTTTTGTGACAAAATGTGCTTGTTTTATTGAGAATTTAAGTTTGTCTCTTGTAATATGTACCTGATCATATTTGAAGTTTTAGGAAATATATCGCCCTTCAAAACAAGTGAGGCTTCTCTTAACATATATTTTTTGACACCGTGTTACTGCTAACTTGATAGCTGTTCTGTCATCACTGTAAGACAATTGAAAAAATGAAGATGAAAAGTCATGTTTTGCATTGACAGTTCTAGAGCTGAACCTCACTGATATATGACAAAACGTCTTGTCATGCATCTATTTTAAGCTAATTGGAGAGAACGTTTGAATGTAACCATTTGCTAACATATTTATCTCTTGGGTTTTAATTCCACCTCGAATGAAACGCAGACACAAGCTTTATTTTCACCTGTAACTGACATCATATCTAGGCTAGACTGTAACATTCTGCAGCATCTATTTCATGCACATTTGTGGCACAGTTATTTGTCAAATGGGGGAAAATGAACAGAAACAGAATCTCTTCTGGTATTGTGGAATGAAGATGTCTAAATGTTTTGTTACCTTCCTTGATCAGGAACCTAAAATTACTGCTGTCCTTTTACTTCATAACAAACTTCTTCCCTATTGTTGTAATATGTGATTAATGAATTTGCTGTTTGTTTGGAAAGATAAATTCTGCTGGCCTTGTACGAATTCTGTAGCTTAGTTGAACCAAGGAATGTATTTATGCCATGTTTATCCTTTATTTGCTTTTGTTTTTGTAGGTTGTCTTGGTGAAATTGCCTGTCTCAAGTGTACTGCACTGAGGTTAACAAATCACAGGTAAGATAACTCTTTATTGTCAGACAGTTGCGGTTTTCTACGAGAATGCAAACCAGCAAAACTATTTCATGTTGAGTGTATATTTTCCAAGTTAACCTTGTTCATTTCCCCATTACTCCCCAAAGCTACTCATGGGGATACTCTTTAAAACAAAATATTGTTTGGGTATAGGCCAATTCTCTTTAACCTTAAATGTTACATAGTGTATTGAAAATGGATTATTCACTCTTCTAAATTAGTTGAAATGGTTTAACTGGTACTGAACATTAATTGTCCTCATTCTCCCATTTCAAATATTGGTCCAGTTTTTCCTTCACCTTTCCATACCATTGACCTTTCAGGTAGTCTGTTCCACATGTTCACTACTTGAGAAAATAGTTCAAGTTTAAACTGTATGCACTTTTTCCCCAGACTTGAGCTCCTGCCCTTTGTTTGTAGATTTTGTGACAGTCTTGAACTTAATATTTCTTGCAGTTCCTGAACATAGATTACTTAAGTTTGGCTGAGACAGCAAGAACCGTAGATGCTGGAGTCCGAGATACCAAAGTGTGGAGCTGGAGGAACACAGCAGACCAGGCAACATCAGAGGAACAGGAAAGCTGGTGTTTCAGGTTGGAACCCTTCTTCAGAAAAAGAAGGGTCCCGACCTGAAATGCCAGCTTTCCTGTTCCTCTGATGCTGCCTGGCCTGCTGTGTTTCTCCAGCTGCACACTTTGGTATTACAGAAGTTTCACTTGCCGTATTCAAATGATCTGACAATTGCTTTGTTTCAAAGAGTCAGAGTTATACAGCATGGAAGCAGGCTCTTCGGTCCAACTTGTCAATGCTGACCAGATACTCTACATTAATCTAGTCCCATTTGCCAGCATTTGGCCTGTATCTCTCCAAACCCTTCCTATTCATGTACCCATTTAGATGCCTTTAAATGTTGTAACACTAAGTTTGCTTGTTTATTTCTAATGCGTTTTTAGTACATAAAGTCTTTCCATTAATAATGTGTAGGGTGAGTGGTGTTCATTTTCATCGATCAAGGATGAGAGAATTTATTTTTGAGCCATTATTGGGCATAATTACATGACAGATGATAAACTGTCGATCAGGCACTGAGAAAGTACTGTCTGAATTTGTAGCTGGATGCTAATGTTCCTGGGTTCAGGACTGAAACCCTAAACTAGTTCGCCCTAAAGAGAGATTAAGCCAAGAAATCTGAATTGCAATTTTTCGTAATTTTTTTAACTTGTTACTGACATTTTCTGGATAATAAGTAGTTATTTTGAATATAATACTACTGGAGTCGGTGAGCTCAGTTGGCTGGATGGCTGGTTTGTGACGCAGAGTGACGCCAACAGTGTGGGTTCAATTCCTACATTGGCTGAGGACTCCTTCTCGACCTCTCCACTTGCATGGTGATTCTCCATCAAACCACCACCTTTCTTGAATGACAGAGCAGCCCTCTGGTCTGCTAAGACTGTGGTGACTTTACCTTTACTCCTGAATTGCTTTGTTCATTTCAACTTATTAAACTCTGGCTCATCCATGAATAAAACTAATTTGAATTTATCTAAGGTGACATAAATTCCACATTCTTAATGCTCGTTGTTCTGTAATTGATGTACTAAATCTATAGTAACATACATCAGAAACCAGTTCCCTGCTTTTGAAGGCACATGCCATTGGTGGACAGCAGTATCACAACTACTGGGCTTGCAGTGACCCTATTGGTGTTTTGGTGTTCAGTTTGGTAATGGAAAATATTGCTGCTAATGCCCATTGAGACCATGTTCTGTCCAGGCATGCACTTTCTCCAACATTTTTCACTGGATAATTATTGGGTTCAGATATCTAAGCAATTTTACAAACACTGGTTTGGCAATTCCAAGAGTCATTCTCTCCTCTATCTTCCCTGGCAGAGCTCGGTGTACGTTGGTGAACCTGTGAGTTCAGCTGCCATGTTCCTGATCTTTAATATGCTGCTTGTACCTATGAGTACTTGACTGATAGAGTGTTGTAACATCTTTTACTGTATCATGCCACTTCAATGTCAAAAACATATCCAAATGTCTTAATCGGTTTGAAAGATCCTGTTTTACAGTCGTCTCTGTCTATGTACTCCATCTTAATGAAAATCAGAAAGAAAACACATGGTTGTTTGCACAGTATAGTCTTCCAGTTCGAAAGTTCAGCTTTTGACTTGATATAAAAAGTCAGCAAATTTTCCAATCCAACAAAAATTATTCTTGTCAAGTCCCCCAACAATTGAAAACACCTTTGTAACTGAAACATTAAAAAAAGTCAAGATTGCAGTCGGAAGAACAAGTAAATTAACATGCGTGTTAAGAGCAGAAACAACTTGTATCAACTTTTACAAGATGCAGCTTCTTCTGCTAATTTGAAGCTATTTTTTAAGCATGAATGGTCTTCTAAAACTGTCATTTCTCCCTTACAGTGAGCAATTCAACAAAATATTATGTACATAGGTATATTTATCTTCCATATCTAACTACTATGAAAGAATTTAGATCAAATTATCCAGTTGACATTGGTCTTCAATGTTTTCATTTGTGTAATATAGATTAAGTAAATTTCATAGCTACATTTTAATATTTTGTGCGTTATAATGCCATTGGATTTATTTTAGAAACATGTAGAAATACATGTTAACAATGCATCTTAAGCAGTTTGTAAGATCAGATTTGTGTGAGTTTTAGCATTTATGTAATATAAGTGTCTACTCTTTTGGTATGTTTCCCACATGTATTTTTTGTCAAAGTCAATACTTAGTTCTAAGCCGAATCAGAGATAGTAGGAACTGCAGATGCTGGAGAATCCGAGACAACAAGGTGCAGGGCTGGATGAACACAGCAGGCCAAGCAGCATCATAGGAGCAGAGAGGCTGACGTTTCGGGCCTAGACCCTTCATCAGAAAAGGGGGAGGGGAAGGGGGTTTTGAAATAAATAGGGAGAGAGTGGGAGGCGGATAGAAGAGGGATAGAGGAGAGGATAGGTGGAGAGGAAACAAACAGGTCGAAGAGGCGGGGATGGGGCCAGGAAAGGTGAGTGTAGGTAGGGAGTTAGGAAGGGGATAGGTCAGTCCAGGGAGGACGGACAGGTCAAGGGGGCGGGATGAGGTTGGTCGGTAGGAGATGGAGGTGCGGCTTGAGGTGGGAGGAGGGGATAGGTGGGAGGAAGAACAGGTTAGGGAGGCAGGGACGAGCTGGACTGGTTTTGGGATGCGGT
>NC_063332.1:26164180-26204471 GCF_021869965.1 Rhincodon typus | reverse complement strand
CTGGAAAAGCTCAGCAGGTCTGGCAGCATCTGTGAAGGAGAAAACAGTTAACATTTCAGGTCGAGTGACCCTTCCTCAGAAGAGAGTTTTGGACCCGAAACGTTAACTCCGTTTTCTCCTTCACAGATGCTGCCAGACCTGCTGAGCTTTTCCAGCAACTTTGTTTTTGTTCCTTTATTATGAAGACTTATTTAAAGAACTTGATTTCTGAATGGTTTTGATTTCCAACTTTAACATCATGTCTCCCAACCTAGATTTCTTCCCTTACAAGTAGAAAATGCTTCTTTGCACCCTATCAAATACCTTCAAAATCATAAAATATTTAATCATATTGCCCAAGCCTTAATATTCCAGGAAATAACAGCTGACTTTATGTAATCTCTTCTCACAGTCTCACCCTTGGACCCTTGGTAACACTCTGGTTAACCTGTGTCTGATTCATTACAGGATGATAATCCCTCTTCAGAATTTTGTTCTTCAGACCTATAGTATTCTAGATTTGGGCTAACTATGAGCTTTGCATATATGTGACACAACTTTTCTTGTTCCCCTTCCCTTCTTCGCTAACCTATTTCATGTTTTTCTTGTTATACTACCGTAGACATTTACAGATTGAGTTATTGGACTTAGAAACTCATTTAAAATTTAATATTCTGGTCTGACTTTAGAGGTGCACCTGTGTGTGTGCAAATGAATCACCACAGCCATTTTTGCATTGGAAACCACTACCTTGTTTCCAGAAACAACAATACTTTGATTTGGCTACATTTGGTTTAAGATGAATGAATTCCTGCAAGTTTAGATTACAAAACACCATTGATAGATGGGACGATTACTTAATTTCATCTATAAAATTGACAATGCCTTTTAATATTTGCTATTGGCGATCTTGGACTAATGGCTTTGTGTTACGCTTTCCAAGGCACTTATCAATCAAGTGAATGGTTGAATAGACTAATTTTGTGGGGCTTCACCAGACACTTCAAAACTAAGATTATCTACAACTACCTAGCCAAGTTGATAGTTTAGATTTCATGTAATAGAGCTGAAATATAACTAACAGCTGCTTCTTTAGAAGCTTATTAGATAGCTTCTAGAATTTTATTTAAGTTTGTGGATAATCATTCTTTTGTTAACTACACGAGTTACTTCCTCAAAAAGTTCACTTCTGTGTTTTAGACATGATCTGCTCTTCACAAATCCATGTTCTTTCTTTGTATACAGCTCAGATTACCAGGGGTTTACCTCTTTGCTCTTCTTTGATTCCAATAACATCTACACAACAGAAAGCAGACTAATAGTCTGTTATCTTGGTTTCTTTGCATCCATAATGACCTGCCTGTTTTGTGCGGCTTTGCCATCTTTACTCCCTTTTCTTTCCAGCACTATTTTCTCTTTGACGTTAACTTCAGCAAGTTCCAGTTCATGATTAGGTAGTTGTAATGTCTTCTATTCTCCTCCCTGTCAATTTTGAAGACTGACACAAATTAATGTAAGAATCATCATCCATTTCTATAAAGAGCACAGACGTATTTCTCCATGACCTTGCTTTCTTGTGCTCGAGTTCTATCCAACCTACCAAGTTTTTGTGATACTATTTGTCTTCATTGAGTGATTTGCAGAGGAAACTGTCAAGTTACTTATTTCAGTGTTGAGCAGGCTGCATTATGTAGTTCTAACATTTAACCTTATGTAAGTCCAGAATAAAATGTATTCCACCTTGATGCCAATCTACGTATAGCTGTTCTGATGAAGGGTCACTCAACCTGAAACATTAACTCAGATTTGTCTCCACAGATGCTGCCAGACCTGCTGAGCTTTTCCAGTAATTTGTTATAGCTGTTTTAGACTCTATTACTTTTGCTAGACTGCAAATCAGGATTTATCCACAAGAATGGAAGCGGTTTTATGCAGCAAATTATCTGATTTGCTATGTTTCCTAAATTTAACTTGTTTGAAATAATTCTTATTTTTGATCTGTTTTTTCAGAAATGTTTGTTTGAGAAATTGCAGCACAGTGTCTACAATCAACAATCCTTTGCACTTAAGAGATCGTTATTATAGTTGGACAAAAGGGCCAAAACGTGTGTACTGTAGGGTGGTGGGTGCTCCTCTGCCATGCACTTCTACCGAGATGAGTTTTATTGGAACCCATTGCGTTACAGTAAGATGGTGGCATTCTACATGTCACCTATATGATGATTCCAAGGTAGAAAAATCTCTCAAGTCTTTAAAGGATAAGAATAAGCGACTGGAAGAAGGTGGTCCTGTCTATAGTCCTATAGAACCTGAAGTCCGCAAGTCCCTGGGTCAGAAGATTGTAGATGAAGTAAAACACTATTATCATGGCTTCAGATTGTTGTGGATTGACACAAAGATAGCAGGCAGAATGCTTTGGCGGATCCTGAATGGATATACTCTCTCAAGGAGAGAGCATAGACAGGTAAGTTGTGCACAATTTTCAGCTAACTTTCTAAATTGAATTCTGAGGGTTAGCAGACTTTTCAGCTTTTATCAGAAACTTAAGTCTTGTTCATTCCAAATGAAGATGATCATGGCACTGACTAATTATCCTTCATAGATAGGAGAGAGGAAAAACTGCTGAATGCATACTCTGAGTTCTGCCTCTGCCACCCATCTCTTTCTCAAATGTAATTTGCTGTAAATTCCCCTCCCTTTTTCAAATCTACAAAAGAGTTTTATTTTACTAATTCCTTTTTGAGTGAAAACTCACTGTATTGTTGTGAGGCAATATCAGCCCCCACAATGTGATTATGTGAAATGCTGCATGTGAATTTGGGAAATTCCGAGGCCAGGAGTTTAAATCCCACAATTACAGCTGGTGAGATTCAAATATAATTAGCAAGTCTAGAATGTATGTTTTGAAAGAAAAAAGAAACTAGTTGTACTAATGGTGACCATGCAGCAATCATCTATTTTCATAAAAACCCAACTGGCCTACTCATGACCTTTTTTAAAAGAAGAAAATATGCCATGCTTAACTGCAATAGCCTGTCAAGACAATTAATTGAAAGACCATTGGTGGTGGACAACAAATGCTGGTCTTATCACTGAAGCCCACATCCCATGAAAAACGAAAGAAAGAAAATGGCCTCCCCTATCTATTGTCACTGCAAGTTTTAGAATTTGGTTCCTTTTAAAACATCTTCCTAGGGTCTCGAATACAGTGACGTTGCTATGTTGGTCTGATCTCCAGTCTGATGCTGTTCAGCATTTGCCTGGGCCGTTGACGTGCTGATATTTTTTCCTCGATTTCAGGTGTATTCTGAGACAGTTCGATCCTTAGTTGAGCAGACTTGCAAACAACAGGGTAGCTTACCAGAATGATAACATTTATCAGAGTGAGGCATTCATCATGGCGGTCTTTATATCTCTCCCTTTCTACTCCCTTTCTACTTCCTTCCTCTCTGTTCCCTTTTCTCCCTTGCTCAACCTCTTCACAAGGATTTTTGTTATTAAGGACTTTGAGCATGTGTTCTTAGTCACTCCCTGTCAGAATGATCAGTTTTAACGTGATGCTGATTACAGTACAGGCATGAGTACCAGTACACTTCTGTTGCTGGGCATGGCCATGATCATGACCAGGGAAGTATGCAGCACAGAGGGAAGTCATTGGCTGACCACATTTGTGCCAACTATCGGAAGAGCTGTCCAATTACTTGTACTCCATGCTGTTTTCGGACTCTGCTCAAAATCTATTCCTTGTAAGTATTTATCTAAATAGTTTAGATTTTGTTCTGAGTGTTGCTTAGGTTAAAACATCATTATTATAAAGCCTTGCAAAACTTTCAAGTATATTCTCCATTTCCTTTTGAAAGACCTAAGGGTACTTGCAAAAGGGTGTAAGGATCTAACCGTTGCCCTTAACATTCAATGACGTTATCATAATTGAATATCCCATATCAACATAGTCTTATCAATGGCAGAAGCTAAACTGGACCAGCCATCTAAATGTGGCTATAAGTTCAGCTCAGAGGTTAAGAATTCTGCAGCAAGTAGCCCACCTCCCGATTCCCCAGTCCAGCAAGTCATGAGTCAGGCGTGTGATGGCAGACTCACCAGTTGCCTAGGTGAAAACAGCTTCATCAACATTTTGAACTCGACACCATCCAGGACAAAGCAACCTGTTGACTGGCATCCTGTCAACAATCTTCAATGTTTGCACCTTCACCATTGACACAGTGGCAGTAGTATGTACCATTTGCAAGGTGCAATGCAGTTACCAAGGCTCCTGGAACATAGCCACTACCACAGAGAAGAATAAAGATAGCAGACATATGGGAACACCACCACATGCAGATATGTTTTCAAGTCTCATACTGTTGTGACTTGAAACTATATTGCTGTTCCTACACTTGCTGGGACGAGATCCTAGAGCTCCATTCACAACAACACTTTCAGTGCCCCCATGTCCCAAGGACTTCATTTGTTCAAGAATGCAGCTTGCCACCACCTTCTCTGTGGCATTTGAGGAAGGGAAGTGAATGCTGGCTTGGGCAGCACTCCCCACATTCCATGACACACAGAAAGAAAAAGGTGTAGGAAGAAGGAAGCTGCAACTTGGTTGGAGGTCAAAGGGCTTGCAAGAGTGGTAGCCATGACTGGTTTTCTTGAGAGGCATTTGATTGCCATGCTTTCTGGTATCTGTGAACCAATATGACCTTGCTCTTGATGCTTATCTTCTCTTGATTAATGCCAGAATCCAAGTTGAATGCAATTGCCTTATCATTGGACAAGGAATTTAAAGGCAAATTTACTAGACACAGTGATTTGAATTCCAGTACAGCAATTGGTAGAATTTAAATTCCATTTTAAATTAAATGCCATTCTCAAAAATGAAGCCATGAAACTAACATTGTTGTAAAAACCACTAATATCCTTTTTGGGAAGGAAATTTGTTGTCCTGGCTGGCCTACATTTCTCTCCATACTTGTAATAATGTGGTTGCCTTTCAGGTGCCCTCAGAAATAGTCTAGCAATTCATTCAGTTGTCCCACACTATTACAGAAATATCAAAAAGGAGCAAAATTGGATGAACCACCTGGTATTTGACAAAGGGAAATATTTTTTATTCACTCATGCATAGGCATCACTGGTTGACCAGCATTTATTGCCCATCCCTAGCATCCCTTGAACTGAGTGGCTTGCTAGGCCATTTCAGAGGGCTGTTAAGAGTCAATCACATTACTGTGGGTCTACAGTCACATAGAGGCCAGACCAGTTGAGGATGGCAAATCTCCTTCCCTGATGGATTTTTCTCACAATAGACTATGGTTCATAGTCGTCTGAAATTCAGCATTTGTGTCCATGTTATAACCAAGGCCCTAATGATGTCAGGAGCGGAGTGGTCATGGTTGAACTCAAACGGGACCTCACTGAGCAAAGTAGGAAAGTAAGTATTAAGTTGAGTAAGTAGGAAAGATTGTTGCACAATCCTGTCTTCACAGTGACCATGCCATCAATCATGTGTTACTACTACTGTGCAAAATAGTATTCTATTCAGATTAGATCAAACAGCTTAGAGGTTGAGCAGGGAGGTTATGCTGGAGCTGTGTAAAATGTTGATTAGGCCACAGCAATATTGTGTGCATTTCTGGAATCCACATGATAGGAGAGATGTTATTGCACTGAAGAGGGTGCAGAGGAAATTTACCAGAATGTTGCCTGGGCTGGAAAGTTTGTTATGAAGGGAGATTGGACAGACTGGGGTTGTTTTCTTTGGAGTAGAGAAGACTGAGGGAGGACATGATTGATACATACACATTTGTGAGGGGCCAAAATAGAATCATAGAATCCCTACAGTGTGGAAACAGGCCATTCAGCCCAACAGGTCCGTACTGACACTCCACAGAGTATCCCACCCAAACTCACCCCACCCAACCTATCGCTGTAACCCATGGCTAATCTATTTAACCTATACATCCCTGAACACTACGGGGTAATTTAGCATGGACAATCCACCTAACCCGCACATCTTTGGACAGTGGGAGGAAACCGGAGCACCCGGAGGAAACCTGCACAGACACAGGGCTTCTGAGAGAATCCTTGTTCACCATCTGCATGGCATATGTAAGCACGATGGCGTACTTGTGGCGTAGATGAGTGCTGCTCCATCCAAACCATCAAAACATAGCAGTATGCTTAATGGATGCCATTAAGCTAAACATTCATTCCGTCCACCACCAACACACAGTGGCAGCAGTGTGTTAGAAGTGTGCTGTAGCTCACCAAGAATCCTTCAGTTCCTTGCAAACTCACAATATCTACCACTTAGAAGGACAAAGGCAGCAGCTGCAATTAAACATCACCACACGCAAGTTCTCCTCCTAGCCCCTCCCACTGTCTTGACTTGGAATTATGGTGAGTATTGGCATTCCTTTGCTGTTGTAAAATCAAAATATTGTTAAAGCCTTGGAGGTCTGCCTCCACCAGATGGACTAGTTCAAGAAGGCTGTTCACCACCACCTACTTGAGGGCAGTTAGTGACTAGTAAATATGTAGACATTTCCAGTGGTACCCTCCCCATCCCAGGAAAAATAAATTTAACAATTACCACAACTTCATAACCAAAGAACAGGAAAGCGCAATTTCGCCTGTCAAATGTATTCTAACATTGAGATAGCTACTGATCTGTAATCCAAATCTCTTTTTTACCATTGTCCTACATCCTTGGATGTATTTATATTTGGCGAAATTATGTATCTCCATCTGGTTTGCAATAGCAATTGATTTAAGCATGTTTGTGGAAGTCAGTTCAAAACATCAAACACCCTTTGCATGTAAAACTCTTTGCCTTTGCCACAGCCACAACCTTGAAGTGGAATTCATGTTTGCCTGTTCCTGGACTTCCCAAGCAGTGAAAATTCCAGTGCAATAGATGTCACATTTTTCCCAAAGCACAACATTGCACTCTGAGATGCTTCAATATATTTTCAATAATTAGAAGACACATTCCATGGAACGCATGTAGCCCAAAGGATTGTACAGTTTCTAGTCTCTAGGTATACAAGAGTTATGGTAGCAAATTTTCCCTTTGGCATTTCTGCAGTGACTGCCACAAGCTTTCGTCCTTGCCTCAGCGTGTAGCGAACTTTAGTCTGTGACACTCAATTGAGGATAATTTCTTACTTTGGAAGATAAGCAACTTGTGGGTAGACTGAACGTCTTTCAGATGGTCCTCCAGGTGTTGTTGATATTTGCTTCGGTGGGTATCTTTGGAAATGGCCGTAGAATGCAATGTCCCATTGTCACGTAGTTGCGTGGGATGGACTTATAAAAAAAAAACTACATTTCTATTACCTTGTGAAACTGGAAAATTTATTTTGAAGTTGCTACTTGTTGTGCAAGATTGTATTTTGAGCATTAACGGCAGTAATATCGAAGTGAAACGGTAGCCATGAGCTCCACAGTGAAGCTTTAACATTTCTGACCAACTTATGAAGCCAAAATCATAATCATTTATCGTTGATTGCTTGAGTAATCTTGTTGTGGATCCCACAAAAGTATCAATATAAATTATCATGTCGTTTCTTGTAAGCACATTGTAGTCGTAGTCTGGTTTGTGCAATCCACCATCTGGTAATTCAGTAATTTATATTGTAATTTCTGTGCTTAGGTTAATGAACAAAACAAAATTCTCTCTAACTCCAGCATATTCTGTGCCATGAGTTTGTGTATGACCAGTTGTTTTGCTGCGGGCCTGTTCGAGTGTAATGAGAGTTGCTGATGAGGAAGAGAACAATGATGAAAGCTAATGTGTTGCGTCACTGCTTACCAGAAGGTCTTGTTAAAAAGTGATATTCTAGTCAGAACATCCTTTGTTTTTATTATCTTAGGCTCAGCATTTTATTTTGAAAGAATGGATTAAAAACTATCTAGAATGTTCTGAGTAACTTGCCTGTACATAGGGAAGTGTGATTTTAATGTTTTTACTCGAGAGCAAGTCTTTAGATTTTTGGATGAAACATTTGCAGAAGCAGTGATTTC
Source organism: Rhincodon typus (assembly GCF_021869965.1). Taxonomy (NCBI): domain Eukaryota; kingdom Metazoa; phylum Chordata; class Chondrichthyes; order Orectolobiformes; family Rhincodontidae; genus Rhincodon; species Rhincodon typus. Next base: position 26,196,464 of record NC_063332.1, on the reverse strand, counting down.
CTAAGTAGATTAAGTCATCCTTGCAATTCATTCCAACGCAAACCTGACTGCAGATATTAGGCTATTGTGCTGTAGTTTCCTCTTTTCACACTCCCTCCTTTCTTGTGTCACATTTGCTAATTACAATCTGCCAGGTCTGTTCCTCAATCTAGTGAATTTTGGGAAATTATAATCAGCATATATCTGAAGTTGCAGTGTTATGCTTTTCTAAACCAGGGACCAACCCTGCCTCAGTGAAGAGTGCAAGAAGCCATCCTAGGAGCAGCACCAGGTACACTTGAAAATGAGGTGTCTTTGTAGTGAGCTATGATGGCCCCATGTCATGCTTCATTTTATTCCATGTATACCAAACCATGGAAACACAGTGATAGGGCAAAGCAAGCCAACAAACAATGGATGAGATCTAAGTTTTGCACTTCTGCCAGATACAGTAGTGAATGGTGGTGAAAAACTTGAACAACCAATGCTAGTAGGACTATTGCTGGACTGCTAATTTGGAGAGCCAGGTAATGTTCTGGAAACCTGGGCTTGAATCCTGCCACAGTAGATGGTGGAATTTGATGACCATCAGCAAAATAGTTCAGTGGTGAGGTCACATTAATTTACTGTACGTATTAAAGACTTGGGAGAGAGGTTGTTTCCCCTTGAGAGTGTCTAGATCCAGAGGGTGTAATCTCAGTGTAAGGTGTTGCAGATTGAGAAGAATTTTGTTCCGAGAGTAGTGAATCTCTGGAATTGTTTATCACAGACAGCTGTTAAAGCTGGGCCATTAAGTATATTCAAGGATGAGACAGGCAGATTTTCAATAGTAAGAGAATCTTGATTATGGGGGAAAAGACAGGCAAGTGGGATTGAAGATTATCAGATCGGTCCTGATCTCCTAAATGGCAGGGAAGACTTGATGGACTGAATGGCCTACCTTTCTCTTGGTGGGGAAAGACATAGTATTATCTTTTGGAAATGAATTGAACAATTTCTTGGAGAGAATTTTCAAGTGCCAATGAAAGGTCAAGGGAGTGGGGTTGGTTTAAATAACTAGAACAAAGAACTGGCGTTGACCTAATGGGCTGTGTCGCTTGTGTTTTCCTGCTACAAGCATTGGTTCATGTTATATTGTTGGATACTTCTGAATTACTTGTCCAGTAACTTTACACTGTCATGTCCTCTTCGTCCTGATACAGTCCACCAGTTCAAATTTTAATCAACCAAATCTGCTTATCACTGTTGTTAATTGTCAAAAATTGTTAAGTCAAATTGAAGGAAATGCTTTTGAATTTTAATTTTTTTTAATCTCCTAACAGTTTCTGAGGACATGTGCTGACCTCTTTCGCCTGGTGCCCTTCCTAGTTTTCATCATTGTTCCATTCATGGAGTTTCTTCTTCCTGTTGTTCTTAAACTTTTCCCTAACATGCTTCCCTCAACCTTTGAGACCAAGTCAAAGAAGGTGAGTATGTATTAGCACTGTTTTAGCATGCAGTGTAATATCTCCAGTCTGGAATGCCCGGGACTGAAGTCACTTTCAGATTTTGGATACTTCTGGATTAATGATATATCATTAGAATGTCTAATAACCAGTATGTGAACCAGAACAAAACATGGATATAAATCTTTGCATGAAGCCGAAAACATTATTAAAACACATTAAAGAAATCATTCATTTATCTACTAAATATTTGTTTCTGCTCTCAAAGTTCTCTAATATAATGGGTGTACTTAAAATGCTTCCATACTGGTCTATCCAAACTACAGATTTTGTCCCTGGGGAGGTTGTAGTGTATTTTAATGTTCAAGCAACACTTGTCAAATTTTTTGTTGTTAACTGCTCAAGTTGGACTATGTTTGGTTTAATCCCAATTGTTAAGAACCTCTAGCACTTTTGTCTGAAAATTCTGCAAGTATATTGATTTGTAGTTTAATGTGTTTCTCAAAATTTAAGGCAGGTGTCATCTGGATTCAGATTTGTCTAAATTCTACTCTTTTTGTGCCATTGTAGCTACAAATTAAGGTTTGAAAATAAGCCTTCAGGCATATTCAATTTGTTTCAATTCATCAAGTTTAGTATGTGCACCAAATGCAGAAACTGCTGGACTTTTACTCTAATTTTTTTAAAAGACAATTAATAAAGCACTTGTATATAGAATAACAGGAATCAAAATGGAACATGTTTACAAACCAAAATTTGACTTTAAATGCAACTTGATACATTGTTTTAAAGAAAACATTACCCTCTAATAATCAAAACATTGATGATTTCTTCCTTGAAGTTGTAAAGTTTTTTTTTATAATTTCTCCTTTCCTAAATGCTAATCATATGTGAGCCTAGACTGACAAGTTAATGGCCTAATACTTGATCACTGGGCTGTGATAGCTAATCCTCATTTTTTCTATCTAGGTTACTTAGTAATCGAGAACAGCAAATCTAGCTATCCTTTTGTTCTCCTCCCTGCTCTGATTCACCTCAAGTTTCAACTTTTTACCAAGCTGACAAGTTAGTCAAGTTTGTTCAGTTTAGATTGAATATTCAATCTTTTTAAGCTCTGTGGAGCTCATCTGTTCTGTGAACAAAGTCACTGAACTATCTGTAAGTTCCTAGTTTTGACTAATATGTTGGATTTATAAATATTCACTATTTTCTGCTGCCATCCCTATATCAACTATTTTCCTCCATTATGGGGTATAAGTTGTAGTAATATTTGGGGCTACATTTTATCACCGGTACATGGGTTAAGAGGCAAAAGCCAACAAAACAGGCTGACTTGAACTTGAGTAGAAAAATTAATTGTTGAAACCTGTCAAGCAACCTATAAAATTGTGTTGGATATGAATACTGAAAATGTATTTTTTTGACGCATCTAATGTGCTTGAAAGCTAAAGGATATTCATTTTCTTTAGGAAGAAAGGTTGAAAAAGGAGCTGAGAGTGAAACTTGAAATGGCAAAATTTCTTCAAGATACAATTGAAGAGATTGCCCTAAGAAATAAAGCAGCTAAGGGTGATGTCACAAAAGACTTTTCTACATTCTTTCAGAAGGTAATATTTAGACTTGAGCTGCACATTTGGATTGTTGCCAATATTAAATGCACAAGTGAAAATGACAGTTGTCTAACTTTTATTTTTAGTATTGACTTTGTCTCTTTTACTTCTCTTAAACATGTGCTTTAGTTCTGAGACAGCAGACTGTGATTGATCTCAATCACTTTGAATTAGTGCTAATCCTTTTGATTTAGTATCCACTAATTGTTATCAGAAAGTACAAATGTGTATTTGCATCTATAGGACAGTATCTGATAACTTGGTGCTTTTGTTGCTCATACTTGCTCTGGAGAATGGTAATTGAGGGCTGTTGATGTCCTTGGAGTTATATCCCTGCCTTATTCACTGGCTGCAGGAGTGAGACAGTTGGGAGAAATACAATGACTAATATTTTCTGCTTTGGTGGATTCACATTTGATTATTTTTAAACTGTGGAAGCACCTGTTTGGAGGGAAATCAAGTTCATCCAAGTAGATTGAAACAAATTTAATTATTCCTCATCTGTGACACTTAACTTCCTCTTACAAGCAGCTTGTTTTTACCTGTAATTTCTGGCATAAAGTTGAAGCAGCACGCATTACTTGTTGAAAGTGGTAATATCGCAATGCTTTTGCGCATCACCCAACTGGTTATAATTCATGCTGAAGCAGCAGACATGTACTCCAAACAATTTGTGCCCATGTGGCCCGATATGTGTAGTAATCCCTTGACACAAGGATGGTGCTTGCTCATGCCAAGAATGCATAGTGGAATCTTTAAATGCGGGGAGGCTGTGGTGCTCCAACTACCACGTGGTTCTGATCATACAGAAACTTTTTGCTCTTATTGCCTGTCATAGGCATATCAGAAGGGTTTACAACTAAGTAATCGATCTGTTCAGTTGTGTTACCCCGCACCTTTCGTAGCCATCAAATTCTGAGGCAGGACTTGAATCTGGCTGCCTCAAGGCCCGTTGCATCTCTTACTCTACCATTGTGGTTAATCTAATGATTTGGGTTGTGTTGAGAATAATGGTGGGCAATTAAATAAGTAACTGATAAAAAGCCTTATGAATACTCTCATCCAAAATTCTGGTGGACCCTAGTATGCAGATGTTTACTAATCAACCAGTCTGGAAATTTTGATATCTGAAACAGATGGGACTTGTCTCAGGTCTCCTAGTCCAGAGGTAGAGATGCTACCATTGTGCCTCGAGCCTTCTGGCATCGCATGTAACAAACAAGGCTGAGGTATTTGCACCTGTTTTCAACTGCATGTGGCAAGTGGATGATCCGTCATCATCGAAAATACTGACCATCTCAAAAGTCAGTGTTCAGCCAATTTTATTTGTTCCTTTTGTATCAAGAAGCACCTGCATGTGCAGGTTACAACAAAAATAATTGGATGAAAAGCATCTTGGCTATAATGCTGAAGACTTATTTTCCTGAACTATAACCACACCATGAAACAAGCTACTTCACTGGCTTCTGGATATTTTTCAACAACTGTTAAGGAATGTTATTACAAACCTTTTGGAACAGGACTTGAACTGGCTCTGAGAGGGCACTACAACTGCACCACAAGAGCCATTAACACTGGTATCAGCCTCATGAATTGGAATATTATATAAATCTTCTGTCACAATATGTAGAACAAACCCAATCTGCTGAAACACTACCCTATTAGTCAATCACCTACTAAGTGATGGAAGGCATACAGACAGCGCTATCGATTGGTACTTACTCTCCAATATCTTGTCCGCCATTGCTCAATTTGCTTTCACCATGACCACTCAGCTCCAGATCTCATTCCAGCCTTGGCCTAAGTGTGGACAAAAGAGGTGAATTTGGTGAGATGAAGTTGACCGCATAAAGGTCGCATTTGACAGTGGCATGAAGAAGCCCTAATAAAATTGACATGTGGGAATTGATTCAGCAGTAGGGTGTTGAGTAGATGGATGCTGTCCATTAGCTGGGATCCTCTGTAATGCAAAGAAAGATTGCCCTCTTAGACTATCAACTCAGCCCCTAACATTGCTACAAGTTTGCCTCTTGGCAGTGCCCTGGACCCAACCATCTTCAGGTGCTTCTTTCCAACCTAAGATCGGAAATGGAAATGTTGGCAGCAGATAGTACAGTGTTTAGTATCTTTTACAACACCAGGTACTGAAGCAGGTGAGGGGCTGGCTTTCGTTGCCTTCTCAAAGACACAAGTCAGGAATATGATGGAGTACATCACCAGTGTGATGCAATTGAAGATGTTGCAGAGGAGATTTACCTGCATGTTACCTGGGCTAGAGAGTTTTAATTGGATTGGATAGACTGCGGTTGATTTTCCTTGGAGCAGAGGATAAGACTAAGATGTATAAAATTGAGGGACATAGACAGGAAGGAATGTTTCCCTTTGGAGGGTCAATGACTGGAGCATAGGTTTAAGTTAAAGACAGGAGGTTTAGAGGGAATTGAAATTTTTTTTCTATCTAGAGGGTGAACTTACTGCATGCAAGGGTTGTAGAGGCAGAAATCCTAATAACATTTAAGTAGTATTTAGATGTGCACTAGGCATGCAAGAATCTGGGCCAGGTGATGGAATGTGGAATTAAAATAGTTAGTTCGTTGTCTTTGACTGGCGCATGGCCTAATGTGCCAGAGGGCCTTTTTAATGCTGTAGACATCTGACTTGAACATTGTCATCTGCAGTGCATTTTTTCAGAAACTTTACAAGGTCCCTTCAACAGCGCTTGTGAAATCTGTGATCTTTTACAGTCTGGAAAAACCAAGACAGCAGGTTCTTGAGAATATTAGCTACCCAAGCTCCATTCCAAGGTGCCCAGCAACCTCACGTAAAATGATATTGCTATTCCTTCAACATTTGTGAGTCAAAATTCTGGATTACCTGCCTAAAGGTGCCAAAAATACCTTCTTCACATGGTAATGTCTCTGGACTTGTCATCCAGAACCCCAGGCCAGTGCTCTGGCAATGTGGGTACGAACCCCAACATGGCAGGTGGTGAAATTTGAATACACTAAAGAATGAGTTTTAAAAGAAAGTTATCCGAATGGCAACCGTTTCACTCATGTCTTCTAGGGAAGGAAACCTGTCATCCTTACCTGGTCTGGTCTACATGTAACTCCCAGACCCATAAGAATATGGCTGACTCTTAACTGTCCTCTAAAATGAGCCAAGCAAGCACTTAAGGACATTTAGAGATACTTTGGTACTGCAGCATGAAGTGAATTTATCAAAGCCATCAGAGAGCTCCCATTGTGTTAATTAGAACAGAAGTTTGAGCACCTGTGAAAGGAAACTTGCTGAAACTGTCAAAGCCGCATGTAAGGTATGCCGCCCTATGACATTATCTTAGAGAAAATGCAGGTGTTGAAGATGAGAAATATTTCCAAATGCTGGAAATGTACAGCATCATCGCTGTAAATGCACATCATGGGGAGATCAGCCTAGATTTTGTGCTGATCAAGATGGTGTAATAGTCAGCACTTGTCATTATTCCACTTTTTTTTTTAGCAACTTCTTTTCTCTTCAAGTGCACATGTAAATATGGAAATCGGGAAGTTGCTGTCAACTAATCTGACGTAGGTTGTCAAGATCCCTTTTCTCAAAAAGGATTAATTCCTTCAAACTTCCTTGTTTGCTGTCAATGACAATGCTTCTTTGGAAGATTGATCAGATTTATAATTAGCTTTTAAATTGTGAAGTTGTTTGAAAAGGTAATTTGTTTCTGTTTAGGTTCGAGATTCTGGAGAGCGACCGAGTAATGAGGAGATCATGCGTTTTTCTAAACTGTTTGAGGATGAGTTAACTCTGGATAACTTAACTCGACCTCAGCTTGTAGCACTTTGTAAATTGTTGGAGCTGCAGTCAATAGGAACCAATAATTTTCTACGGTTTCAACTGATTATGAAGCTGCGCAGCATTCGTGCAGATGACCAGGTAACATTTGTATAATGCGAAGAAAAAATTGTCAGACCATAGATGGTCCACTGATATTGAGTACTTTAATTTCTAAAAATACGCTGTCTCAATCCTACAGCTCATTAGATCAGTGAGTACTTGATTTGTTAGTTTGAATTTATTTAGCTGATCCTTGTAAAACTTCAGGGTTCACTTCCACTTATGGGACGAGGTGAGAAAGCCAATCTGAGGTTTAATTAGTATGATAGTAATAAGACCCATTCCAGAAGTAAGGATGATTTCAAAAGTTTCACAGTACTATTAACTTTATCCAAACAATTATAGAATCAGTGATTCACGTCTTAGCTGCGTTGGAGTGCTAGCTTGTGATGCTAGCTGACTGAACACAGGTCTCTTGTTCTGTTTTGCTGTTTGAAGTTCTTCTGTCTCCAATATTTCTTCCTTGTGCAACAAACCAGAAGAACCAGGCCTTATTAACTCAATTACTGCTACGTGAAGTATAGTGATCAGAGACATGCTGAACTCTAATTGGCTTATTAGTGCATGATTGGTTTCTTTAGAAGTAATAGTCATCGAAGTGGCATCATTTTTTGCTCTTTGGTTCCCTATGATAATTATTCATGAGACTACCTTCATTGTGGTTTTTTCTGTAATTTTTAAGACACCTCATTATTTCAGGGTAGGGGGTGCTAAACTATGCATGTAACAGACATAGTATGATGTGAGCCTGCTTATTCAGCCTCTAAAAGGCTGCAATTTCTTGTTCTATGATATAAAGCTAAGTGCAGGAGAGCTTCTCTCCCCAGAGCAAACACTCCAGTGAGTCAAGAGGTGTGTAAGTGTCCTACAGTGGTGACCATTAAACAGAATTCATTTTAATTCCTCACTTATTTAATCAATCAAAATTAACCATAATTTATAAAACTGAACTTTATTAATTGACTCCTCTACATCAGCTTCACCTTGATGGACTTCTCCTAAAATTTGAGGGATTCAAGTAATCCAGGATCCAGATTTTATTTGAACAGAACAGTCCTATTTCTATGTTCTCAATTTAGATATAATTGATATTTTCAAACATTTGAGCATTCACCGGAGGATTTACTTTCTGTATATCTCTCCTCTACTCCTAAGCCCAAAGCCTCCTTACTTGGGGTACCATCAATTCCAGTAAATATCTTAAATTAATACAACAGATTGAAAACAAAATATTAGCAGTGGTCAGCTGCTCGGGTAGCATCTGCTGAGTGAGTGAGTGTTAATGTTTCAAGTTGATGAACTTTATTCTAACCCTGTTACCCACTGAGCCCTTTCACTGTCCTTGTGTTGATTTAGCTTTATGTTGCTGTTCAGTTGGATTTATTTTGCTTGTTTATGGATTGTTTGTTTAAACTGGAGAATATCAATTTCTTTTGCCTACAGTTGATTGCAGCAGAAGGAGTAACTACACTGAACGTAAATGAGCTGCAGGCAGCTTGCCGGACCCGGGGTATGAGAGCATTAGGGGTGACTGAAGCACGCTTACAAGAGCAACTTAAGCAAGTAGGCAAATGCGAGTTATTATTTTTAATTCACAGTAATGATGTGATGACTTGTAATCCAAGACTGTTGTGAAAAAGTAACCAAAAATTAGCAATGTGAAATTTCTCTAATCATGGACTTCACCCTCTCAATTATACTCCATTTTCCTGAATGGAAATCCTATACACTGATCCTCAATAGTAACTGAGCAAATGTCCAGAATGTTTTTCTTCCGTGCACTTGCACCAGTTATCTACAGCACAATTTTCATAAAGAAGGAAGTTACCATAATCCCAGGATGCTATGAATAAATGAAGAGGCCAACTACTAAAATTGAAGAAGGCTATGAGGATCATAAGAGTAATAAAGAAGCTAAAGGGAAGTAAGGAAATTGAGTGGGATTAACAAAAGCTAACTGGAACTTAAGAGAAAAAGGTTTTGATAAAACATCAAACACGTGTTTGGCAAATTCACTCAGAAATAATTCTTTAAAATTAGATTATCTTTAAAAGGAGATAAGCCCCTTTCTTGCTATGCCTATTCAAAATTGAACTGTAGCTCAAAAGTTCACCTGAGAAATTAATGGGACAAAGAGCTCTGAAAATATCTTAACACTAACCTACTATGTTTTGATTCTCAATCTTCATTTTTTAAATTTGGCACCCACATAAAGAATGTTGTAAAATTTCATGTGTGTCAATTATGCAGACACAGTTTTCTAACCATTTTAAAAACTATCAGCCTTCCTGTAAATAAAAATGAATTTGAGCATACACAAAAAATTGCCTTCTATTGTAAGAGAAAGTAAGTAAATATTGAAGTCAAACAATTCAGAATTGTGGCATAAACAATTACGCACAACGCATTAATTGTTGCATTTCTACTCTTTTATATTAGACCCTTTCAAGTAACTAGTTGAGAAATGTACTAAATAATACACAGGTTTATTATGTTTAAAATGTTCCTGTGTTCCAACTAGATGCTGCTGTCTTTTTCTTGCAGTGGTTGGAGCTACATCTGAACCAGCAGATTCCAACGTCACTTTTGCTTTTGTCCAGGGCTATGTTCCTTCCAGATACCCTTTCACCTGCTGATCAGCTTACAACAACTCTACAGACGTTGCCAGATAGTGTGGTAAGTAGTTTGCCCAAGTTAGAACTGCACATTTAAGCAGTTACTTAATACTACATCTTCAAGTATTCATTGACTGACTGGTTTTGTGCTTACGATGAGTTGGGTGTTATTAAATTATAAATATCATAGTGTTGTTCTGTTTTAGACTTTTATTAAAGCAGCATTGATGATACAGTCTACCACCCAATGCAGCTAAGTTTTTATATATGTGGGTATTCAAGGAGCTTTTGGTATTTTAACAGTAATAAAACAGTTAGAAGTGCAAACCTTGAAAGATGCAAATGCCTTGCCATATTCCCTACGATCAGTTCTTCGAAGCATCTGAGTGAAATTGAGCACTTGACTGAGCCCTGAGTAGCAGTAATCAGTGAAATTAGTAAGTTGTATTTATTTAAGCTGGAGAGGTTAGTGGAGTCGGCCTCATTAAGGGCATTTAGGTGGCTATTAGATAGGCATATGGATGATAGTATAAGGTAGCGGTGGAGGTTAGATAGACCTTAGGTTTCGGGTAAAAGTTTGGCACAACATCATGGGCCGAAGGGCCTGTACTGTTCTATGTTCTATGTACTCCTCCAGCAGAGTTTGACTGTGGACCTCCATCCTGACTTTTGTGTCCTCGTCCTGTGTCAAAATCTTTTTATATTGCTAAAAGGAGACATTAGAGGTTGAAGTTGTCATCTTGCATTCATCACAATTATGATGCAAGAAACAATGGTGGGCAGGTGAGGAAAGGAAAGAGAGAATTTCATACAGGATGAGACTGTTGTTTGAATTGCACTAGAAATCAAATTAAGATCATTAGCTGGGCGTACAGTGTGATGCTTTTGCATTTGCTAGAATCTGCATAGCTAAGTACTCAGGACTCTGTCAGCAAAAGAAATTTGTGCACATGTTGCACCATTTCCCAGAAAAAATCATGGAGACAGTGCATCCCCATGGCAATGCCATGAGCCGTCATAATCTACTGGCCTGGCCTGAAAATTAAGATGGTTCATTGTTCTTGCTGTATCTCCATGCCAATGATGCCCAAACAATCAGCACCCTTTTTCTCATGCTGTATGAAATGGTATCTGTACTTTCAATTTCGTTTCTTGTGTCTGAGTGCATTTTAACACAGTGCCCTGCTCACGCGCCCATTTGTTTTTCCTGGGCATGCTGGAGTGTTCCAGTGAATCGCAGCGCAAACTGGAGGAACAACCTCTCATCTTCTCGCTTCTATGCTTTGCAGCCTTCTGGACTTAATATTGAGTTCAACACCTTCAAATTGTGAATAACCTCCCATTTCTTCCCTTTCTTTTAGCTTGTTACATTCTGTTATCATGAACACTCCTCCCGTCATCCCCCATTCCAGTGAGATTGTCTATCCTTTCAAGTCTGGCAGGAGACACACCATTGTTCTGCCATTCTCACATTCCAATTACTTAATCTGAGCAATCAACATCTTTTCTCCACCAGCACCCTGTACCCACTATTCCCATACTACGCCCCCCCCCCCCCCCCCCCCCTAGCATAAATGCTGTCCCCTCCACACTTCACTTCAGCTCTGAATCATCTAGACCTGAAACTTTAGCTTGCTGTCTATCCATGGACGCTGTCTGACCTGCTGTGATCTCCAACATTGTTGTTTTTTAGTACAGATTCGAGCATCTGCAGTAATTTGCTTCCTCATCAGAGTGATTTGGTTCATGCTTAATTGTGCTCTGAAATGGTCTATTAAGGATGTACTAAGAAATGATGGCCTTGTCTTTTGAAGTCTATGTCCATTTAATGAATAAAAAAAACCTTTAGATGCTTCTCATTGTTCCCAACAAATTTCAGCATGTTCCACTTCTATCCATTTTTTTTCCCTGTAATGACTGCCAATTTCATTGGTCTGTCAATGTAGTCCTGAAGTTAGTTGCTGCCCTCCTGACTTGTTTGTTTGTTTGTTTGTTTGTTTGTTTGTTTAGACCTGAGCTTTTGTCATTACCATACTTGTACATTGTTCCTTCTTCGTCAAGTCCAAGTCATTTAATACTGTAGATGTTTGTATATAATTTCAAATTACAAACCTGCAGCCCCCAATTGGCTAGAAGACAGAAAAGGACTATAAACAAAAGGGAACACCACCACCAGCAAGTTCCCCTTCCCAGCCCCACGCTGTCATGAATTTGAACTGTACCACCATTCGTTCATAGCTGGGTAAAATTTCCTGGAGCTCCATCTTGAACAGCATCTTGCCTGACCACCTTTTCCCTACCCCCACCCCCAATGGATTCCAGCAGTTCAAGAAGGCAGCTCACCTGACTTCTCGGGCAGTTAGGGAATGGCAGTGAACACTGGCTCAGTCAGTGGTGCCAGTGTCTGCAGACAAGTAAGGAAAAATTAAACGCAGATCTTTTGAAGCTTTGCAAATTGCTCCAGAACTGGTGGTTGATCTAGAAATTACTTGTAAAATAAAAACCGAAAGAACTGCAGATGCTGTAAATCAGGAACAAAAACAGGAGTTGCTGGAGAAGCTCAGCAGGTTTGGCAGCATCAGTGAAGAAAAAAAAATCAGAGTTAAGATTTTGGATCAGAACTGAGGAAGGGTCGCCGGATCTGAAATGTTAACTCGGACTTTTCTTCGCTGATGCTGCCATACCTGCTGAGCTTTTCCAGCGACTCCTATTGTTGTTATAAATTACTTGTTCAGTCTGTGGGATAAATAAGACTCGAACTGGATCTTCTGGCCCAGAGATAGGGACATTACCACTGTAACTCCAGAGTCCTAATTCTTAATTTTAGATATTTTTAATCAACCTGTTCAGTCATGGTACGACATACCTTTGGAGGAGGTGGGGCCTGAACTCGGGCCTCCTGGCCTAGAGAACTATTGAGTACAACAGTGAGCCAGCTGTTTGTCATTTTGAAATGTCACCAGGATTCTGCACTAAGTGTGTGAGAGATATATACACACACATTTTAAAAATATGTGTGTGTGTATGTATATATTATGTATATTATCTCCATCTCAGTCAGAGGTAGGTTCTTTACTCAGAGAGCGGTAGGAGCGTGGAATGCATTGCCGGAGAGGGTAGTGGAGTTGGCCTCATTAGGGGCCTTTAAGCGGCTATTAGATAGACATATGGATGATAGTATAAGATAGCGGTGGAGGTTAGATAGACCTTAGGTTTCGGGTAAAAGTTTGGCACAACATCGTGGGCCGAAGGGCCTGTACTGTGCTGTACTGTTCTATGTTGTATGTTCTATGTTCTGTCTCTATATATCATTAAGAGCACTACCCTGATTCCTGACCCTTAGAGGCATTACTATGTGCTTGCACTGAGTCTGCAAAACAATTGTTCATCACTCTGCTTTCTGTCCGTTAGTGAATTTTCACCCATGCAGCTGATGCTGCTTTAGTCCTATTGGATTATTTGAATGTTGTTTCAAAATCCATGCATTGTACTAAGTGTTATTGTAGCATATGAAACATATCTTGCTGATTGGTCCAACTTTTTTTGTCAAAATGTATCTGAATTTTGTATTTAAGCCTTATTATAGTTGTGTTTTAGTCATTGCAGTGGAAGAATTGTTCATTCCAATCCGCAAATGAAACTGAGTAACTTCCATGCTCCTGAGTATTGAGCTATTTATCTGTTACTACCCTCAAAGTTAGTTTCCATGATTGGATTTAAAATGTTTGAGTTCCCACTTCTGCAATATTTTGTGTGTAGATATTGTGCTGATTTTGATTTTATTTTTACTCTTTCATCAATTTCGGTTTGGAACCGGGAACAGGAATTGTGAGCTGAAGGTGATTTGTGGACTTGTGAAACAGCTTGTGGTAAAAGGAAAGGAACAGATCACGTGAGCTTTTGTTTGTTTGTGAGGCCAGGCCTAAGGGTTAAATGCAAGCTGATTCTTGATTAATGGTGGCCCCAGGAGAAGTATTGTATTTAAAGTAGCAGAAGTTGGTTATTTACAAAGTCCGTACCTAGGAATTGGTTCCAGCAGATCTGAAAAAGACCCTGTAATCAAGCAAATGGCAAATGTTGAATGACAATTGAGGCCTTGGGAAAAGACAGTCAGGCTCAGAGTGGAACCAGAGTTGCGGTTGTTTTTTTAATAAACTTTTTTTTTCTGGGAGAAGATTTTGGCTGCTGCTGACACAGCATGAAGAGTTGAAAGCTCTCTGCTTAATCTCCCTTACCAGCTTTCAGAAGCCAAAAGCTGGGCTAGATGTATTGTGCCTTTAGCTGATTGAACTGAAAAGGTGACCTGATGTTTCCAAAAAAAGCAACCAAGCAACAGATGTTTTGGGTTTAAGGCATAGCTATGAATTAGATTACATTGTTTGATTTTATTTTCTCTCTGCTAAAATTGTTCTCTTGTGGTGCAGTGGTAGTGACTCTACCCTAGACTGGGAGGCCCAGGTTCAAGTCTCACCTGTTCTGAGGATGTAATAACAGATTGATTAGAAAAATAGGCTAAAGTTATTGTACATTTAATAAATAAAGCCTTAATTTACAAAACCAGTGCCTGAACTGAATTATTCTCAAAGTCTGAGATACTTTATTCAAAAAACTGTTTAGGAGCCATTGGAGTAACAAATGAGAATCTTTGAAGGTTTTAATTTTACTGTGTTGTGAATACAGATAGAAAGGATGATTTGGTTCAGCTGTATGTCTCTGTCGTAACGAGTTTAAAGAAGCAGAATAAATTTTTGACCAAAGGTTTTCGCTCACTGTTCAGATCCAGATGCAAAGCTGAGCAGTTAGGTCAGATAGGAGTGAGGATACAAGTTGGATGCAGTGGGGGAAGGGCAGAAGGAAGAGCTGAATTGTATGATATGTTTGAAAGGAAAGAAAGGTTGAGTGAATGGCTGGTGGTAAGGATGTTCTGTTGGGAGGGCATGTGGTGGCCTGCCTGGAGGTTGCGGAGTCTCCAGAGGGAGGGAGTCCAATTGGGAAGGTGGTGTCAAGGGAAGGTGAGCTGCCACAGTGTCTGAGGATGGAGGGAGAGGGGCTATTGAGTCTTCTGTCACCAGTGAATGTGCAAAGCTTGACTGATATCCAAAATGTTTGTAAAATAGTCTTTCAGTATTTTATAAACAGATTTCAGTTATTGTGTTTGAGCGTTGTATTATTATGTGTGGATCTTCAATTTGCGAGCTTCAGTTAAATTAAATGCAGTATGTTACTTTATGAACATAAATACAAATTTGGTGCAGCTCTCAGACATTTTGAGCTTGCTTCACCATTTGATAAGATTGTGGCTGATTTGATTGTGTCCGCAGGGCCTCTTCTGCTCTTTTGATTCAGTGCTTTTCCAGTCTACTTCCCAGTATTCATAGCTTGTGAGAGCTGTCAAGGCATTCAGTCCAATTTCATCCTTAAAAATATTTGCTGCCCTGTTTCCATTGCTGTCTTGGGAAAAAATTTCACAGATGAATGATGCTGCAAGGGAAAATTGCTAATTTCCACTTCTAAGTGGGATACCCCCTTATTAGTGGTGTTTTTGCTGACTACTAGAGTCACAGAAATTTTCAAGAGTTTGATTTGTTTTTAAGATGTGGCCATCAGCCAAGTACAGGGTTTGTCACTGATTCCAGATTGCCTTTGAGAAGGATGGTGCATTGGGTTACTTTGAAAAATACTTTGTGAAACACTGCCATAGTCCTTTGCTTCACATGTACGTAATCCAACAAAGTTGTGCGTATGGATTTTATTCTGAATTACCTGCTGTGACTGTATTGAATGCAGAAGTCACATTCATGATTTAATACAAATGCATTGGTGCACAGACTTGATGAAAATAAAAGTTGAGAAAAGGTAGAAATAAAATTTCTATCTGTTGGAAGTTTAATAATTCTAATAATTTCACCCATTTGAAGTGACACAAAGCATTTAGTTGTATTTCATGACATCAGAAACAATTCCTTGTCAAGGGAAATTTTCAAACTTTGTTTGGCCATTCCCACCTTGAATGAATTTAGGTATTACTTTTCCACTTTAAGGAATGGTCTAGTTCTTACCTTGTGGAGAAGACTGAGATGGAATCCTGTCATTCATATACAATCAAATATAGAACGTGTTCAAACACTTAACAGTATTAAGATCACGTTGATATGGCAGTTGAAGTATTTTGTCATTTTATATAATCAACTCAATAGGTACTGTTAGGAAGGAAGTGAGTTAGTTGGCTTTGATTTATGGGAGCAACATCTTCTGTCCAATTTGCTGGAGCTGATTTGAGTAAATGATAAACCTTGTTCATAATAGAAGCTTTGTGAGGCTGAAGGTGCTCATTTGGCACACAAAGCTGCTTGGTGAGATCAAAATGAACTCTGGATGAAATGAAACATGAATCAGTAGGTAATGTTTTATTTCTCACGTAAGAGATGAACGTGCTGTACAAGAATGTGCTACCCTTTTTCAGGCATTTTTGTCAACTCGCCATTTCTGTTCCGAGTCCAAGCACAATCTGAAGCATTTAAGAATTGCAAGAGGGGCTACCACTCGACTCCTTTCATTTGATATTTTATTCCAGGCAAAGGAAGCACAAGTCAAAGTAGCGGAAGTTGAATGTGTCAAAGTGGATAATAAAACTAAATTGGAAGCAACCTTGCAAGAAGAGGCAGCCATCAAGAAGGAGAACCAGGAGCGAGAGATGGAACGTATGGCAGAAGCTGCAGAAAAAGCTAAAGAAAGCTTACAGGTTGAAGCCAGGGTAAGTGTTAAATTTATAATCTTAACATGCTTTAGATTTAGCTTAATGTTGTGAATGAGGACTTCCCGAGTTCTCATCAATTCAAACTTGCTATCGCCTCCTGTCGGTGGCCCAAGTTCTACAAATAGTGAGAAAATAGAAAATGTATAAATTAACAATAAATATAAAATCGGATGGTAAAAACTTCTACAACAATGCAAAAAGATAAATTTCATAAATGGACTTGCGTATCTCAGAGGCTGAAACACAAGTGATTACAATTGGAAGTAAATGAGTGGCAGGGATGTTAAAACAAGTATTGTTTCTGCCTTCACAGTACAAGATAGAAAAACATAGCAGAAATAGTGGAGAGTCTAATGAGAGTGACGAACTTTAGATAATACTAATAAATTAATACATTTTGAGTTGAAGGAGATAGATGTGATGTTAGTCAAATTGGTTGCTTTGTCCTGGAGGGTGTCTACCTTCTTGTGTTTTGCTGGCCCCATCCAGACATTTGGCAAGTATTCCAACAAACTTATGAAACTTATGCCTTGCACCTTGTAGTTGTTGGCTAGATAGCTTCTTGTGGCAGAATTCATAGCCTGTATCTGCCATTGTCGCTGGAATATTTATAAGGCTGAGAGTAAGTTAGCTTAGTTGGCTGCACAGCTGGTTTGCAATGCAGAGTGATGCCAACAGCATGTGCTCACTTTCCACATCAGCTGTGGTTATCATGAAGGACTCACCTTCTCAATGTCTCTCCTGCCTGAGGCTTGGTGACCCTCGCGTTAAACAACCACCTGTCATCTCTTTTGACATAGCTACTCGCCCTTTAGATTTTGTCTTTACCTATTTATAAGTCTGGTTAAATGCAGTTCTTGGCCAAGGATGTTAATGGTGGGGGATTCGGCAACTATAATGCTATTCACTGTCAACATTGCCTGATTTTGGAGATGATGCTTCCCTGGCACTTGTATTGACTGAATGCTATTTGCTACTATTAGCTACAAGCTTAAATGTTATCTCGGTCTTCGTGTGCAAATTACTTCAGTATCTGAGGAGTAGCAAATGATACTGAACAGAGTGTAAATGTCAACAACCATCCCCACATCTGACCTTGATGTGGAGAAGAACTTTGAAGCAGCTGGAGATGGTTTGGCCTTGGACACTACCTGGAAAAACTCCTGTAGTGACACACTTCAGATGTGGTGATTGGCCTCTAATAAGTACAACCATGTTTCTTTGTGCTAGGTATGGCTCCAACCAGTGGAAAACTTTCCCTTAATTTCTATTGACTTCAGCTTTAATAGGCTCCTTCCTATCACACTTCGTAAATGCTGAGGCAGTCAATGATACTTCAACTCTAGAATCCCACTCTTCTTGTCTTTGCTTGAACCAAGACTATGCTGAGATCTAGAACTGACTGACAATAATGACTGAAGTACGTAATTACAAATGTTTAGGTTGCCATGAACATATAAATACGAGTGTTCTTTCTCTTAATTCTCTGTCCTAGAAGGAAATTGAATCAGCAGTGGAACTGGAAGCAGCAGCTGTCAATGTAAAGCAAAGCCAAATTGCTCTTGATGCAGAACAGGAATTGGCTAATGTAGACTTGACGATGCATTCGGAAACCTTGAAAGATACAGCCCCAGTATTAGAAGGAATTAAGGTATGTTTGAATGTCCAGGTCATTGATCTTCATTTACGTTTGCTTTACTGCTGTTAATGGGTGGGTTAACATAGTGTCCTAGTAACAATTTGGTTTGTGTTTTCCAATCTGAAATCTCAAGGTTTTGTTGGCATGAGCCCATGAAGCAAGTTTAACATGCAATTCCTTCATTTCACATAATATTTCGAAACAAAAATATGCCAACCACAACCAGCAACCGTGTCATGAACGTCTCTGGGCTTAGATGCATAATAACTGATACTACTTTTTATTGAGCTTAAGGTTTTCACTGTTCATTTTTTTAGTGCAAGGTATACTGAGATTAGAAACTGCTTTAGGCTTGTACTGTTGCTATTTACGTGACTTTGAAAGGACCTTAATTCCTTGTGAGAGTGGTATGAGTTTAACAAACATTTTTCTTAGTCATTCTTCTCTTTATCCAAGCTAGATTGTTACCCAGCCAAATCAGTTAACTATAGTGTTTTAATTATAATTTAAGTATGTAAAATACAAAGTAAATGCTGTTTATTTTTTCTGAAAACAAAACCTTACAAGGCAACCTAAGTTTTTTTTTTTTTTTTTAAACCACTTGGTCTGAGTTTTGGAATTAAGAGGCGTTTGGTATTAGAGAAGAAATGTTACTGCCTAGTAATGCAGCAGCCAGGGCTAATGCCTGGTGGTAAGGGTTCAAACTCTAGTGTAGCTGCTGCTGGAATTGAAATGTAATTAATAAATTTAGAATGAGTGCTAATTTTGTACTAGTGATGATGAAAATCTATCATTACTTTCAAAACCAGTCGGGCCTACTAATGTCTTTGAGGAATGGAAACTTGCCAATATTACATGATCTAGACTACATGTGATTCCACAATCTTGGCTATCTGCTTGGTAGACAAACAGGAGCCTGGAAGAACACAGCAGGCCAGGCAGCATCTGAAGGAAAGGAGCAGTCAATATTTCTGGTATTACCCTTCTTCAGGACTCTGGCAGTGAGAAAGACTCACTGAGTTCAGGTTTGAGGGAATCCGAGAACTTCTTCAAAGTGGGCATCCTTTGATGAGACTTTGCAGTGGTAAAATTTGGTTAGAGACAAAAAAAAACTACAAATGCTGGAATCCAAGGTAGACCAACTGGAGGCTGGAAGAATGCAGCAGGCCAGGCGGCATCTGGATTAAAGAAGCAGTCAACATTTTGGGTATTACCCTTCTTCAGGACTGTTCCTTTCCTCCAGAAGCTGCCTGGCCTGCTGTCTTTTCCAGCCTCCAGTTTGTCTACTTTGGATTCCTGCATCTGCATTTTTTTCTTTATATAGCTATCTGCTTAAGTGACTTGTGAACTAGCCTGAAAAATTGCTTGATTGTATCCCACTGCTACAGAAAACTCAAATAAAAATAAAAATGGGCAGATCAATTGGCATTGTCTTGGCAATCAGTTCATTTCATGTATCCTCACTACAATTCTGCTTAAAATTACCATGCTAACTTAGCCAAAATCGACCATGGACTGACGTTTAGAATCATTGTGGTGATGTTATGGCTTTGAGAAGTTTATTTTTGTTCTGTTTTTTTTTGAAGAGAGGTTGTAGGGTAGAGGTACAGAGCAGTCTACCAAAATGACTAAACAGCTTGTGAGACCTTTTTTTTTAAGTTGTAACAATGGAGGCAGCCAGGCTGAGTGTGCCCAGCTCTCTCAGACCAGGTTTTCTAGGTTTTTTTTAGTTTGTAGGTTTAGCTTTAAGCAGTCGTTGTGGGCTTGAAAAGGTAGAAGCTATCTTTGCCCTCTCTCAGCTCCAGTTTGAAGCTGGGATTTCTCTCTGGTGGTTTACCTGCGAGAAGAATTTATTTTTCTGAATTTGCCTTTTTGCCAAAGGGTGTGTGTATCGGATGTTACTATATCGGAACAGTTGATTAATGATAGTTACTGTATCTATTACTCTTAAGTTTTCCTGTAGAATTATTCTAAATTCCTCTTTCTTTGGTTATATTTTAACCACAGTGTTTAAATAAATTGTGTTTTGCTTAATGTCAAGTAGCTTGACCAATCAAATTGCATCTGGAACACAGCATATTACATCTGCATTTAAAATAAGGAAAAGTTAGGGTCTCGGCTACCATTTTAAAACATTTTGAGGGGGCATGATCTGGTCCATAACACAATGCAGAGGTGAGCTGGAATAACATTAAACTTAATTTTAAAGAAGAATCTATTGCAGGGCATATTGTTAAAAAAAAGAGTTGCACTCACAAATAAAACCCCACTTAATGTATTTGTATTCCTTCAATTACGTAATACCTTTATAACCAAAAACATTTTCATTTGTGTGCAATCCTTTTCAACAGCAGACACTGGAGTCATCACCCCCTTCAAAGTCTATAACCACTTGGAGCTGTCAAGCTGAAATGACCAACACCTCATTTTGATAATAAATAGTTACAAAATCAGTCACTCAATAATCCAAAAGTGGTAAACCTCTGGCTTATGTCTAAGCTGAATGAAATTACAAGCCATGAGTTTGTTTCAAAGATTTAAAAGGTAGAATTTTTAAGTCTCTTGACAGGTCCTCTTCGCTACTTTGTTGTTTTAACAGTTACTTTTGAGCAGTTTGGACAGTTGAGCATTCCAATGAGCTTGACAATTCATAACTTTGTGCAATTTTTAATGCACATTCATGCATACTTATAACAATTCCAAAAGGCATTGGTTTGCCTTTTCCAAAGGTGAGCTGTGACTGTAATCAAAGAGGCACCTTCCCTCTCCATGTATTCTACCCAAAAAAATGCACAAGATTCAGACCTGCTCTTACTAGATTGACACTGCAGACTTCAGGTTTCACATTCCGAGGGTGCTGAAATCCAGCTTCAGTAGAGGCTGCCGATGATGTGAATGGTCAAGTGCTTTTAACATCCGTACAGGCATGAAATGCGTCCAGATCGCTTGAAAATGAGGAAATTCCAGATAAAGAGTTGGGACTTGATCTTAGGTTCATCTTCCATTTTTTTGCCACAATAGACAGGTTTTCCATGATGGTGGAAACACATTCCACAGTAATACTACATAAATTGTTTCTCATCTGATGCCATAAACACCTCTGTCAGTCAGAGCGAATGGCCTGCAAGTCCTCAATGTTGACCTTGGAGACTAGCCTTTGAAGTCTCATGGCATCCAGTCAAACATCAGCATGTAACTTTTTACTGATTGTCATTTACTTGACCTCTCCCAGCTTATTAACCAAGATTCCTCCTTGATGAAAATTTTACAACAAAACCTGATCTAAGAGATCTCACGAAGTTCAGATCGGATCAAAGCCCTGCTGCTTCCAGTATTTGTAAATGCTTACGTGCAAGTAAGCAACTAATTGAAGGTGACTCCAGAATAATGCTTGTCAAAGGTGGCAGGGACCATCTGACCATTATCACATTGCTGTTTGTGGGATCTTCCTATGTTGCATTTCCTAAATCATGACAATGACTGCACTTCAGACATACTTAGTTGACTGTGAAGTGATTTGGGACTTCCAGTGGTCGTGGAAGATAATGTTTAAAAGCAAGTCTTTTTTTCTCACCGCTTTTATGTTTTACAATACGATGGGATATTAGTGACAGCTTTTGTTGGTGATGCAGTAATGACCATTGCCTGAAAACACGTGCTGAATTTGAAAAGATCAGTTCTGGATCCCTGCATCATATCCCATGCACAAAACACAATAAAACCAACTTATCAAATTATTGTTTGATCAGCCTACTCTCAATTATCAACGCAGTGTTAGAAGCTGTTGTTGACAGTGCCGTCAAATGGCACTTAATAATAACCTGCCTGCTGATACCCAGTTTGGGTGTAGCTGTGACCACTCAGTTACTGATCTTATTAAGACCTTGGTTCAAACATGGACAAAACCTGAATTCCCAACTGGAAGTGAGAGTGACTACACTTAATGTCAAGGCAGTTTTTGACTACGTAGTGTCAAGAAACCCTAGCAAAATTGGAGTCATTGTGAATTGAGGGGAAAACACACTATTGGTTTGAGTAATATGTAGCACAAAGGCAGATGGCTCCAAAAATTGGTACCAACCATCTGTCATCAGGCATCACTGTGAGAGTTCCTCCAGTGTACTGTCCTATGCCCAACCATTCATGAACTTTGCCTCCAACATAAGATCAGAAGTTAGGATGTTTGCTGATTGCACGATATTCGATACTATTTGTAAGTCTTCAGAGATTGAAACAGTTTCTGTCCAAATGCAGAAAAACCTGGATAATATCAGGCTTGGGGTGATACGGGGCAAGTAACGTCATGCCATAGAAGTGCCAGGTAATGACCGTTTTGAACAAGAGCGAACCCAACCATCATGCCTTGACGTTAAAGACATTAACATGGCTGAATCTTCCACTATCAACATTCTGACGGTTACCATTGACCAGAAGTTGAACTAGGCCAACTGCATAGATGTATAAAAACCGAAAGAACTGCGATGCTATAAATCAGAAATGAAAACACAAATTGTTGGAAAAGCTCAGCAGGACTGGCAGAATCCGTGGAGAGAAATCAGAGTTCATGTTTTGAGTTGAGTGACCCTTCCTTAGACCCTCAGTTCTCAGGGTTTGTTACATAGATGTTGTGGCTACAAAAGTAGATCAGAGACCCTGAATTCTGCAGCAATTAATTCTCTCAAGTACTCAAAGCCTGTCCACCAATTTACTAGGTACAATTCAGGAGTTTTGATGGAGTATTGTCTAATTGCTTGGATGAGTACAGCTCCAACAGCATTCTTGAAACTTGATGCCAGCTGGGACAAAGCAGCCTGCTTCATTGGCATCCACCTTTGACATTCACTGTCTTCCAATGCGCAGTGGTTGCAAAATGTGCCATCCACAAGATACACAGGAACAACTCATGCTTCTTAGGCAGCATCTTCCAAACCAACTATCTGTACCAGCTAGAAATTCAAGAGCTGCAGAGGGGAACCCTACCACATACAAGTTCCTCTCTAAGGCCCACACCATCCTGACTTGGAACCATATTGCTATTCTTCTATCAGGGGGTGAAAATCTGAGAGCCTACCTTGACCAGCACTTTTTTTCTGAAGAAGGGTCTAGACCCGAAACGTCAGCTTTCCTGCTCCTCTGATGCTGCTTGGCCTGCTGTGTTCATCCAGCTCTACACCTTGTTATATTTGACGAGCATTGAGTGTGTTTACACCACATAAACAGCAGCAGGCATTCAAGGCATCTCACCACCACTTTCTTGAGGCAATTCGAGATGGGTAGTGAATGCTGACCTGGCCACGGATGCTCACGTCCTGGCAATTTTTTTTTTAATAAGTATGTATCACAACGAGAGGTTCAATTTACTGCTCCCATGTACTGTGAACAGTCTTAATCCCCGTATTTAACAAAACATATCATTTTATTGGGGGCAGTTCATAGAAGTTTTGCGAGGATGATCCTCAATTTGACGGATTGCCTTATGAGCAAAGGCTGAACAGTTTGGGACTCTCCTTACTGAAGTTTAGAAAAATGAGCGGTGATCTCATTGAAACATAAGGGGCTTGACGGGGCAAATGCTGAGAGGATGTCTCTCTTAATGGGAGAGTTTAGCATCAGAGAGCATAGTCTCAGAATAAAGAAGCACCAATTTTAGACCAATTTTGAGATGAGGGATTTCTTCTTTGGGGGTTGTTAGTCTTTGGAACTCATTGGTTTGAGAGCTCTGGGGATAGAGTCCTTATGTAATATTTAAGGCTGAGATAGATTCTTGATCAGTAAGGGTTACGAGGAAAGGGCAGGAAAGTGAAAGTGAGGAATGTCAAAACAGCCATGATCCTTCTAAATGGTGGAGTAAGCTCAAGGGTTTACTTCCTGTTCCTATTTCTTATGGTCATATCATCTGTGATGTCCAGGGGCATATAGTGCGCATAAGCATACAAAGCACCTGTCTGGCCCAGTTCATTTGTATGCCACATGTGTAAACCCATGGATGTTCAGAGGATGTCGAACAGGCTTGTCGAAGAGAGATAATTATTGCTCTGGTTGATGACAACTCCTGTATCACAGCCTGTTGCTCTCCTTCACTTTCAATTATTTCATGCATGCGCCAGGCAAGTCATTAAGAGAAGTGCCTGGACAGGTCAACACAATTATTCTATGCCTGGACTGTGACCAGTAGGGGTGAATAAAAGCAACAGATCCTGTTTTTCAGTTGCTAGCACTAAGTGATGAATGAGCCTGTAGAAAGCTTTGTTTTGAGAGGGTTGCGTTTAAGGCACTGACGTTTACTCAAATTGCACTGCAGATCGGAACAAGAGGAACCAAAGTTCCTGCAATGTTTTATTTAAAAAATTCATAACTTTTAACAGTGAATTGTTATAAGTAAATACAAAACTTGACTGAAAAGTTTGAACAATGCTCAGAAGTTCTTAAATATTTGAAAAATTTTTACCATGCATTTAAGTTACATGAGTTTACTATAATATTAAACACTCTGACCTGATTTGTTTCCAAGGATATACCTTCGATCAATAATATACTTTCATGCTTTGAAGCAATATTTAAATTAGCAGAAAAAGCATCACAAACTAAAAGCTTCGGTTGCATGGCATTCCTATTTGGCCATGTATTTTAGTTGTCATTGAGGTGCAACAATAACACCAGAAACTATAATAATAGATGTGCAAAATTTATTGGCATTGAGCATTTCAGCCATTTTTCTCATTTGTTTTTCCATGCTGTCACAGTTTGAGAAATGGCAAAGATATCTGCGCATCAAGGTTGGGTGTAAATCTCTCTGTATTTTTGATATTTTGGATTATGTATATGTGCAAATTTGCTTAAGTAAACCCCTTATGCCTAAATTATCTGTTTTCTAAAACTAATCTGCTCTTCGTGATCTTAGCACTGGTCTTTCCCAGTCCAAAATACTGTGTAGATACTGCTGAGTAGATACCCTTACTATAGTTGTCTACTAAAAGCTTCTTTGGTGCTACGTCTAGAGATGATAAACAGCCATCTTGCTTATTTGTGTTCTTCATCTGTTCTGCCTCTTCAATGACATGGCTGACATGAGGAATTCTGTGTGAGATTTGAGTACTGCATAACATAATGGGCAATAATTTAAAAAGCGATAGAATATTGGAATACAAAAAGATGCAAATTATGCTACAGTTATGTATGGCTGAGGTTAGGCCTCATGTCAAATACTGCATACAGTTTTGAGCACTGCACTTTAGGAACACTGTGGAATACTTCTTGCTTCTCCTAATTGTTCTAGTAATCTCCCTTTATGCTTTCTTGTTGCGTATTCACCAATGTTTATAAACTACCCCACCCCCACAAGTTCCTTTTAATACGTCTTTGCAAACTTTCTCCACATCATCTCTGTAGTCTTTGTAGTGGAAATACCTTAATTTATTTGAGCCATTCTTCATGGGCCAGGTCTTGCTGTGAAAATAATATCATGTGAACAATATGCACTGTTATTGACATGCCACAATCAGCCAGTAACATGGAGATTAAGGTGCAGTGCAAGTTACAGTTTCCGTAATTTGCCCCAACATATGCCTCACGCAATGACACATTGCCTTTAGCTGCTCAATTTTTTAACAACTGAATGCATTTGTATATAAATTGTCCAGTGATCTTGCTACAAAAATGTTAAATCTTGTAGTATACTTGTCCTTTATAGTAAATTAATTGTTAATACTTATGCCAAATGAAGTCTGGCCCCAAAAAGGAGCAATTTAGTGTTCAGTCTGATTCCTGCATGTTATAAATTTGTTGAGATTTTATATTAGCGTTTTTTTCTCTCAGTTCATTATTCATTCTCTTTTGGTGCTTTAGTTATTTCTAATCCAGCCATTTTAATTCACTCCACTTTCTGTCTTGTTTAATTTTCAGTCCCCCTCAATAGTTGAGGTGGTATGCTACTTGGGCCCATTTTACCCAAGTCCCAGTTGCCTGATTGGTTTCACTGTGTTCATACTCCAAGTTATTTTTCTTTTAAGTTTTGAATTGAAGGACTCCGTAAAAGTCTGTAACTGGCCTCGAGGCATTTTGGTTCAACAAAACCATTAATATTTCAAACAGAACTGTCCTAAAACTATAAATTATAATTCATTCTGATTCACTGCCTTACTTTTAGGGTGAAGAGATTACAAAGGAGGAAATAGATATGATTAGTGATGCTTGTACCAAGTTGAAGGAACAGAAGAAACTACTCACCAAAGAGAAGGAAGAGCTAGAGGAATTGAAGGGAGATGTACAAGAGTATAATGAGGTAAGAAAATATTTGATTTCATCAAAATTAAATATTCATATCTATTTGCTGAATTTATGTTGAGTTTTGATTTACTTAAAGGAACATGAGTTTACAAATTAAAGAGTAGTTTCTGGCTAGACTGGCCACTTCACAAAATGAAATGGAATAATCATTAAATTACTGAGATCTGCTGAGGCACTTTTGTCTCAAGTTTATAATGCTAAATTCATTGTAAATGTATCCCGGTCTTTGCACAGTGTGCTGTGACACGATTGTTTTCCAAATGTCATTTGAATGACATGAATGTGTGACTTTAACTTTAGCAGTTTTGCCACAGGGTCACAGATTATGTCGAAGTGTCTGTTAAAAGTGTTTTATTATATTCCATTCTAGGATTTAGAAGAGATTAAGAAGGAATTTTCTAAAACTGGAAAGGAAACAGTTGTAGAAGAGTCCAAAGCTAGCAAACTATTAACGAAGAGAGTAAACCGAATGATCAGCCGAATTGACACACTCATTGTTGAGTTGGAGAAAGGCAAAGAGGTGCTGGATGATCGATTGGATAGTGATGCGACATCCCACACTGGGTATTATGCCTCATAAATAGTTTATTTTACTTATGTTGGTAATGTAAAATACTTTCTATCTGCCTTGTGGACCTAAAAGAAATTCTAATATTTCAATCTTAGAGTCATAGAAATGTACGCTTCAGTCAAACTTGTCTATGCCAACTAGATAGCCTAAATTAATCTACTTCCATTTGCCAGCATTTGGCCCTGATCCCTCTTAAACCCTTCCTATTCATATTCGCATACAGTTGCCTTTTAAATGTTATAATTGTACTGGCCCTCTCCACTTTCTCTGACAGTTCATTCCATACACGCATCACCCTCTACGTGAAAACATTGTCACTGAGGTCCCTTTTAAATCTTTCCCCTTCACCTTAAACCTATACCCTCTAGTTTTGGACTCCCCTACCCTGGGGAAAAAACTTTGACTATTCACCTTATGCATGCCCCTGTTATTTTATAAACGTCTATAAGGTCACCCCTCAGTCTCTGACGCTCTAGAGAAAATAGCCCCAGTCTATTCAGCCTCTCCCTTTACCTCAAACCCTCCAACCATGGCAACATTCTTGTAAATGTTTCTGAACCCTTTCAGTTTTCACAATGTCTTTGCTATAGCAGGGAGACCAGAATTGAACACCCTTAAGCAATGTCCTGTACAGTCGCAACATGACCTCCTAACTCCTATACTGAGTGTACTGACTAGTAAAGGCAAGCGTACCAAATGCCTCCTTCACTATCCTGTCTACCTGTGACTCTACTTTCAAGGAACTATGAACCTGTACTCCAAGGTCTCTTTGTTCGGCAACACTCCCCAGGACCTTACCGTTAAGTGTTTAAGTCCTGCCCTGATTTGTTCTACCAAAATGTAGCACATCCTATTTTATCTAGATTAGACTCCACCTGATCGAGGTCCTGTTCTTCTCCAAGGTAACCTCCTTTGTTGTCAACTACACTTCCAATTTTGCTGTCATGTGCAAACTTACGAACCATACCTCCTTTTTCACATCCAAATCATTTATATAAATTACAAAAAGCAGTGGACCCAGCACCGATCCCTGCAGCTCACTGCTGGGCACAGCCTTCTAGTCTGAAAAGCCACCAACCTCTGTCTGTCTTCTACCTTCGAACCAATTATATATTCAAATGGCTTGTTCTCCCTGTATTCCGTGTGATCTATCCTTGTTAACTAGTCTACTGTGCGGAAACTTGTTGAACGCCTTATTGAAGTCCATATAGACAACGTCCACCGTTCTACATTCTTCAGTCCTTTTCATTACTTCTTCAAAAAAGCTCAATTAAGTTAGTGAGACATGATTTCTCATGCACAAAGCCCTGTTGACTATCCCTAATCAGTCCTTGCCCTTCCAAATACATGTAAACCCTGTCCATCAGAATCCCTTACCCACCACTGACATCAGGCTCACTGGTCTGTAGATCCCTGGCTTTTCCTTACCACCTTTCTTAAATAATGGCACCACGTTAGCCAACCTGCAGTCTTCTGACACTTCACCTTAATTGTAGTAAGTCCACAGCTGTCACCCTTGATCCTTTGTGTCGCAAGAAACTATCTCCCTCCTCCCTTGAAAATACATACTGTTTTGGCCTCAACCACTTTTTGTGGTCACGAATTCCACAGGTTCACCACTCTCCTCTCAGTCCGGAAAGGTTTACCCTTTATCCTCTTAAATATGACTTCTGGTTTTGGACTCCCCTCGTCATCAGGAACGTCCTTCCTGCATCTAACCTGTCTAGTCCTGTTAGAATTTTATAGGTTTCTCTGAGACCCACCACCACAAGCATAAAACATCCTCGGGTAAGGAGGCACAGAGTATTCCAGATGTGGCCTCACCAAAGACCTTACATTTGCAGCAAGACATCCTTGTTCCTGTACTCGAGCCGTCTCGGTATTAAGGCCCATTTACAGTTTGTAGACTTTACTGCCTGCTGCATTTGTGAGCTTACTTTCAGCAACTGGTGCACAAGAACACAAAGGTCTTGTTGAACATTCACCTCTCTC
The DNA here is from genome assembly GCF_021869965.1 of Rhincodon typus. NCBI lineage: Eukaryota > Metazoa > Chordata > Chondrichthyes > Orectolobiformes > Rhincodontidae > Rhincodon > Rhincodon typus. Next base: position 26,167,682 of record NC_063332.1, on the reverse strand, counting down.
AATTTACAGCCATTCAAATAGTAATCTGCCTTCATATTTTTGCTACCAAGTGGATAATCTCACATTTATCCACAATTGTTCATCTGAAAGAGTTGAAAGTGCTATTTCCAGGAGCATTCTTCTGGTTGCGTCCTTCTGAGCCATTCAAATTATGTTGGAAAACTGATGAAGTTTTGACTGAACGCAATATTAGTGTATTTTGAGACCAGTGATGTCAATCAATAGAATTATGGCAGCTGCAAGTACAATGTCAGAATTGAACTGTTGAAAAATGGTACAGCTTCATGTCCACTTTATGCTCTGATTTTTTTGGTGCATATAAACAAAGTATCCAGAGAGATGATTTGTCCTCTGAAATGTCTTGAGAATAGTAAGGATTTTAAGCTGCACTTTAATTAAAATTTAGAAGCTTGCAGCACGATAAGTTATTTGGCATGTGTCTCCTGTGTTTTATGCCGCCAGTAGCCCTGTATCTTACCTTCAAACATCAGTTAGCTTTTTTTGCTTTAAAAGCATGCAATTGTTTTTGCCTTAACTTGCTGTCACAATGTAATGGAATAATTAAGAATTACAGTTATGGAGAAGCTGGCTGTCCTCCTTAAAATAGAGAATTAAGAGGTTTTGAAATCCGTGAAAGGTTAGGATAGAGCAAATCAAGAGAAATTATTTGCAGTGGCTGAATACAAGGAGGTTGCAGCCTTAAGATTATTGGGAAATGATGTGGAGGTGCCAGTGTTGGACTGGGGTGGACAAAATCAGAAGTCTCAATACCAGGTTATTGTCCGATAGCTTTATTTGAAATCTCAAGCTTTCAAAGCACTGCTCCTTCGTCAGGCAAACCTGTGTTTGTGCTCTGAAAGCTTGTGATTTCATATAAAGCTATTGGACAATAACCTGTTGTCGTGTGACTTCTGACATTGGGAAAAGAACCAGAGATGACACGGATTTGCAACACCCTGCCATTTGTAACATAATTAAGTTGGTGATTTGACAGTTGCCTCAAAAAGGAAATTGGATAAACGTTCAAGAATTGCAAGGGTACGGAGCAAGAGCAAGGAAGTAGAACTAAGTGAATTGTTTTTTAAAGGAGACTTGATAGTCAGTATGCTGTTCTATGATCGCATTCTCCCTACACTTCTCCATGATTTCAAGGTAGAAAATATGCTAAGTTGTTCCTTCCTAATTTGACATGCCAGCTTTAAAAATTAAATGTTGTTGCTTTATCCTCCTATTGAGTGAAACCGGGTGCACCCCATTGATAGCGATGTCTGCAAGCCATTGATTATCATAAAGTAACATTTTACATTTCTGAGCCACAGACAGTTGTCTTATTATGCACTTTTGCCAGTACTTCAACATTGTTCTCTGAATTAGCTATCAAACAGAAGTATGATATCCAAACAGCTGACTAATCTGATGCTTGAGAACAGCAAGCATCTTGAATAAATTTTTAAACACATTTGTAACACAATTAATTTTCATCAAAGCTTTTTGACGTAAAATGTAATGAAAAATCCACTAAGTTATTTGTTTAGATTGATGCTTAGCAATTTGGCTTTCATTTTGCCACAACTCCCAGCTTCTTTGTCACACTCCATCTAATTTCCACAGAGTGCTCACCAAGCTGTCAGAGATCATTTGCTGCTGTTGCCTTTTCATCAGCACCAGTGTTCATAACTCTTCTGTTATGCACAGGTTTGCATGAACGCCAAGAAATGATTGCTTGCAGAATCCATGCAATCAGCTTTTCCATCAATGTCATTTGAAATGGCTGTGAAAGACTTTCCTTTGTCTTGGTGTTTATTGTTCAAGTTCCCAACTCCATGATTCTTTAAGCAATTCTGTCTCTGGAGGAGTAAAATCGTTTTGCTTATCTAGGCATGCATTTTACATGGAAATCTGCAAACAAAATCTCAAAATCTGATTCACTGTCATTGAATAGGCAATCATGTAGTTCACCTTGATCAAAACATTATTTGTGGAAAGTTATTAGTAAATATTGCCACATTTCCTAATTGTGCAGATATGAAATGTTTGTTTTTGCAACTTTCGCACAAAGGTTTGCTTTGCAGTATTGTTGAATGTTATCTTTTGGCAGGGTTGCCTATTACGTACAAAATAAAACTCATGCTAATTTTAAATCTGAGATTTTTTTTAAAGTAAAGGTGTTCAGGGCTATGGTCCAAAGACAAGTTTATGGAGTTAGACTGCAGATCATGATTTCATTGAATGAGGGAACAGGCTTGAAGGACTGGATGACCTACTCCTGTTCCTATGTTCATGTTACTGCTTGAGTAATCCAGAGTCTCAGATTAATTTTCTGGAGCCATCGATTCAAATCCCACCATAGCAGATGGTAAGCTGTAAATTCATTAAAGCTGTGGCATTAAAGGCTAGTCTAATGGTGACCATGGAACTATCCCTGATTATCATTAAAAACTTCCCCTCTAGGGAAGTAGACCTGCCATCCTTACCTGGATGGCCTATATGGGACTCCAAACTCAGGGTGATGTTGATTCTTACGTTCTGTTTCAATTTTGTTCTCTTGACCTTTTTAATATGTTCTAGTTAAAGCCTTCCCATTCCAGCCTTCGGTTTTTGGTTACTGATTGATTTGGTTAGGACACCTCTGCTGCTTTTGAATGCACATTGTTGTGTGCTGCTGAGTCAGTGAAGCTTGTGCAGGCTGGGGGTTACAGGCAAATCTGTACAGATTTAACTTTGATCTCTGGAGATCCACAAAGTGATTGGTCATGCTCTTTATGAACTTTTAAACTGCACATGAAAAAAATCTGTTAGTGGTTCAGTTATACATTTATCTGGTTCCTGTAATGCACAAGTTGAATACTATGATGAAGAACAGCTGCCAGATCTAGGGAGATGTTTGGAATACAGTGTGTTCCAGAAATAGCACTCAGTCCTGATTTCCTTGCTTTGCTTCTGGCCTCCACTTAACTTTACTCTTGCATAAAATCACATAATATAGCAGAGATCATTCTGCTCAACCAGTCCATGCTGGTGGTTTATACTTCACTAGTCTCTGCCATCTCTTCTCTTTGAATGTTCATTGTAACTACCTATTTCCTTCATACTCATCTGCTTACCTAGCTTCCCCTTGAAACGTAGCTATATTATTTGCTTCAAACACTACCTCTAGTAGTGAGTTCGACATTCCGAAAATTCTGGATGAAGAATTATGAACTAGATTTCTTCATAACTATTTTGTGTATTTGGCCTCTACTCCATGAAAGGCTCTTTAAGATATTATAAGTTAAAATTTGAGATAACAAGGTGTAGAACTGGATGAACACAGCAGGCCAAGCAGCATCAGAGGAGCAGGAAAGCTGACGTTTCGGGTCTGGACCCTTAGAAAAAATTTTCTGAAGAAGGGTCCAGACCCGAAACGTCCGCTTTCCTGCTCCTCTGATGCTGCTTGGCCTGCTGTGTTCATCCACCTCTACACCTTGTTATCTCAGATTCTCCAGCATCGGCAGTTCCTACT
>NC_063332.1:26143155-26163780 GCF_021869965.1 Rhincodon typus | reverse complement strand
GCAGCATCAGAGGAGCAGGAAAGCTGACGTTTCGGGTCTGGACCCTTAGAAAAAATTTTCTGAAGAAGGGTCCAGACCCGAAACGTCCGCTTTCCTGCTCCTCTGATGCTGCTTGGCCTGCTGTGTTCATCCACCTCTACACCTTGTTATCTCAGATTCTCCAGCATCGGCAGTTCCTACTATCTCTGAAGAAGTTAAAATTTAGTATGTTGACCTTTTCTTGCAAGAAAACTGCACTTCAGCAGCAAGAAAAAGATGATGGTGAACTTTTGACCTTCATATCTAAGGAAGGATGTACTATCTGTATTGAAGATAGTACAGCAAAAATTTGCTGGTTTGCTTCTTGATATTACAGGGTTTATCCTATCAGAACGGACTGATATGAATTGGATCAATGCTGTCCGAAGTTTAGAATGTAAGAGGCGAATTCGTTGAAGGATACAAGATTCTGAAGGGCTTAACAAGGAAAACATAGTTTGTTTCACTTGGGGAAATTGAGAACAGAAGGGCACACTCAAAATTAGGAATTGAGGATTACAAGATTAGCCCTGACCTCATTGAATAGCAAAGCAGACTCCTAAACATGTGATCTTATGAGTTAATCATTTAAAACTGAGATGAGAAATTCCTTCACTGGATCTTTTTGAATCCTCAATGCCAGAGGGTTGTGGATATTTAGTTGATCATATTTAAGATCGGCTAGATTAATTCACAGAGATCAAAATCTAAGGATAAGGTAACAGCCATGAAAATTGAGCTGAGTGAGAAGATCAATCATGATTGTATTGAAAAGCAAGAAACTTCAAGGGACCATGTGGTCCATCTTTCTTGTATGCTTTTATGTTTACAATGATTTTAACAGCTGAGAATTGTCATCATGAAGGCTAAGCTATTGATCCAGGTTTCTAGAGAGTAAAGAAGGGAGTATAAATGTCCAGTTTCTGAAAGGAATACATTTGATGTCAGTGACAATCAAAACTTGAATGTGATGTATGCAGTAATTAAATAGGATTTAAAACAAATTGAAAAGCTTATTTTATGAGGAGATTAATTGTGATTTTTGTTTTGTTCAGTCACTTAGCGTCCTGATGTATTGGGCAATTAATCAAGGCATCTGTCAAATGTAGCAAAATTGTGGTATTGATTCTATTAACAATGAGCATTTTTGGCTGGGAACTCAATTTTAATTACATCAGATGGGCATCTGTGACAATTTGGTCACCGAATGCAGGGTTAAAACTATTTGGGAAGTGCCCGAAAACACAAGAGAACTGCTTTAGCTTGGTGTGTTGATTACAGTGTATGTGGTTGATTGGCTGCTTGGTTTGGCTATTGTGAACAAATTGGCATAAATTGTATTGCTATTTTAACCAAATTATTCATTGGCACAATTCAGCAAGGTCATCATCAACCTATGGGTCTGTTTATAATATGTTCAGCAGTTTTGTGATGTGGGTAAATGTAGTTTTAATGCTGTTTACATTGTGTTTTCCGTGCTGTATAACAATGTCTCTATGTTCAAATCTAGTTTAAGAGCAAATTTTTAACGCACTATTACTGAGGCAGTGCAATATCTCCAGATTAGTATCTCGCGAGGTCACATCAATCTGGAGCCCATTGCATAAGTCAGAGGTTCTATGGTAGCAAGTTGTAACATTGAAACCTTGTTTTACTAATTAGTTTTGAGTTGCTCACTGACAAGAAATCTTATTTTCAACTCTAATAAATCTGTCTCATGATTGTTAACTTGAGCAGCCAACTGATGCAATGTATAGTTTTCCTCCTGTCAAAAGTAATGAGAAGCATGATATGCTTGGGTTAGAGTTCGTTCTCAACCTTTGTGTCTTGTGACGGGACATATAACAGAATAAGGAGACATTAATTTAAGACTACGATGTGAAGGAATTTCTTCTTCCAGAAGGTAGTGATTGTCTGTAATTCTATATCCCAGAAGGTTATGGAGGCTAAATCACTCAAAGTATTTAAAGAGGAGGTAAATGTTTAAAATATTAAAATATATGAAAAGCTGGAATGGAAGAGGACTTGATATGGGGCAGATTAGCCATGGTCTTATAAAGTGAAAGAGTAGGTTTGAGGGGCTGAATGGCCTACTCCTGATCTTGTATCTTGTATTCTTTCGTATGTTTCATTTTATCTAGTTATTGCATAAAGAAAAAAAATGCTCTTTTAAGAGAAGAAAAATCTGATCCAGGAGTGACAGTTCATATTGGGATTCATGGGAGTATCTTGTATAGAAAGCCCAAAGGCAGGAGTAGGTAGATTCTTGATCACCAAGGGGATGAAAGATTATCGGGGATATGGAGTAATCTAGATTTAAGGTTAAATTCATATCATCATGATCTCACTGCATGATGGAGCGGTCTTGGAGAGCCAACTCTTGTACCTTTGTTTGTGTGTTCATAAAATTGTTACGTTGCCATATCTGTATTCAGGAAAAAGAAAGAACCTAGTTAAAGCAGAAGTAGGTCATTCAGCTCATCACATCTGCTCTTCCACATTCCTGCCCTTTCCCTATAATCCTTGATTCCCTTATTGATTAAAATCTGTCCATCTCAGCCTTGGATACACTTAATAATAACCAAGCCTCGATAGCCCTCTACTGTAAATAATTCCTCAGATTCACTACCCTCTGAGAGAAGAAATTCCTCTTTGTATACCTATAGCAAACCTCCCTACTTTTATACTCCATGCCCTTTGAATTCATTTGCCTTCCCTATAATCTGCTGAATTTAGATGCTAGCTTTTCCTGGTTAATTAATGAGGATGTGCAAATCCCTCTGTTTTGTAGCTTTTCTCCATTTAAATAATATTCATTTCCTCTATTCTTCTTTCCAAAATGCATAACTTCACATTTTCCCACAATATTTTCTATCTGCCAAGATTTTTCACTCACTGTCTTAATCTGGCTATATCCCTTGACTGACTTTAATCCTCACCATTCGCCTGCCCGCTTATTTTTATATTACATTCACTTTCCTCATCTTGATCATTAATATATATTGCAAATAATTGTGGTTTCTGTGGCACTATATTAATTAGTTTGCCATCCTGAAAATGCCCTCCTATTCTAGCTTTGTCTTTTATTAGTTAGCTGATCCACTATTCATGCTAATATATTACTCCCAAAACCAAAGGTTCTTATTGTATTGAATAGCCTAATGAGTGGTGCTTTATCAAACACTTTCTGAAAATCCAATTTTTTTATATCCACTGATTCCCTTTATCTATCCTGCTTATTACCTCGAAGAATTCTAATAAATTTGTCTGGCATAATTTCCCCTTCATGAAGCCATGCTGACTCTGCTTGACCATATTGTGAATTTCTAAATGCACGGCTGTTGCATTCTTTATAATAGCCTCTACCATTTTCTCAAGAACAGACATTAAGCCAACTGGCCTGTCATTGTGTTGTTTTTCTCTGCTTTGTTTTTTTGAATAAAGACATTCCAGTCGTAGTTTTCCAATTGTCTTGGACTATTCCAGAATCTAAAGAGCCTTGGAAGATTACTACCAGTGCATTCACTATCACTGTAGCAGCTTCCTTTAATTTCCTAGGATGGATCCCACAGGTCCAGGGAACTTAAGTCTTTAGTCTCATTAGTTTCCCTTGTACCTCTTGTCTAGTGATGGTGTGTTCTACTGTAAAGATTGATGCAAAATATTTAGTCAACAATTCTGCCATTTTTTTTGGTTCCCTGTTATTATTTCTTTAGCCTCACTTCACTAAGGGGCCTACATTTATTTTGGTTTCTCTCTTTGTGCGTTTAAAGAAGCTGTCACTATCCATCTTGATATTCCTTGAAGTTTCCCTTCAAAGTTTATCTTCTCCCTCTTTTTTTTTGGATGTGTTTTTTATTCGGTTTGTAAACATCCCCAGTCCTCTGTCCTGTCTTTGTCTCACTTATTTTTATTTCAATTTAATGCTATCTTTTACTTCCCTAATAAACCATAGTTGGCTATCTCCTTCCTAGAATCCTCCTTTTTTTGGGATGTACCTTTGATGTGTTGGAATCATTTTCTTAAATATCTGTTGTATTTGAACCATCTTTGCTGCTGAACTCCTTTCCCAGCCCACTGTAGCTAACTCGGCCTCTAATCCTTTGTAATTACCCTTCTGTAATCTTAGGATAGTTTAATTTATCAAATTAAATGATAAATTTAGGCATGTTATTGTCACTGTTTCCTGGGGCTCTTTTACACTGACATCATTAAACCAAGCTTCAGTGCATATCACCAGATATAAAATAGCCTGATCCCTGTTGGATCCACAACACCTTGTTCTGGGAAAATTACCTGAATACCCGCTTTGAATTCTTCCTCATGGCTACCTATGCCAATCCAACTACCTGTTTCAATTTACATGAAGACTAAACTCACCCATGATTAAAGTACTACCTTACTTACATGCTGTTGTTGTCTCCCGATCTCTTTACTGCTGCACCATGTAGCTACTGTTAGGGGGGGCCTATAGACGACTACTACAGTGTCATCTTCCTCTTAATTTCTTGCCTCCACCGATATGGATTCTATGTCTCCTGATCCAAGATTATTTCCTGCTATTGTACTTATTCCATCCTGACCAACAATGCTATCCCACCACCCCTTCCTTCCTTATCTATCCTTTTGCAAAGTCACATGCCAGAGAGGTGATGGCTTGGTAATATTATCGTTAGACTATTTCATCCAGTGACCCAGGTAATGATCTGAGCGCCTGAATCCTGGCATGGTAATTGGTGGAATTTGAATTTAATTAAATTCAGGAATTAAGAGTCTAACCATGACAATGAAACCATTGTCAAATATGGGACAAACCCATCTGGTTCACTCCTTTTGGGATAATAACTGCCTTTCTTTTATGGATAGTAAATGAAGGCCTCATCAATGAAGCTCACATTCCCATGAACAAATAATAACAAGCCCTGAATATTTAGTGCCTTTTAACCATATCTCCCTAATGACTATAAGATCTGTATTAACCTGCATTTATAGCATTGATTGATTTATTTTGTCTTGAGTACTCTGTACAGTCAAGTAAAGAGCTGTTAATCTTGCATTTTTAACCATTCTTCCCACTCTGACCATATTTTATTGTTTTTCTATATTTACGTACTCCGTCCCTTTTTTCTCTCTCTCTCTCTCTCTCTCTCTCACCTACACAATTAGCTCAATGCCCTCGATTAGGAGGAAGGATCTTGGGCAGGAGAAATGTCGGTTTACAAAGTGAGAGGATATAGCAGCCTATGCTGCTACTTGTCTTTAATTACTGTAATTAAAGAACTGTAACTCACTCAATTATAGATTAGAAATTGATGTTCGTTTAGCTTCCACTTTTCAGTGTACATGATATTCTGGTCAAATGCATGTCAATATAATTTCTAGAGACTCAGTGGGATAATAGATTTGCAAATCTGAAATTTTGGATTCTGCTGCATGGCCACTTGTCTGCTCTTCATGATAAGTTGCAATTAACTTTAATTTTTTCCTATATACAGTTTGTATTTCACCTTTAGGGAAAATATCATCAGCATCAACGAACTAATCAGTGCAATGAAGCAGATCCAGAATATCCCACAGCACAAATTACAGAAGATTGCTGAATCCCTGGATGAAAACAAGGATGGAAGAATTGATATCAATGATGTTATAAAAGTGAGTTTGAAATAAATTATAAAATGCAAACTTCTGATACTGTGCTAGACTTCAATAATGTGGCCCTAGCAAACTTTTTTGAGGAAAATGATTTAGTTTTGCAATTTTTTTCCTCTTCCATCTCTTATAAATTCAAGGAAACATTTAACTGAGAAACTATTTAGCAGTCTAAGGTTTTGGAGTAGATCTGTAAGTCGGGTTGTGGGTGTTGAGATTGGTTGGCTCGCCGAGCTGGTTTGTTGTTCCGCAGACATTTCTGCCTAGCATGAGAATTCCTGGAAGCATGGCACTCCACGAAGCTTGCTATTAATAAACACATTGAACTCGACCCCGTATACATTCCACTACGGAGGAAACCCAGAAGTGAGGCAATCCATCGCAACGGATCCCAGAGTTTAAAAACCAGGCGGGAAAACACACTGACGCTTCATCAGAGGCTGCACTGAGGATTTTACCAAGCACGGTAATGAAATGTCTGCAGAACAACAAACTAGCTCAGTGAGCCAACCAACCTCAACACTATTTAGCAGTGTTCAGTAGAGGTCTAATATATACAAAGGTATCACACATCAAACAGTTTCAATTTTTCAGGTACGTAAATTTTTACATTGCTATCCAGTAAGCTAATGTCTGTTAATATCTGACATCAGTTATGACTGCGATGGGCACCAATTGGAGAGGCAATGGCCTGTGGTATTTTCGCTGGACTGTTAATCCAGAGGCCCAGATAATGTTCTAGGGACCCGGGTTTGAATCCCGCCACGCAGATGTTGGAATTTGAATTCAATAAATATCTTGAATTAAGAATCTAATGACGATCATGAATCCGTTGTTGATTGTCGGAAAAACCCATCTGGTTCAATAATCTCCTTTAGAGAAGGAAACTGCCATCCTTATCTGGCCTACACGTGACTCCAGCCCCACAGCAATGTGGTTGACTTGTAACTGCTAACTGGGTAATAAGGATGTGCAATAAATGCTGCCAAGCTAGCGATGCCCTCATCCCGTGAATGAATAAAGGAATCTGGAAACACTGCATCACGTCCAATTCCATGACATCAGGTGCAGAAAAGTAGTGTGCTATGGAAACAGAGTTCACTTGTGGGAGAGAGGATGAGGGAAAGCAATGAACATTAGATAATTGAGCATCACCTCCCCCACTTTCCCTCCTCTTCTCTGCCACACCTCTCTTCCCCCTTCCTCATCTTTTTCTCACTCTGCCCTGTCTTCCACTCCTCACCTTTACCCTTTTGTCCCCAACGCCATCAACAACTTTGCTCTCATCGTGCCATTTTGTGTGAACTCTTCATAATCAAACTTCTTTTACTATCTAACCTCTAAATCTGCCCTGCATTATACACTTTCGCTTTTGGATACCATAAATGCTTATTGTTATGTAAATATTGGATTTTATTCAACAAGTGAAAGTTTCCATGGTCGTCATAGTTTGTTAAACATTTCTGCTGTTTTTTTCCCTCATTATTCTCTATGTAGAAATATTTCTAATGTTTAACTTCTGTGAAAACCTTACAATGTTCATTACATCATACTATATAAAAATTTGCAGTTTCATAAGTGCTATTCGTTGCTTGATTGAAATGCTGTTGTACGAATTCATGAGACAAAATGTACCAATTCTTGAACATAATTTAAAGAGTAAATGTTGACTGTCGAAAGTTTAAAAAATAAAATGTTTGTAGAACCATTGATTTTCTAACTTGTTTTGTGTCTGCAGGTGGTGAAGTTAATTGATAAGGAGGATATAGACATCTCTACCAACCAGGTTGCAGAGATTTTAGAACTGTTGCGCAAGGAAGAGAAGGTTGTCGAACACCAAAAAGCAAAAGAAAAATCAGTGAAGGAACAAGTGGCAGAAGTCCAGAATTAAACAGCTTCATCTAATAAAACACTCATGGTATCAGAATTCATCTAACTTAGTTTGATTTTTGAAATTTATTGTAAATATGCAGAGAGGAATCAGGCAGAATACTGCAGAGGAATTGTAGATTGTCTTGTGCTACAGGAATGGAATAATGTTTTCTGTTATGCCAAGAATCCCACCATTCCAGAAGCTTGGAAGCAATATGAAAGAAATGTTTCCTTGAGAATGCAGTTATGAAAAATGTTATTGTGATGTGAAAAGCTCTAATATTGTTTTTATAAATGAACAAAGCAACAGAAAAACATAGCCTCGGAGGTGATCAGCTGGTTTTCTAAAGTGCTTCCAAGTCAGTTTATGGGAATTGATGTGTTACCATACTACTTTGAAGAAGTATTTGCATTACCACAAATCTATAATCCTGGACCACTTTATCTTCAAATCTTTCAAAATTAGGTTTATTTTCAAATCTTAATCTTGTCGTATCCAGTAAAACTGATTTTCGATAAATTCTAGGAGGTGCGCTATTAAGGAAATTAGATAAATGCACCAAACCAAAGAACATTTTTAGCTCATTTTGGATACGCTAAATTCCTTTTGCATCTGAGTTGCTATTATGGTCCTTAAGGTGTTAAATCTGTCATATAGTGCATCTACTTATTTATAACAGGCATTTTTAATAAATAGTATGGATGTTAGACTACATTGGCATTGTTTACTCCTGCACACCCAGACAGGTTATGTTTTACTCTTGTGTTTGTTTACATATGTGGATCAGGTTTTAGGAATACACTCAGGTATTGCTAAGTTTATTTTTAAGTGGCTAAATTAAAAAGAAAAAGTTTGTCCCATCTTTCAGATTATATCCTTGTATTTATATTGTGATGGTTGCGGCAATCAATATGTTTATCTGTGCAAGATTGTGCTATACTAATGGATAATGATGTAGCTATTGAAATTTGAATGTTAGCTACATGTCCACCATAGAATATTTTAGTATTTTGGTGTTCATTTACCTTGCGATGGAAACAATGGATTCAGTGTGTAAAATGTTTTTTCTTCATAATTGGATCATGTTCAAAATAAACCTACACATGAATAAGATGGGAAAATACGTTAACCTGTGAATTGTACACAATTCTGGTTTCCATTTGATTCCAGATCAAGTGAAGTATATATTGATTCTTAAATATTTTTTCACTACTTGTACCAAACTAATGACAGGTCATTAATTCTATAACCTTTGTGCATAATCTGTGCTGTACTTGCACTGTTGACTTGTAAATGATTTATTTTATGTTTTTGTTTTAGATTTGACATTGATTATTTGACTAAAGCTAATATTAGTCTCACTGATCATAGTGACAAAGTGTATGCATGTTTTGATGGCATTTATCGTGAAAACTGCATATTTTGGTTTGGAATTGTTTTGGATTTTTTCCCCCAAACCTAATTAGGAAAGTTAACTTTTATGGCGTTGCTTTAGTCCTTTTTTATATATTTCTGATTTTTGTTTTTGCATGACCATAGCCCGCTTTCTGATCCTTTACTGAAACTTTCAAATTCAGATTTATTATTCCCCTCTAGTTATTTCTAACTGATTATTTTAATCATCAAACTGATTATTTAAGAATGAGCTGTTTATGGTTCAGATGATTATGCTGTGGAAATAAGATCTGTAAAACTTAATGCTTTTCACATCAGACCGGCTTAATATGTATGGTAACCTCATCAGGCTGGGAAAGGACTCTCCCTAAATTTGTTTCTAACATTGAAAGCAATTGGATTGCGCAGTATGCTGCATCAAGTATTTGCACATTTTGCTGTTTGCAATTTCTGCATCATTCTCAACAGCCGACTAGGTTCACACTTGCAAGATATTCATTAGTTTCCATCAAGTATTTTGTTGCAACACCAAATGTGGAGAAACCTTGGTTTGGAATTTTATTTCCTCCCCAAACCTGTTCTCAAGTCCCTGTACAGCCCTTCCAATTATTGTGTAATAATACCCGGTGGTATACAGAATATATCCTTTTCACTTCTGGCCTGGATTCAAATCAAGCCAGAAATGATGATATGTTTGATAATGATTTAAAGTTGCATTAAATTCATTATCTACCTGGGATTATATGCAAGATATAGCTGGTGCAAAGAATGTAAAATGTCACAGCATTTAAATTACAGTTTGCTGCTCGGTGGTTTGGAGCTGAGTTGGAGAGAGCTTTCCTTTGCATTTGGCTGTATTATACCCAGAGTGGAGCTACTTAATTATGACACTAAGTAAAATGTAATATGTTTTGATGGAGAACGATAGAAAGAAAAATCGAAAGTCACGGACATCTCACCTTCTTTTAAAGAAAAGGCACAAGAAACTAGGCACTCTGAAAATTTGAGAATGATATGATGGACTTCATTTAGTAACTGCAATATAAATAATTTTCTCCTGTAGAGTAAAGTAGAAGTACTAATCAATCTGCACACCTTTATGAAATTTAAAGGGGAAAGTATTAATTTCACAGCCAAAATGATTTTTTTTTTTGCCTGTTGAAAATATCCCATTCTGAGATGATGAATTAAGTGCTAGTTATGGTATAAAATACTGAAATGTTGTATGTTGTAGGCTCTAGATCATTGTCTTAGTAAATACAGGCATTGACCCTGCTGTAATAACTTGTTCCTGCTAAAACATGAATGTGTGCAGAAATGTTGCACTGATCTTTGGAAAATATAAAACATTTTTTTAGAAGTTATATGAAAACAATAGACTGGATTTGGAAGCAGTTAAGTTCAAAGAAATTGGGCATTTGTGTATAAAAATTGGAAAATGAATTAAAGTGCACAAAGATTTAAATCCTTACAAATCTTCCTTTATTTTTCTGACAATTATTCCATTTCTTCTCTTCTCCCCCAGCCCCCACCTTTTTCCCATCCCAACAATTCAATATTTCTTCTCCCAACCACCAAAGATTTCTCTGCCGATTGGCCAGAAACTAGCAACGATTTTATGGTTGAGTTTTTAAGAAAGTAACCAAGAAGGTTGAGGCCAGCGTGGTTATATTGTTTATTTGGACTTTAGTAAAGCCTTTGACAAATTTCTGCATGGTAGACTAATTAGTAAAGTTAGAGCACATGGAATTCAAGGTAGGTTGCAAATTGGATACAAAATTGGCTTAATGGCAGGAGAGAGTGGTGATGGAGTGTTGTGTTTTTTAGGCAGGAGGCCTGTTACCAACAGTGTTCTGCAGGGATCAGTACTGGGTCCACTTTTGTCTGTCATTTTATATAAATAATTTGGATGAGCATATAGCAGGCATAGTTAGTAAGTTTGTGGATGGCACCACAATTGGTGGTATAGTGGACAGTGAAGAAGGTTTCCAAAATTTGCTGGACTCTGGGGCAGTCCCAGCAGATTGGAAAACAGCAAATGTGACGCCACTGTTTAAAAAGGGAAGTAGACAAAAGATGGGGAATTATAGACCGGTTAGCTTAACCTCTGTAGTGGGGAAGATGCTTGAGTCTATTATCAAGGAAGAAATAACAAGGCATCTTGATAGAAATTGTCCCATTGGGCAGACGCAGCATGGGTTCATGAAGGGCAGGTCATGCTTGACAAATCTTTTGGAATTCTATGAAGACATTACGAGCGAGGTGGACGATGGGGACCCAGTGGATGTGGTGTACCTAGATTTCCAAAAGGCCTTTGACAAGGTGCCACACAAGAGGCTACTGCATAAGATAAGGATGCATGGCATTAAGGGTAAAGTATTAGCATGGATAGAGGATTTTGGTTGACTAACAGGAAGCAAAGAGTGGGGATAAATGAGTGCTATTCTAGCTGGCAGTCAGTGACTAGTGGTGTCCGTCAGGGATCAGTGTTGGGACCGCAATTATTTACAATTTATATAATTGATTTGGAGTTGGGGACCACGTGTAGGGTGTCCAAGTTTGCAGATGACACTAAGATGAGTGGCAGAGCAAAGTGTGCAGAGGACTGTGAAACTTTGCAGAGGAACATAGATACATTGAGTGAGTGGGCAAAGGTCTGGCAGATGGAATACAATGTAAATAAATGTGAAGTCATACATTTTGGTAGGAGTAATAGTGAAAAGGATTATTACTTGAATGGTAAAAAGTTGCAGCATGCTGCTATGCAAAGGGACCTGGGTGTCCTTGTGCATGAATCACAGAAGGTAGGTCTGCAGGTACAACAAGTAATTAGGAAGGCAAATGGAATTTTGCCCTTCATTGCTAAAGGGATTGAAATAAAAAGCAGAGAGGTTATGTTGCAGCTGTACAAGGTGCTGGTGAGGCCACACCTGGAGTACTGTGTGCAGTTTTGGTCTCCTTACTTGAGAAAGGATGTATTGGCACTGGAGGGGGTGCAAAGGAGGTTCACTAGGTTGATTCCAGAGTTGAGGGGGTTGGCTTATGAGGAGAGACTGAGTAGATTGGGATTATATTCATTGGAATTCAGAAGATTGAGGGGGGGATCTTATGGAAACATATAAAATTATGAAGGGAATAGATAAGATAGAAGTAGAGAGGATGTTTCCACTGGCAGGTGAAGCTAGGACAAGAGGGCATAGCCTCAAGATTAGAGGGAGCAGATTTAGGACTGAACTGAAGGAATTTCTTCAGGCAGAGGGTTGTTAATCTATGGAATTCCTTGCCCAGTGAAGTAGTTGACGCTACTTCAGTAAATGTTTTTTTAAAAAAAAAGTAGATTTTTTTTTAACAATAAAGGAATTAAGGGATACGATGAGAACGCGGGTAAGTGGATCTGAGTCCACGAAAGGACCAGCCATGATCTTATTGAATGGCGGAGCAGGCTCGAAGGGCCAGACGGCCTACTCCTGCTCCTAGTTCTTATGTTCTTATGTTATCTAAGAGTATAAAGAGGGTCTTGATCAATTAGGTCAATCAGCTGAGGAGTAGCAGATGGACTTCAATATGAATAAATGCAAGGTATTGCGTTTTGGTAAAGAAAGCAAAGACAGGACTTGTACAATTTAAAAGTGGGGCCTTGGGTATTGTTGTAGCGCAGAGACTCCGAGGGGTTCAGGTACATAATTCTTTGAGGTTTGCGCCACATATAGACAAGGTGGTTAAGAAGGCATTTAGCTCACTTGCCTTCATTGCTCAGACGGAGTATAGGAGTTGGGACATAATATTGTGGTTGTACAGGACATTGGTGAGGCCTTTTCTGGAGGACTGTTTTGGTTGCCCTGTTATAGGAAGGATATTTTTAAGCTGGAGAGGGCTCCGCGAGGATTCTGAGGAAGAATCACTTGACCCAAAATGTTAACTCCAATTCTGTCCACAAATGCTGCCAGACCAGCTGAGCTTTCCCAGCAATTTCTGTTTTTGCCTCAAAAGATTTTGCAGGACGTTGTCGAGAATGGAGAGTTGAGTTATAAGGAGAGGGGTGGATAGGCTGGGATGCTTTTCAGTAAAGTGTAGGATGTTGAGGGGTGACCTTTTATTGAGGTTTATAAAATCATGAGTATAGATAAGGTAAATGGCTAATGTCTTTTCCCTAGGTTGGGGGATTTCAAGACTGGGGGACATATTTTAAGGTGCAGTGAAAGATTTAAATAAAGACATGAGGGGCAAATTTTTTTTTACACAGTTTGTGTGTGGAATAAACTTCCAGAAGTGGTGAATACAGGTACAGTTAAAACATTTTTTAAAACACATGGATAAGTTCATAAATAAGAAATGTTGGGAGGGATATGGGCCAAGCACAGGCAGGTGGGTCTAGTTTAGTTTGAGATTATGATTGGCATGAACTGGTTGGACTTGAGGGTCTGCTTCTGTGCTGTATGGCTGTGATTGTCTCAAAACAATTGTGCCGTGAATGCTGTCTCTCTCTGCTAACCCAATTACCATCATTGAGATAATTGGTGTAGCAACAAGTATTAAATAAAAACAGATAAGCTTCAAGCGATATTACTAGTTCTGGATGATTACGGTATGCATTTAGATCCAGTGGTAGATCAATTCTGATCAGGACACATCACCATTGTTGACATGTGCAATTCAGTCTCTGCTACTCTGCTTTCAAAAGTGCCTCTCTGAAAAAGGTTTCAGTTGGAGATTTGCTTCTGAGTCATTGCATATATACATAATCTCAGATGCAATCTCCCTAACCTTGGAGACATTCTGTCTCTTGAAGATATTCTCTAAGAACGGAGATCAACTGGGCAGTAATGTATTAGAATATTAAGAACATAATGAGGAAGACCGCGACAAAATTTAAAAACAAATGGTATAGGAAAACTGACTTGAATCTGGTCCAGTTCTGAGGAAGGGTCACTGGACCCGAAAAGTTAACTGATTTTTTTTCTTCACAGATGCTGCCAGACCTGCTGAGTTTTTCCAGCAACTTTGTTTTATGTTCCTGATTTATAGCATCTGCAGTTATTTCGGTTTTTATTTGAATCTGGACATGTAAGATACTGCATTTCCATTCGAATCATGTGGCCACTTAATCGTTGGGAAATAGATACATGTCATACGTATGTGGACTATTGCCTTTGAATTGAGTAGCTTGCTCGACCATGTTAGAAACTATTATTAAATAAGTTTTATAGTAGGGGCTTGGATAAAGTCAAGGTAATCAGGCAGAGCTGACATTGTTTTGTGAGAGGGAAATCATGTTTGTCCAACCTGTTGGAGTTCTTTGAGGATAAAGGGGAAGGGGTGAATGTATTGTGTTTATATTTCCCAAAGGCATTTCGGAAGGTGGCACATTAAAGGTCATTGTAGGAAACATAAATATATGGGAACACCACTGCTTATAATCGTTCATCAGCCTGACTTGGAATTATGTTGCTGTTCCTTCAGTGTCATTGGGCCAAAGTCTTGGCACTCGCTCTTTAACAGCAGTGCGAGTCTATCTATAGCACATAGATTGCAACCTTTCAAGAAGGCAGCTTATCACCATCACCTTCTCAAGGGCAAATAGGAACTGGCAATAAATGTTGACCCAGCCAGTGATGCCCCACGTCCCATGTGTAAATAAAAAAAAAAAAAATGCTCGTGGCATAGGAAGTGGCAGTTTGGCATGGAATAATCGTAGGCTGGCTAATAGGAAACAGTAGGAATAATTGGTTCTTTTTCAGATTGGCAAGTTGTAATGATTGGTGCTGGGACCTCAACTGACTACAATACATATACATAAATGACTTAGATGAAGGAATGGAAGGTACTGTTGCCAATTTCGCTGACAACAGAAATGATGGGTAGGAAAGTAAGTTGTGCGGAGGTCATAGGGAAGTTATAAAAGATATACATAGGTAAAATGAGTAGAGAAAGATATGGAAAATGGAGTAAAATTTGGGAAAATACAAAATTGTCCATTTTGGCAGGGGAAATAAAAAGGCATGGTGTTATGAAGTTGGGTAGAGTATTCATGAATGGGAAGGTAGGAAATTAGAATTTGTTGGTAAACAATGATCATGGGGGAAAAAAGAATGCCATGGTCCCTTTAAGAGCTTGTGCTTTATCTGCGCTTGGAAGTTTATAAATGCAGGTGCACAGAGTGACCGAATGGAAATATTTTGTATTTTTTGGGTTCCCCCTCAGCTTTCTCTGCTCTAAAGAAAACTCAAGCTTATCTAGCTTCACTTCTTGCTGAAATTCTGCATCCCAGGCAATGTCCTCGTGAAACGCCTCTGTACCCTATCCAGTGCGATCTATAGTGTGACAACCAGAACTGCGCACAGTACTCCAGCTGTGGCATAATCAAAATTTTGTTCAGCTCCAACATAACCCATCTGCTGTTATAATCGATGCTATGACTGATATAGGCGGTTTGACTTTAGAACTCCCTTCCCAAAAAGGTGGTGGAGACAGAGTCCTTTAATATTTTAAAGGTAATTGCAGATAGAATCTTTTACTCTCTTACTTAACAAGACTACAGTCGGTTCTATAGATCTGTGATAGTTGTGTTCCTGCGCAACGTTGCATGAGAGAAAATTGCATATAGAAAAACAGGGCCTATAGGAAAAGCAGGGTTAAGGGCAGACCAGCAAAAAAAAAGCTCAAAAAGCACTCAAAAGCCTAAAACAAAGGATAGCACAGTTTGAATAAATGTTTAATTCATATCCTAATGAAATAAAAGTAAATTTAACACCTTGGAAAAAAATGTCAAGATGACTTGACGGGCAGGAGGTTTTGAGGTTGCTCTTGCTAGTGCAGGGACTGAGGGTGGTTGTCGTCGTCATCATCATTATTTCCGGTTGCAGAGTTAGGGTGACAAATAGTTAATCTAGAAGTGGATGGCTGAGGTTGATTGTCTCCTGACTGTTTACACAAACTATATAACGTTCTAGCTTCTCTTTCAGTGTTATAGCCTTTCTTTTATGTTCACCACCTGCAATTTTATCACCAGGACGTTTCTTGCTAACGTTCTTGACCCTTTGTCCTTGCATTTTTGTGGGTAACAGGGCAAAACTTGCAAAAAAAAAACCAAAAATCACAGAGTACTATATCTCTCTCAGAAAGTGCTTCACAACAAAGTCCACAAAAGGATCATGTGATGCTGGCACGAAAACCCTTTTCGTGCTAACATTGCACGTGCTCAGGACAAAGCCTGCAAAACGATCGTGTGATGTCAACATATACTCCTCCACGCACCAATGAACTTGCGTTATAGCCGATACAAGTTCACGTTTTAGAAATAGCGTTGCCTGTTCGTCAGTCGCATTAGAGCCCATTTGCTTTGCTGGAACAAGATTGCAGATCTGAGGTTCCAATCAGATCAAATTTATTGAATAGTGAAGCAGATTCTCATGGCTGAATGGCCTATTCCTGTTCCTAATTCTTATATTTGAATGAAGCAGGTTCACAGAGGCAGAATTAGAGGAATTCGTCAATATCTTCAATTATTATCACTGCTTCTTTAAACTTAAAGGAACATCACACGAGGAAAGCATTAATTTTCTAGATACCATGATATTTAAATTGGCACAAGACAACAGGTATAATTTCACAACAAATGACATGACTGTACATAAAACTTAAGCACACTTTGAAATCTCAGTTGTATGTTTCTCTAACATAGCCATTGCATTTCAAGTAGTTTACATTATGAGAGATGCTTTCATACGTGTTAACCTATTGTTCAATATAAATTATCCAGCTGACATGGTGTTCAGTACAAAAACATTCATTACATTTCCCC
This sequence comes from Rhincodon typus, assembly GCF_021869965.1. Classification (NCBI taxonomy): domain Eukaryota; kingdom Metazoa; phylum Chordata; class Chondrichthyes; order Orectolobiformes; family Rhincodontidae; genus Rhincodon; species Rhincodon typus. Next base: position 26,147,044 of record NC_063332.1, on the reverse strand, counting down.
ATAGTGTAGCTCCTAAACACCTAGAGCTAGAGATTCCACACTCATTTGCAAATAATTCATTAGGTAGGTGTTTAAAAGCTTGGAACAGCTCCCTTCCCTCTGTAGCTTCTATCTCTATCCCTCCCACTCCCTCTCTCCCTATCTTTCTTGTCTCCCACCTTCTCTTTTGCTCAAATTCAATCTTATTACACTCAGTCCAAACTATCTCATCCCAGCCTTGCTCCCCCATCCAGTAGCCTTGTTTCCAGTCTGCAGCCATGCCAACTCTGTTTCTCATTCCTTTCATCCCACGCTACATCAGAACTTGCTGCCTGCTGCTACTCATCACTACAGGCTGTTTCATTCCTGCAAATGCAAGAGACAACCAGTCTGTGATTGAAGCAGCAGCTGTCCACCTATTCTCTCTATTCTATTTAGCAATGTACAACTTACAAGATTGCATTTACCAAGGCATTTCTTATGGCTTTTTGGTGGCAAGTTCATCCACTGCCCCCATGTAGTTTGAATGTTGCTGTAGACCTGGAGTCGTACAAAGGTCAGACCTGGTAAGTGTAGCAGATTTCTTTCCCTAAAGGACAGTAGGTAACTAGACGTGTTTTTATAACGACTGACGGTAACTTCATTGTCAACATCGCTACCAGATTCCAGTGGTGCTTTATCCACATGTTCCCAGGACATTAATCTGGTCCCCTGGACTAAAGTGCCACAGCAATGGTATTCGTTGTTTAGTATCACTGTAGAGCTAAGATTAATTGGAAGAGGACAGAGCACAGATAGAACTTTTCATTTGTTTATTTTAGGTTTGGAACCTAAAATATGTTATAGATATGAAAAATGTTAATATGCAAGATAAATACTTAAGGAATGGAAATTAAAAGGATATTGGGAAATTGGGTTATAGACAAAAGGCAGGAAAGTGGAGTTGAGAATAAACAGATCAGCCATGACCTCATTGGAGAGTCGATGGGCTGAATAACCTACATCTGCCCCATATCTTATGGCTATGAGAACCAAGTGGACATATAGAATAAGACAACTACTAATGTGGAGTGGTAAGGATCAATGTGAACTTCTTGAGAAAACTGTCCTGTTTCTGTGTTGTAGGTTGGAATTTCACTGGTACCCTCTGGATAGCACTGTTGGGACAAAATGTGGGTTTTGATCCTAGGCTCAGTTAGGCTGCTGCCAGGACCAATGTTCTGTTAAAGATGATAGCCTCCCTGTCTGAACTATTGACTGAATCTCAGGGCTGGCCGATTGGCAATGTTGACAGAGCTGCCTACTGAGGTGACTGGGGTGACCTGATCGCAGTCTTCAAGGTATTAACAGGAAAACACGGTGTAGATAAAGACAAACTATTTCCACTGCTTGAGGATTCTAAAACTATAGGGGGCATAGTCTAAGAATATGGGCCTCACTGTTCAAAAGAGATATTAGCAAGCATTTCTACACACAAAAGATGGTGGGCGTTTGGAACTCTATTCCACCAATGGCAGTATAAATTGGATCCATTGATTATTTTAAACCTGTGATAGATAAATTTTGTTCAGCAAAAGTATTAAGGGTTACAGGCCAAAGGCAGACAGATGGAGTTAGGCCACAGATCAATCATGATCTCATTGAATGGTGGGACAGGTTCAAGGGGCTGAATGGCCTACTCCTGTTCCTATGATGTTGCTGGATTAGCAATCCAAATGCCCACACTAATACTCAACAGACAAATTAAAATTTCATAGTGATATTTTAAATTCACTTAAGAAATCTGTAATGAAATGGATCCCTTTAAGGGACAGCTTCAGTAAGCTGAGTAAAAAGGATTGTATTATATTTATGCTCAATAGTGACACCAATATCAGATGTGGAATCAGGTAACGGGAAGGGAAGTGTATTTGTGGTATATGTATTGAAAGGAGCTAAATTTGGAGAGTCGAGTACAGGGGGACTGAAAAATCAGAAGCTATATGCAAGAGATTGTTGAGGTAAATGATCTCTGAAGCAAATGAGACCAAACTGGGGAGGGTGGAAGCCAAAACCAAAGACTGCAGTAGAAGAGAATACCACTCAGATAACAGCAGCGCCTGTCATATGCCATTATCACTAGTAAATGAAGAATCACTGCCCTAAATATATAACCACCTGATTTGAATCTGGTATTTCAACAAATGCTCAATGATGTGTATTAACCCACAGGGTCAACAGTCACTTTTTTTTTTCTCTAAAATTGAATTCCTTTGAGAAAAGGTTTGAAGCATTGAGTTCACAGTTCACAGTTAAAATTAATCTTGATTTAGGTGAAGATATCCAAAACGTATGTTGCAGAAATATATCGTAATTTAAAATTCATGCATTTCATATTCACTGCAACATCACATAATTGTAATTTAAGAGTTAAGTCTTAAATTCAGAAAGTAATGACAACAAAAGAAAAAAATGTTTAAAAGTTAATTTCTCAAAGTATATGCAGGGCCAGGAGAAACCTTGATTTGGATGTCAAATGTTTTCCTGCAATTTAGTTTGGAAAAGAGACCATGTCACACCCTTTAAAAGTAAAATTAAACTGAAGGTGGTGATTTTCAGCTGAAAGAGAAATTACTTGCCTTTGTCTCCAGCAGATGGGGCAATGAAACAACGTCTGCACTTATTGGATAGGCCATTCACCACCAACGATTTATACCAACAGATCATCCTCAGCATTACAAACAGAAGTGATCTTCATTTTTCTACACTCTGGATTTTTACAAGAAAATATGAATAGAGAGGTGTGACAGGAAATAAGTGTAATGCTTAATGAATGTATGTTCCATATGAAAAGGCTGGAAGACACTATAATTGTTATATAAAAATATATTTGTTCGTGCGTGACTTGGATATGGGATTCATGCATTCTCCTTGTCATTGTAGGATTTTAAACTTGTATGTTCTTTATTTTAAATTATATGGAGATGAACAAAGTTAGGATAGCTGGTTCTCAAGAATCGGGATTTGAAATAAGGAACGAGCGAGTCCTAAATCTTGGAGAAGATTCAGGAGCAGCTATTCGGTCAAAAGGACTATGATCTCTCTGTTAATCCAATTTTGCTTATGGGTTGCTTCACATCAAAGGAGTTTTCTGGTCTTTGAAATCTGGCCTTTTCTGGAGCTTATCAGTGCACTCACTGAAACTAGAGAGAGAGAGAGATTTATGGATCTGCTACTTCGGGAGGCAGCAGCCCAGAAAACATTAGTGAATGAGAAATGGTCAGGACTGTCCACAGGATGTAAGACAGTCATATCCATTATTAGTCCTTGTTTATCCTGAGTGCATTATGCCAAACGTTTTGTGGGACTGGTGTCACAGTTGGATCAAACTAGATAAGAGTGGTAAATATCTCATTTGAAAGAGATCAGTGCAGATTTACAAATCGGTGAAAAGTTGAATGAAATTCTACAAACCCCTATCAGGGGATTATTGGAGTTCACAATCCCTGGGGTGGTTTGTCCACTGCTATAGCCACCACGCTAATATATTGGTCCATCAAAACAAGAACAAAATTGCATTTGTGCACCATCTTTCCGATCGGTATCGAGCCTGAGATATTCACGTCAAATTCTGTTCACCCTTTGATTACTGGCTTACATCAGCTTGCTATCTGGCAATACCTTGATTCTAAAATTCTCATCCTGGTTTTTCAATTTCCTCCATATCAATATCTGTAAATTTTTCACAAAAGAAAGCCGAAATTGCTGGAAAAGCTCAGCAGGTCTGGCAGCATCTGTGGAGAGAAATCAGAGTTAACGTTTGAGGTCGAGTGACCCTTCGTCAGAACTGATGTTAGCTAGGAAAATGAGATAACAAGGTGTAGAGCTGGATGAACACAGCAGGCCAAGCAGCATCAGAGGAGCAGGAAGG
>NC_063332.1:26110341-26142755 GCF_021869965.1 Rhincodon typus | reverse complement strand
CCTTCCTGCTCCTCTGATGCTGCTTGGCCTGCTGTGTTCATCCAGCTCTACACCTTGTTATCTCAGATTCTCCAGCATCTGCAGTTCCTACTATTTCTTAGCTAGGAAAATGTTGCTTTATGCGCAGAAGATAGCGTGGGGGAAGGGGGTAAGGAGTAAATGAAAGATGGGTATACAGCCCAAAGAGAGAGACGAACAGTTGGACAGACAAAGGAGTGGACAACGATCTGGCTAGGAGGGTGAATAGCTATTAATGGGGACTGTTAGTGGCTATAACAATGTGTTGTTCATAATAGCAGACTATGTGATAACAAGGCCTGGCAAGTGGGAGTTAGGGTAAGGACATGGGAGATTTCAAATACTAAGGTTATTGAACTTGATATTGAGTTCTGAAGGCTGCAGGGTCCCCAAGCAGAAAATGAGGCGCTGTTCTTCCAGCTTGTCCTGAGCTTCACTGGAACACTGCAGAAAGTCTGAGGTAGACATGCTGGTGAGAGAACAGCATGGTGTAATGATGTGACAGGCAACTGGAAGCTCAGGGTCTTTTTTGCTGACAGAAATTTTTCCCTTGATTCCACCCTCTGAGCTCCAACTCTAATTGTGACCTCTTATTCACTTCTTGTTTTAATCACTTCACCAATAGGTAAAGGAAAATCCAAAAACATTTATAAGTATGTTCAGGGCATGTGCATAACAAGAGAGAGTGACGGACACTAGCTTTAGGGACGTAGTTACACTACAGGTCCAGACAGATAGGTGGGTGAATGCCAGGAGAGGCAGGCAGGTACTGCAGGAGTCTGCTGTGGATATTCCCCTCTCAAACAGGTGTACCATTATGGATACTGTTGGGAGGTATAGCCTCTCAGGTAACGGTACAAGCAGCAGCCAGGCCTATGGCACCACAACTGGTTCTGCTGTAGAGCAGGGTGGGGAAAAGTCCTGGCGAGCGATAGTAGTGACTCAATAGGCAGGGGTGCAGACAGGCATTTCTATGGCTGTGAACAAGACCCTAGGATGGTGTGTTGACTCCCTGGTGCCAGGGTCCTGGACGTCTTGGAGCAGGTACAGGGCATCCTGAAACGGGAGAGAAAACAGGCAGAAGTCATTGTCCACATTGGCACTAATGACACAGGTAGGACGTGGAAAGATGCCCAGCAAGGACGATTCGAGAAGTTAGGTAGGGAGCTAAAATGCAGGACTACCAGGCTAGTAATCTCAGGATTACTACCTATGCCGTGGGCTAGAGAGGCTAGGAACACAGAGCGCAGTTGAACAAATGGCTGCAGAGCTTGTGTAGGAGGGAGGGCTTTAGATATATGGATCATTGGGATGTGTTCTGGGGAATGTGGGACCTGTACAGGAAAGACGGGTTGCACCTGAACTGGAGGAGGACCATTGTCCTGGGTGGAAGGTTTGCTAGAACTCTAGCCAGCGGGAGGGTTTAAACTAGTGTGGTAGCGGGGTGGGAACTGCAACAACAGGCCAGTAAGTGCAGGGTCTGGGGACGAAAGAGAGACTGAGATATGAATAGCACAGAGAGAGAGCAGGCACAGGGAAGTCATGGGACTCAGAGGGACTGGAGGACAGGAATGCATTCACTTCAATGCAAGAAGTATAGCAGGTAAGTCAGATGAACTAAGAGCATGGATTACTGCATGGAATTATGATGTCGTTGCCATTACAGAGACTTGGTGAAAGGAGGGACAGAACTGGCAGCTTAACATTCCTGGATATCACTGTCGAAGGGACAGAAAGGGAAACAAAAGGGGTGGGGGAGATGCACGGCTGATTAGGGATCACATCACAGCCGTGTTGAGGGAGGACGCATCGGAGGGATCTTGCGGTGAGGCATTATGGGTGGAGCTCAGGAATAGGAAGGGTGACATCACAATGTTGGGAGTTTTCTATAGACCTCCCAACAGCCCACGGGAGATGGAGGAGCAGACATACTCTGGAAAAGTGTGAAAAGAGCAGCGCAGTTGTGGGTTACTTCAACTTTCCTCTTATTGACTGGGAATCCCTCAGAGCCAGGGGCTCGGATGGAGAGCAACTTGTTAGATGTGTCCAGAAGGGCTTTTTGAGGCAGTATGTTGACAATCCAACCAGAAAGGAAGCCATACTAGACTTGGTCCTAGGGAATGAGTCAGGACAGGTGATTGATGTTTCAGTAGGAGATCATTTTGGGCTTAGTGACCATAACTTCATAAGGTTTTGAGTAGTCATGGAAAAGGACACAAGTGGCCCTTGGGTGAGGGTGTGTAATTGGGCAAGGGCCAATTACACCCAAATTAGACAGGAACTGGAGAATGTGGATTGGGAGCAGTTATTTGAGGGTAAATCTACGTCTGGCATGTGGGAGGCTTTTAAAGACCAGTTGATTAAAGTGCAGGACATGCACGTCTCTGCAAAACTGAAGGATAGGAATGGCAGGATTCAGGAACCATGGATGACAAGTGAAATTGTAAACTTAGTCAAAAGGATAAAGGAAACATACAATAGGTCTAGGCAGCTACAAAGTGACGAAGCCCTGGAGGAGTACAGAGAAATTAGGAAGGAACTTAAATGCAGAATTAGGAAGACTAAAAGGGGCCATGAAATGTCTTTAGCAAACAGGGTCAAGGAGAATCCCAAGGCTTTTTATGCTTATGTTATGAGAAGAAGGGTAACAAGGGAAAAAGTAGGTCCCCTCAAGGTCGAAGGAGGGAAGTTATACATGGACCCCAGAATTGGGAGAGATCCTTAATATGTACTTTGTATCGGTATTCACTGAGGAGAAGGACATGACTGATGTTGAGGTCAGTGATGAGTGTGTGAATACTCTAGAGAATGTCAATATATTAAAGAAGGAAATTTTGGGTATCTTAAATTTTAATACAAGTCCCCAGAGCCAGATAGGATCTATCCCAGGTTACTGTAAGAGACAAGGGAAGAAATAACTGGGGTATTAGCAGATGTCTTCACATCTTCCTTGACCAAAGGTGAAGTTCCAGAGGACTGGAGATTAGCCAAAGTTGTTCCCTTGTTTAAGAAAGGAAGCAGGAATAATCCAGGAAATTATAGGCCAGTGAGCTTGATGTCTATGGTGGGGAAGCTCTTGGAGAAGATACTGTGGGACAGGATATGTGCACATTTGGAAGAAAATGGACTAGTTAGTGACAGGCAGCATGGTTTCATATGGGAAAGATCATGTCTCACCAACCCAAGTGAAATTTTTGAAGAGGTGACAAAGATAATTGATGATGGAAGAGCTGTGGATGTAGTTTATATAGACTTTAGTAAGGCATTTGATAAAGTCCCACATGGCAGGTTGGTACAAAAGCTAAAATCACAAGGGATTCAGGGTGGGCTGGCTAGATGGATAGAAAACTGGCTTGCTTTTAGAAGACAGAGGGTAGCGGTGGAAGGTGTTTTTCAGAACGGAGACTGGTAACTAGTGGTGTTCCACAGGGGTCAGTCTTAGGTTCTCTGTTGTTTGTCATATATATAAATGATCTGGAGGAAATTGTGGGTGGTCTGATTAGTAAGTTTGCAGATGACACAAAGGTTGGTGGAGTTGCTGATAGTGCCAATGATTGTGAAAGGATACAACAGGATATAGATAGATAGATTGGTGACTTGGGCATGGCAATGGCAGATGGAGTTTAATCCAGACAAAAGCGAGGTGATGCATTTTGGAGGATCAAATTTAGGTGTGAATTACACTGTTAATGGCAGAACCCTTAGGAACATTAGCATTCAGATGGATCTGGGCTTGCAGGTCCACAGTTCGGTGGCCCAGTGGATTAAGAAGGCATATGGCATGCTTGTCTTCATTGGCTAGAGCATGAAGTATAAGAGTTGGCAAACCATGTTGCAGCTATATAAAACCTTTGTTAGGCTGCATTTGGAGTATTGTGTGCAGTTTTGATCACCACACTACCAGCAGGACGTGGAAGCTTTGGAGAGAGTGCAGAGAAGGTTCACCAGGATGTTGCCCAGTCTCGAGGGCATTGACTATGAGGAAAGGTTAAAAAGACTAGGATTGTTTTCACTGGAAAGACGGCGGCTGAGAGGAGACCTGATAGAGGTCTACAAAATTATGAGAGGCATAGATAGGGTGGATAATCAGAGGCTTTTTCCCAGGGTTGAAGTTTCAATTACAAGGGACACAGGTTCAAGGTGAGAGGGCAAAAGTTTGACAGATGTGCGAGGGACGTTTTTCATGCAGAGAGTGGTAGGAGCCTGGAATGCACTGCCAGAGGAGGTGATAGAAGCAGGCATGTTGGCAACATTTAAGAGGCATTTGGATAGTTACATTGGATGGGTAGGGAGGGAATAGAGGGATACGGACTGAATAAGGGCAGAAGGTTTGTTTTTTAGTTTAGTCAGGGCATGATGATCGGCACAGGCTTGGAGGGCCCAAGGGCCTGTTCCTGTGCCGTACTTCTCTCTGTTCTTTTGAAAGAGTGGGACCCGTTTTGGACCTAAGTGGCAAACTGTGCTTGGGACCAAAAGACATCAGTCAGGTTTTACATGAGTACTTTGTTTGTGTTCACACTAGAGAAGAACAATGAAGTTAAAGAAATCTGGGAGAGAACTGTGATTAACTTGACTAAATCACAATTGAGAGAGAGGGGGTACTGATAGTTTTAGCAGGCTTAAAACTGAACAAGTCATTAGGCCCAGATGAGATGCAACCCAGGCTGTTTTGGGAGACAAGGGATTAGATTTTCACATCCTCTCTGGATGCAGGAGAAGTTTTGGAGGACTGGAGTAGAGCTCATGTGGTAATCTTGTTCAAGAAGAACGGCAAGAGATAAACCAGGGAAATACATAGGTCAGTGAAACTAACAGTAGTGGCAGGGAAACAAGTGGAAAAAAATTCTGGGACAGAATTAATTCCACTTGAAGAGGCAAGGATTAATGAATGTTAGTCAGCCCCTCAAGACTGCTCTGTTATTTAATGTTACTGTCTGATCTGATTTCAATTCCATATTCCTGTTTACTTGTTGTAACTGTTGATTCCCATGTCAATCAACAGCCTACCTAATGCAGCCTTAAAATTATTCGCTGAGTCTACCTCCAGAATGGCAATATTGATTTTTGAACAATAGTACAGTTCTGGAGATACGGGATGTTCTAGAGAGATCAAGGATGAAATCTATTTGATTACAGGTAAGATATACAGTCACAGAATCATAGATCTGTACAGCATGGAAACAGACCTTTCGGTCCAACTCGCCCATGCTGACCAGATAAATTTATAGTCCCTTTTGCCAGCGTTTGGCCCAGATCCCTCTAAACCCTTCCTATTCATATACCCATCCAGATGCCTTTTAAATGTTGTTATTGTACCAGTCTCCACCACTTCCTCTGGCAGCTCATTCCATACACACACCACCCTCTGTGTGAAACAGCTGCCCCTTAGATCCCTTGTAAATCTTTCCCCTCTGACCTTAAACCTATGCCCTCTAGTTTTGGACTCTCCCACCCCTGGGAAAAGACCTGGGCTATTCAACCAATCCATGCCCCTCATGATTTTATAAATCTCTATAAGGTCATCCCTCAGCCTCCGATGGTCAAGGGAAAATAGCCCCAGGCTATTCAGCCTCTCCCTATATCTCAAACCCTCCAACCCTGGCAACATCCTTGTAAATGTTTTCTGAATGCTTTCAAGTTTCAATAATAAACAAGACATTACATTAGTGAGACCACAACAATTGAGAAAAACACAGATGGTAAATTTGCAAGAAAGTTACAAAATGGAGCAAAATCTATAGTATACTGATGATAGAGAATTTTTTTAAAACACATTTGCTTATTAACAAGTTCAAAAGATTTGCATATGTACACCCTCAGAAAGCTCTGTTCCTGTATTTTATTTTAAAATTGTACAACTTAATGTATACAAATTATAATTTAAGTATAATATATCTATAGTGGCTATAAATGTGCATATATATTCCCCATTACAGTTCCAAGAGATATTAATGAACTGTACCTCTCAAACAAACTGCTCCTCAGTGTACTAGAGACAATTCTATCTCATTATGTTTTATGTGGTGAAATAAATTCATAGCATTTCAATAAAATATCCCGTTTAATTAAATTTATAGTCTCTTGTGATCAAATAAAGAGTCACCTCGTTAATCTGAAAAAAGTGATCTTAGCTGTAAGTGCTCTTGTGCTTATACGATGATTGCCTGTTCCAGTACAGCCCACATAAGGATTTTAGTTTCAGTTTCCCCGTATGGTGAGTTAAAAATGCTGTAGTGACTGTCTGAAAACAGAACACATTATTTACAATTTTCAAAAATTAATATTAAGTTGATAATTTGCAAGATGTGGTGCCTGGTGGCACTGTCAAGGAACTGAACAGGTATTAATGTGAATGCTCAAACCCTTGTCTAAAACTCTCAGAAATCTAACTTTCAATCCAATTGTTTATGTTCAATGTCAAAAGCATTGGAGTTACTGAAACCTCACCCCACCCTCAAGAAAAGGAATTGATAGGGTGGATTAGCTAAGTCCAGTTCTGGTGACTATATCACGTTCAAAATTTGGACATGGTGCGCAAAAGCAACATTGAGATGGTTGTGGGTGTTAGAGGTCTGATTTATGTGGAAGGACCAGAGAAATGTTGGCTTTTCACCTGGGCAAGAAGTATCTGAGAGGTGATTCGATAGCGGTTCATAAATGGTTAGAATTTGGCGATTACCACATGGAGCAGTTGAGTTGAAAAGCACAAATGCATCTTTGAGAAAGCCAGCTAAATGCCTGAGGGAGAAATGATAGGGTCAGTTTGACTCATATAGGATCACCTGGGCTGAATAACCCATTCCTGCATTACAAATTCAATACTAGAGCATCATTCTGTAGCTAAGGGAATGGAAAAGACAGATCACATTTGTAAATTTTAAGCCATGTAGGATGAATAGCTCACAATGTTGAAAGACACTGTGCAGGAGGTTAGAACCGGAGTTGGATCAGAAATACTGTTATTTTGGTGCTCATTTAGCTCAGATCTGGGAAACTAGTCTATGGGTCAGCTCCATGTTGGATTCTTTTATTCCAGCGACAGGAAAAACTGATAGAGTAAATTAATGTTCTGATTCATGAAGGAAGTTGGAGAAAGAAAACTCCTATTGAAGTGATTAAGATTGTACGGGATTCAAATAATGTAAACATCAATAAAATGAGCATAAACTTTGCACTGGGACATTGACACCGAATACGGAAAGCTTTGATTTTATGACAATGCGGAACGTTATTAATGCATTGAATAGATTACTCAGGAAAAGAGTGGAGATGGAAAGAAGAGGATGGAGGCTTATCAGAAGGAGCTGTCGAGGTGTATGAACAATTTGGAATGGATTTGTTTTGATCGTTTGTGGTGCTCGAATGGACTTTGATGGTCTTTCTGGTTTTTGACTGTCCTGTAACTACACACGAGGAAATCTTCAATATTCAGTTGTTTTATTTATGTTAGACCTGCTTGAAATATAAACAGAGCAAGAGTCATAAACAAAACTGTACCATATTTGAGAATTCGGATCAAGTGGAATAATGCAGTGTAATATTTTATTAGTTACACCTGTGAAGAAGTGACTCCATATCCTTACCCATAGAAGTTACTTTTTATTTTCCATAACCAACAGAAACTACAAATCGATGGGAATGATCTTCTGTCTAATCCATATTGCAACCAGTGGGGTGAGGCCAGGATGAGAATGTAGATGCTAGTGACCCAGGATCAAGTGAAAGAGGCTGGAGATATGCTTGGAACATAGGAACAGAGGACAGGAGCAGGAGAAGGAAATTTGACCCATCAATACTGCTCATCCATTCAATGAGATCATGACTGGTCTGATTGTAGACTCAACTTCACAATCTTGTTTACTCCCTAAAACTCTTAACTTCCTTGTCTATTACAGGAACAAATTCAATGACCTAGCCACAACAGCTCTGTGGGAATGAGTATTCCAGACAGTGGGACTTCCGACTTTTATATCCTAGTTGGTTACTGGTCATGTTAGGCTTTTTCTACGTAGTACAAAGACTACTGCAAACACAGGGACTGGCTTCCAACGTTTACAGAAACCCCTCCCTTAATTTCATTGCAGAGTGACACACTTATGCTTTCTTCAATTTGAAATGTTACCTACTTCAAGACCAGCTGGTCATTTACAACACTCAGCCACACCATTAAAGATGATATTTATGTAATTTGTTACAAGATTGTTTTCCTTGCCAACTGTATTCTTTGGGTGGATTCCTTAGAAGGTTGATGGCTGATTTGATTGAGGTTTTTAGGATTTAATATGGTAGAGCTCAAGATAATTGGTTATAATTCTAAAATCAGAGGCGGATCTGGTGGTAGAGGTTTGGAAAGGTTGAGGTTTTCTCTTTTGGAAAAGGTAGTAGTAGATAAAAGGGAATCTAGCACCTCAAAGTGGACTCATTCAGGATTGAGATGAGGAAAGATTTCTTCTCTCAAAGCATTGGGAATCTTTGAAGATCTCTACCTCACGAAGTTGTGGATTATTCATCATTGAGAACATATAAGGCTGGGATAGATAGATATCTGTTCTCTCAAGGATTCAGGCATATGGTGGAGGAGGTGTTGTCGCCTATTCTTACTGATTGTGATCTATGGGTCAGGAGGTTGAGGATCCAGTTACAGAGGGGGGAGCCAAGACCTAGATCTCGGAGTTTAAAGATAAGTTTGTTTGGAATATGGAGTTGAAGACTAGTCAACAAGTAGGAGCCTGATGTAAGTATCTTTGTTATTCAGATGTTCTAGGGAGATGTTATCCGGATGTGTAGGGCCGGGGAGACAGCATCTGCTGTGGACCTGTTGCGCCGTTAGGCGAATTGCAAAGGCTCAAGGCAATTTGGGAGGCTGGAGTTGATGTGAGCTATAACTAACCTCTCAAAGCACTTCATAATTAAGGAGGTCAGAGCCACTGGATGGTAGTCACTGAGGAATGTTGCATGGTATTTCTTTGGCACCGGGAGGATGATGGTCGTCTTGAAACAGGTGGGAACTTCCGATAATAGTAAGGAGATGTTAAATATGTCTGTAAATGCTCCCGCCAGCTGGTCTGCACAGGATCTGAGTGCATGGCAAGGGACTTCATCCGGGCCAGCGCTTTCCATGGATTCACTCTCACTAAGGCCGATCTGACATCTGCAGTGGTGACCGTGTGTACAGATGCATCCAAGGCTGTTGGGATAGGTGACCTTCTGTTCAAAGTGAGTATAGAATGTATTGAGCTTGTCAGGTTGAGATGTACTGTTGCCCACAATTCTGTTCAACTTTGCTTTGTAGCCCGTTATGTCGTGTAAGCCTTGCCTCAAACAATAGGTATCTGTGTGGTTGGTCTGGGTCTCAAGCTTGGTTTGATATTACCTCTTGGTGTCTCTGATGGCCTTATGAAAGTTATGCCTGGATTTCCTGTGGAGGGCAGGGTACACTGCTTCTGAACAGTGGAGCTGTCTAGAAGGGCGGTATGTTCTTAGAATCATAGAATCCCTACAGTGTGGAAGCAGTCCATGCTGACCTTCTGAAAAGCATCCCACCCACTCCCACCCACTTACCCTGTCCCTGTAACGCTGCATTTCCCATGGCTAATCTACCTAACCTGCACATCTTTGGACTGTGGGAGGAAACTGGAGCACCTGGAGGAAACTCTCGCAGACACGGGGAGAATGTACAAACTCCACACAGTCACCCAAGGCCGGAATTGAACCCAGGTCCCTGGCGATGTGAGACAGCAGACTCGGGGACCGCTTTGCAGAACACCTACGCTCGGTTCGCAACAAACAACTGCACCTCCCAGTCGCGAACCATTTCAACTCCCCCTCCCATTCCTCAGACGACATGTCCATCCTGGGCCTCCTGCAGTGCCACAACGATGCCACCCGAAGGTTGCAGGAACAGCAACTCATATTCCGCTTGGGAACCCTGCAGCCCAATGGTATCAATGTGGATTTCACAAGTTTCAAAATCTCCCCTCCCCCCACCGCATCCCAAAACCAGTCCAGCTCGTCCCTGCCTCCCTAACCTGTTCTTCCTCCCACCTATCCCCTCCTCCCACCTCAAGCCGCACCTCCATCTCCTACCGACCAACCTCATCCCGCCCCCTTGACCTGTCCGTCCTCCCTGGACTGACCTATCCCCTTCCTAACCCCCTACCTACACTCACCTTTCCTGGCTCCATCCCCGCCTCTTCGACCTGTTTGTTTCCTCTCCACCTATCCTCTCCTCTATCCCACTTCTATCCGCCTCCCACTCTCTCCCTATTTATTTCAAAACCCCCTTCCCCTCCCCCTTTTCTGATGAAGGGTCTAGGCCCGAAACGTGAGCCTCTCTGCTCCTATGATGCTGCTTGGCCTGCTGTGTTCATCCAGCCCTGCACCTTGTTGTCTCGGATTCTCCAGCATCTGCAGTTCCTACTATCTCTGTGCTAACAACTGAGCCACTTTGCTGCCCCAATCTACTACTACTAGCCCAATTGGTGGGTTCTTTTATTAATCAGGAGTGGGAAAGAAACAGGAAAGGGTGCAGAGGCAGGAGAGAACTGCACAGGAATGGAAGGCACTAAAATTCTGTGGCTGGTGATTTACCCGACTGCACCCTCAACTCCACTTCTGATGTGTTAGTCCCCACTACAGCCTGGGGATTTACCTCTTCATCATTCTCTTCATTGAGAACTGTCAATGTGACAGTCAACCTGCTATAATTTCTCAGCTTGCAAGATGGAATGTAATGTGGGAAAATATGATGTTATGCCCTTTGGCAGGAAAAATAGAAGAGCTAATTGTTATGAAATAAATCAAGTTATTTACATATAGCACAAGTTAAATGATTTCAAAACACAAGGTAAAAATACAATCTCATTTATCCCAACACTATAACTTTACAGTACTCAAAAACCAGGGAGAGCTCGCTTCTCTATCACATCTGTAAGTTTTCTTACCTGTTGCTTTCAATCCCTGGTTTTAAGAACTTGATAGTCTTTTTCTTGATTATTCACATAATTGAGTTCATGCTTCCTCTACTTTAAGTAATCCCTTCAAGATTGAAGCAAAAACTTCAGAACTATGTTCTGAAGAAAGGTCACTGGATCGGAAACGTTGACTCTGATTTTTCTCCACAGATGCTGTCAGACCTGCTGAGCTTTTCCAGCAACTTCTGTTTTTGTTTCTGATTTCCAACATCCACATTTCTTTCAGTTTTTAAAGTTTTATTTTCAATATGTTATCTTATGCTCTGTTTATGCTACCTCCAACACAATGTCTCTTATCTTATTAATAGCCTAATGTGTGCTACCTTATCAAACTCCTTTTGAAATCCAAACACATTACATCCACTGCTTCCCCTTTATCTATCCTGCTTGTTATCCCCTCAAATAATTCTCATAAGTTACCTGAGGCCATGCTGACTTTTTTTGATCAAGTTACGTATTTCCAAATGCCCTGCTATTACATCCTTTATAAAAACCATGTGTTTTGAGGAAGGGTCACTAGACCCAAAACGTTAACTCTGTTCTCTCCTTCACAGATGCTGCCAGACCTGCTGAGCTTTTCCAGCAACTTCTGTTTTTATTACATCCTTTATAATAGACTCTTAACTTCTTCCCAATATCAGACATTAAGTTGACTGACCTATAATTTCTTGTTTTTTTTGTCTTTCTCTTCTTAAATAAAGGTGTTACAATGCACTCACATCTTTAACTAAGGAGACTAGGGCAGATAAGTCACCAGGACTTTGACGGTCCCTATGCAAGAGTTTTGAAGGAAGTGGCTGTAGAGATAGTGAAGGTATTGGTTGGTATGTTGCAGAACTCACCAGGTTGCAAAACTGACATCCCTGGTCAAGAAGAGAGGATGACAGAGAGCAGGAAACTATAGGCCAGTTAGCTGAATATTTGTCATCAAGAAAATGATTGTACTTCTTGATTGTGCCCAAATGATTGTGGTGAAGGAGAGAGGATGTGACTACGAGAGAGGCAGGGAGAGTTCCGAAGGAGCCTCAGTCCCTGAGCTTGTCTAACAGGTTTGAGATTCTTGCTTCCTGTGTGGATGAGAGTGGGAGCTGTAGGGGAGATGAGCAAACTGACCCTAGCACCATGGTACACGGACCCATTTAAAAAGGGGGAAGAAATAAGAAATGTAGCTGTAATCAGAGACAGTGTAGTCAGGAGACTACATTCTCTGTGGTCAGGATTGAGAATCCTGAAGACTGTGTTGCCTGCGTGGTGCCTGGGTTCAGGATATCTCATCAGGGCTGCAGGAGAACCCGGCGTGGGAGGGGAAAGATCCAGTTGTCGTGGTCCACGTATGTCCCAGTGATATAGGTAGAAAGAGGTTCTGCTGAGGGAATGTGAGCAGTTAGGGGCTAAATTGTTCTATTACTTTTGTTCTGCAAGAAGCAGAAATTTGATAACAGTACAATCATAAAGGTTTCATAACTAAATGCACAAAGGCTTCAGAATAAAGTAGATGAACTGGCAGAGCAAATTGATGTAAATGAATGTGATCTCATTGCCATTATGGAAACATAGTTACAAGGAGGTCAAAACTTGGGGCTTAGCATTCAACAATATTTGACCTTTTGGAGAGACCAGAGAAATAGAAAAGGTTGTGAAGATAAAATGAGGACAGTTGTGAGAGATAACCAAGGCCTGGTGATGCAGCGAGATAAAACAACAACAAGGGAAAGAAGAGATTGGTAGGAGTAGTGTACAGAGGCATTGGCCTAGTGATATTATCACTGGACTGTTAATCCAGAGACCAAAATAACATTCCGGGTTTGAATCCCACCATGACAGATGGTGGAATTTAAACTCAATAATGAAATATCTGGAATTAAGAATCTAGTGATAACCATGAATCCATTGTTGATTGTTGGAAAAATGCACCTGGTTCATTAATGTCCTTTAGGGAAGGAAACTGCCATCTTTACCTGGTCTGGCCTACATGTGACTCCAGACCCACAGCAATGTGGTTGACTCTCAACTACCCTCTGGGCAATAAGGGATGAGCAATAAATGCTGCCCAAAAGTGACACCCCCATCCTGTGAATGATTAAAGAAAAAAAAAACAGGAGTACGTAAAAAAAAAACAGCAGTTATGGATGACTTCAATCTTCATGTTGACAGGGTCAATCAAATTGAAAGGGTAGCTATGACAAAAACTTCAGAGACTGCATTAGGGATAGTTTCCTAGAGCAGTAGGCCATGGAGACAACAGGGAATAGGCTATCCTGGATCTGTTACATGGGTAATGAGGCAGGTGTAATAAATGACCTCAAAGTAAAAGATTCCCTAGGAATAGAATAGGATAATATATAATACAATAGAATTTAATATTCAGTTTGAGAGTGAGAATCCTGATTCGGAAACAGCTGTGTTTAAATAAAGGAAATTACAATGAAATGAGGATTGAGTTAAGCTGGTGAACTGGGTGGACAGATCAGCAACAATGACAGTAAGCAAATAGTGGTAGATGTTTAAGGAGAGAATTCATGACTCTCCGCAAAATACATCCCAGTAAGGAGGAAAAATTCTAAGAGAGAGATAAACCAACCATGGCTAACCAAGTAAGTTAAGGAGAGTACTGAGTTGGAAAAAAATAGACATAAGGAGGTCAAAGCAAGTGAGAGCCCTGAAGACTGGGATAAATTCAGAATCGAGTGAAGGAGAACTAAAAAGATAGTAAAGGCAGAGAAAATAAACTGAGGCCAAACTGGTGAGGAATATAAAAACTGAGAATAAGAATTCATTTAAATACATAAAAAAGAAGTTAACATGTACCCCTTAGAAAATGAATCTGGGGAGAAGAATTCGGGGGAAAAAAGAAATGGCAAAGGAATTAAACAGATATTTTGATCAGTCTTTGTGGTTGAAGATACTTTGAACATTCCATTAATACCAAAGAATAGAGAGAGGAATTAAGTACCATCACCATCACTGGAGAATTGGTATTAGATAAACTAATAGGGCTAAAGGCAGATAAGTCCCTGGCCCTGATGGCTTGCATCCTAGGATCCTAAAAGAGGGAGTGACAAAGATTGTTGATGCATTGGTTGCAATTTTCCAAAAATCCTTGGACTGTGAAGAAGCACTGGAGGCTTGGAAAACTTCTAATGTGACATCCCTATTCAAACAGGGAGGGGAGCAAAATTTGGCTAACTGTCGGCCAATTAGCCTAACATCTATTGTTGGAAAAGTGCTGGAATCAATTAATAAGGATCTAATAGCAGAATATTTGGAAAATCATAATCTAATCCAGCAGTGTTAGCATGGCTTTATGAAAAGGAAATCATGTCTGACTAGTTTATTAGAAATTTTCAAGGAAGTCTCAACCAGAGTGGATAGAGGGAAGCCAGTAGAGTGTTATTTTTAGACTTCAAGATGGCTTTAGACAAGGTACCAGACAAAAAATTAAATCATAAGGCAAGAGCCCACAGTGTTTGAGATAGTACATTGGAGTGGATAGAGAATTGGCTAAAGAACTGGAAATGAGTGGAGATTAGGGTTTATTTCCAAATTGGCTCCACAGGGAGCTGTGAACTCCACAGAGTCAAGGAGCCAAATGGCCTACTCTTGTTCCTATTTCTTATATTCACTCTCAAATCATCTTGTCTCACTCCAATTCTCTTGCATCACCCGCATATCTAGGGACAATTGTAAGATTATAACAAGCCTTTCCATTATTCCCACACCCACTTTCTTTAGTCACTTGAGATGCAAGCTACCTGGGTGAGATTACGTGCCTGAAGAGGAGGTGGCGAGATTTTTGAAATATCAAGGGGTTGACAGCTATGCCAAGTTTATATAAAAGAAGAGTTGAGGCCTGAGCAGATCATCCATGATCTTACAGAATAGTGAGGCAGGATTCAACGGACAAATGTCCTACTCCTGCTCCTATTTCTTATATTCTTATTTCACACAGATTCAAGATGTGGTCTCATCAGTATAACCTTTATATAGCTGAAACATCTTCTGATTAGCCTTTTTTCATTCTCTGCCATTTCTTATGTTCTGTACAAACATCTGACCTGCCACTCACCTTTGCCAAAGGAGAAGACGAGAAGAGAAACAGAATAAAGACATCCCTGAGACTGCAGCACTCCAAGACTGCTGTACAACATTGACCTAGACTTTATTAAGAAATGCAGTTGCAGTTTGACTGTACAGTATTCCATGCAGAAGGGAAGGTGATGCTGTTAACAATCGATCATTCTAATTTTGTGTACAGTCATCTGTCAGTGACAGTTTCAATTTCAACAACTGTCCTTTGTACAGCTTCTTGAATCAATTGACATATATGTGTTGAAATGATCCATGACCCAGAGGCTTTCCAGTTAACATTCTTGATTGCTAATTCTTTAAAATTTAGCCCAGTTTTCATGTGATATCTTGACAACATCTCACACGTTAAACTAATGAGGTATTTCAGGGTGGAAGGTGGGATCGAAAGCTTGCAAGATGTAGAAGAGACAGACCATTGTAGAGTAGCACAGGGCGTGAGTTTCCAACGTGGGGGTCTGAACACTCTCCTGCTGATGATGGGGTAAAATTGGAAGAGTTTGCGTTGCTAAAAACATATTACTAGAGACGAGTGCAGAGACATGATGGGGTAGAAGGCCATAGAAGGATTTGTAAAATGAGAGTGAGACTTCAGGTAGTACTAAACAAAAGGCTGAAACTCAGCCTCTTATGTTAGGATTTATTCCTAGGATTTTCTTGACTAACCCAGTAAGTTATCAGCTACTGTGGAGGGATTTCTGATTCCACCACCAGGAGGTGCCCTGGATTCAATTTTAAAACCAACATTCAAAAGTAAGTGGAGAAAATTAATGGGCCAAAAATTCCTGCCCATTTCATTTGACAATATTTTGTGTTCTTAGCTATGGTGTTTTTCTGACGTTAATTTTAGATCTAGAAACTAAAACAAAGAGCTGGAAAGGTACAACATTTAAATCTTGTTCAAGGAGACTCGTTCAGAGATCTGAACTTCTCAAACTGACCACGTTAAAATCCACTGCCTGAGCTCAGCTGTATTGGAAATGTTAAGCTTTTTGTGATCAGGATTAACTGCTTGCAAGATTCACATATTGTTATTAGTTTCTCCTTCATCCTACACATCTAGCAGTTCCATCAACTATCTGTCGCATTGTTTCTGTAAAATGTGAATTGCACAATGTTGTTCCAATGCCATCTTTTCAAAACAAGCAATAGCTTCCAAGTCCCTTCTTTCGGTGCTCAATGTAAGACCTCAACATCATTCCAGTTTAACACCTCTATGTCTCCATAATCTATGGAAAATATCCTGAAGTGTCTGGTTGAGTTCCAGTCGGTTTCCTAGATATTAACTGTTGTTTAAAAACCTCCCTGTGCCCATGCTCCACTCTGCCTCAGCAACCTCCTCTGGAAGTACATGTTTCTCTCTCTGGATGTTTCAGTCAATGTTCCTCTTCAAATCAGCATCATGAAGGCTGATTATCTGGTTATGTACAGCACTGACGTCTGTGGGACCTTCCAATGTGCAAATAAGTTGCCATTTTTCTCCTTCTTGACCACAGTAACACTTCAAAGGTGGCTGTGGAAAGTGTTGTATCATTGCAAATTTCTGCTTCCTGTTCTCTTGTCCCCCTGGCTTCATTTGTCACAGTCACAGGGATACTCTACTCCAGTCCACCCTCAATAGGGTGTCTGCTCTCCCATGAACTCCGTTCCCCTCCCACACAGCCTCTACCTTTTGACATTGCCTTAGAAAGTATTTTGAGATATTTCATTGTGTGTGAGGTGCTCCTTGAAATGCTCTGAAGTCACAGAGACACCTTCCACTGACAGAATAAGTCGGAGTTCACACGCCACCAGATTATAGTCCAACAGGTTTATTTGAAATCGCAAGCTTTCAGAGCCTTGCTCCTTCTCCACGTGAAGTGAGAGAGCAGCACAGAAACATAGAATTTATAGGCAAAGAGATCAATGGGCAGAGAGATCAAAAGACCATACAAATGGTGTGAGCGGAATGTTGAATAATAAGTCTCTACAAGTGTTCAAAAGTGTCAGATGGTGTGAGTAAAGTGTCAAACATCTGAATAACAAGTGAAGGGATGATCTATATACAGATTAAATGAGGCAGAGAGATAATTACAAAAAACTAAAAATAAGGTGGTGCCAGAGGCAAGCTAAATAACTGAAATAACATGATAGGTATAAGAGTCGTGTGCCGAGGGTCTAACCAAAATAATAGGTAATCAAAAACCGTACAAACTAATTAAGGTAAAGCAATCATAACAATTTATCAAGGTGCTAGTGTCAAAACAGGACCGAAGGAAGATTTTACAGAAACAGAACAGATATATGTTGTACTACATGTGACCCCACCACACCATTCTGTATCTGTAAAATCTTCCATCTGTCCTGTTTTGACATCAACTTGATAAATTGTTATGATCTCTCTTCCTTAATTAGTTTATACAGGTTTGGAGTATTATTATTTTGGTTAGACCCTTGGCATGTAACTCTTATACCTATCATGTTATTCCAGTCATTTGGTTGGTCTCCAGCACCACCTTATTTTTAATATTTTATAATTATCTCTCTGCCTCATTTAATTGGATTATAGGTGATTCCTTTGATTGTTATTCAGCTGTTTGACACTTTACTAACACCATCTGACACTGTTGATCACCTGCAGAGACTTATTATTCAACACTCCATTCACACCAATTGTATGATCTTTTGATCTCTCTGCCTATAAATTCTGTGTTTGTGTGTTTCTCCCTCACTTCACCTGATGAAGGGGCTGCAATCTGAAAGCTCATGATTTCAAATAAACCTGTTGGACTATAACCTAGTGTCATTGACTTCTGACTTCGTCCACTCCAGTCCAACACTGGCACCTCCACATCATGACAATAAGGTAAGCCATGCAGAAATTCACCCTGAGATACTTTGCATTTTATTCCAGATTGCTGCTTATTAATATCCATTACAAACCCACCGACTCCCACAGCTACCTGGACTATACGTCCTCACACCCCACTTCCTGTAAAAACTCCATCCCATTCTCTCAGTTCCTCCATCTCCATCGCATATGTTCAGATGAGGCCAACTTCGACAAGGGAGCCTCCGAAATGTCCACATTCTTCCTCAACGGAGGATTCCCCAGCTCCGTTGTCGACAGGACCCTCATTCGGGTCAGACCCATCTCCCGCACTTCTGCCCTCACCCCTTCTCTTCCCTCCCACAATAGCGATAGGGTTCCCCTTATCCTCACCTACCATCCCACCAGCATCCACATCCAGAAGATCATCAGACGCCATTTCCGCCACCTCCAGCAAGATGCCACCGCCAGACACATATTCCCCTCCCCTCCCTTGTCTGCCTTCCACAGGGACCGTTCCCTCCGGGACACCCTGGTCCATACTTCCTTCACCCCCAACACCTCCCCACAGCCCTACGACACCTTCCCCTGTAACCGGCAAAGGTGCAACACCTGCGCATTTACCTCCTCCCTTCCCAGTATCCAAGGGCCCAAACATACCTTCCAGGTGAAGCAACACTTCACCTGCACTTCCAAGAATCTAGTCTACTGCATTCGCTGCTCACAATATGGTCCCCTCTACATTGGGGAAACGAAGCGTAGACTTGGCGACGGCTTCGCAGAACATCTACGTTCTGCTCGCAAAAAAGACTCTGAACTACCTGTTGCCTGCCACTTCAATGCACCACCCTGCTCTCTGGCCAACATCTCTGTCTCCAGCTTGCTACAGTGTTCCAGTGAAGCCCAGCGCAAGCTGGAGGAACAACACCTCATTTTCCGCTTGGGGACACTGCAGCCCTCCGGGCTCAATATTGAGTTCAATAATTTTAGGGCCTAAACTCTCCCATGTCCCAGCCCCCTACCCCACACACCAGGCCTTGTTACCACATAGCCTGCCACTACACACCCCCTGTTGTTAGTCACTAACAGTCCCCATCAACAACTATTCACCCTCCCAGCCTGATCGTTAGCAACTCCTTTGTCTGTCCAACTGTCTTTCTCTCTCTTTGGGCTCTATCCTATCGTTTACTCCCCACCCCACCCACCTCCCTATTTTCTGCATATAAACTGATGTTTTCCCAGCCGCCATCAGTTCTGAGGAAGGGTCACCGGACCCGAAACGTTAACTCTGTTTTCTCCTCCGCAGATGCTGCCAGACCTGCTGAGCTTTTCCAGCAACTTTGTTTTTGTTGCTGCTTATTAAGACCCTGTAAACTGCTCTCTTGGTCACCTCCCACCAGTTATCCAATCAGCCCATTTCACCCAGAGCAACACTAGGGGTTCTTGCTGATCGCTCACTGTTTGAAAATGAATGTTTTCTAATGGGAAAGGACATTTTTAAAAAATCAGAATGGTTCACATATAGAATTGTTTTCCAGTGTATACATTTTGAACTTTGTCACCTTTAATGCTGAAAAAAAATTACAGGCCATGCACCTTCTCTTACTTTTTAGTTTGCACCTTATACATCTTATGTTGAACAAAGATGGTCAGTTTGTCTGTTCCGTAGTAGCACTTGAATTGGTAGATTATGGGTTCAAGCCCCACTCAGCAATGCAGCCTCAGATGATGGTAGATATTTCAAGGTAATGAAGGCTGTGCTACTTATTTGTAGTGAAAATACACTGAGCTGGTACAATTGACTGTACCTTCCAGAATCTGAAACAAATCTTGCCAGCTCTAATAGTGGCTGTGCAGATCTGAAATAGGTTGTATAAATCCACCTGTCCCAGAACCCACCTTATTCCTCAGAAATCTGATGCCCTGCTGCCTACACCAGTTCGCCAACCACGTGTTCAATCAATCAATGCTTCTGTTCAACCTCAGGATCGCCCACCCACGGGCAATTGTTTGTATGGAGCTTGCACATTCTCCCCGTGTCTGCGTGGGTTTCCTCCGGGTGCTCTGGTTTCCTCCCACAGTCCAAAGATGTGCAGGCTAGGTGGATTGGCCATGGGAAATTGTCCATAGTGCCCAGAGATGTGCAGGCTGGGTGGATTAGCCATGGGAAATGCAGGGTTATAGGGATAGGGTAGGTCTCGGTGGGATGCTCTTCAGAGAGTCAGTGTGGACTCAATGGGCCGAATGGCTGCTTCCACACTGTAGGGATTCTTTGATTCCTATACTCACCAGCACATCGTACTGGGAGAGTTTTGATTTCATTATTCTTGGGACTTCAGCTGTTACCTTGAACCATTGTAGTCACCTGCTGTGGGTTGACCCATAATGCCATTAGGGAGGGGATTTAGACCCAGTGATAGTGAAGGAACGGCGATATATTTCCAAATCAGGATGGTGAGTCACTTGGAGGGAACTTGCCATGGATGTTTCAATGTATCTGCTGCTCTCATCCTTTTAGATGGAGGTAGTCATAGACTTGGAAGGTGCTGTCTGAGGATCTTTGATGAATTTCTGCAGTGCATCTTGTAGATAGTACACACAGCTGCTGTGGAACCTCGATGGTGGAGAGAGTGGATGCTTGTGAATGAGGTGCCAATCAAGCAGGCTGCTTTGTCCTGGATGGTGACAAGTTCCTTGAGTGTTGTGGGAGCTGCACTCATCCAGGCAAGTGGGGAGTATTTAATCACACTCCAGACTTGTGCCTTGTAGATGGTGGGCAGGGTTTGGAGAGTCAGGAGATAAGTTACTCGCCGCAGTATACCAAGCCTCTGACTTGGTCTTGTAGCCAGTTTATTTATGTGGCTAATCCAGTTCAGTTTCTGTTGATTGTGAAGGTGATGACTCTACTGGATTGTGTGAGAGTGACGCCTCTATGGGATTGTGTGAGAGTGACGTCTCATTCTCATCTGCCACTGAACTTCCCATCTGACCAATCTGTCTGTATCTTCCTGTAACCTAAGACCTTCGTCCTCACTGCTACTTAGCATTAACTTTGTGTCATCTGGAAACTTATCATCTCCCTCACATTCTCAACTCTATTGTTTATATATGTCATAAGCAAGAAGGGACTCAGCACTGATCCCTCTGATATGCCAATGGATACCGGCCTCCAGTCACATCAGCAGCCTTCTACCGCCACTTTCTGTTTCCTACCGCTAAGCCAATTTTGGACATAACTTGTCAAGTTACCCTGGATCCCATGTGCTTTTATCTTATTCATCAGTCTCCCATGTGTGATGTGGTCAAAGATTTTGCTGAAATCCATGCAAACTACATCAAATACACCACCCTCATCAACACATTACACTATCCTCATCTACTCTTTAACAGATTCTGTGAGAATGAAGATTTTGTTAGAGTGATGTCCCAATCAGATTGCTTGAGAATGACAGAGAAAAGGACAAAAAGTCTGGCCTATTGAGTGTGAACAGATAACCTTTACTTATTGGAACATAAATGATTGAAAAGGAAACACAGGAGAATTTTGGGGAAAAGATTGCTGAATCACTCTTTCGTACTGAGGGTGCATTTGTATTATCAGCACTGTAACTTGAGGGTAGCTGCTGCCTACATTATGCAGGCCCAGACTGCTGTGAAACTGGCATGAACCTCCCGTGTGTACAAAATGGAAAACTGTTTAGTCCCTTTTTCATGCAGTTCCTCACTTGAACATATTCACATGAACAGCAGGGCAAAGCACATAGGAACTGTGTGATGTTCAAAAGAAAAGAAAGTTAAAGAGAAAGAGTGGTGTTCCTTGAGGCAACATTTTGGAAATCCATCATTAAACAGAACACAGTATCTACAGAATCCAGGGGCCAGTGTGAAAGGCAAAAAGAATAGCAAATAGGGTTCTGAAATTAACTGCTTTAATCATCATGTCTCTGGCATAAAAATACATCAAATCAAAGTGAAATTAAATGGAGCCTGAAATGGGATTAATGATTCAAAACCTCAATGTGATGGGTTCATTTTCATTAAAATTAGATTTTCTAATTAACAGGAAATATCTTACATATCGTAATGTTCATTTCCACTCTATCCCCCCTCCCCTTTAAATGTTGCTGTGATCAAACCACCTCATCCAACCTTTCTTTGCGTGTAACTGACTGCAGTTGTCCCTGTCCACATCCTCCTGAGGGTCACTGGACACATCAAGCGAACTTGTGTATTTCTAAGAAACATTTCATTTGCTGGATTTGAGAGACTGCTTGGCTTCTTGTGCTGATGAGAGGAATCTTATTTCCCACTTCTGACAGACTAAGCTGAGGGTTGTTTTTCTGAAACCATTCAGTTCCTCTTATCTTTTCCTCCAATGAAGATATTGACTCTCTCGCTATAATGTATAAATTGTGCGAACCTTGGGCTGTGACTGTAGAGAACATTTAGAGGTAGGTTTGCAGTAATGGTGGATATCAGAATATGTGTCAGGCTAGTACTATCTAATAAGAGAGATAACACAGTGTGGAGCTGAAGGAACACAGCAGGTCAGGCAGCAACAGAGGAGCAGGAAAGTTGACGTTTTCGGTTGGGACCCTTCTTCAGAAGCCTACCTAAGGAGTCGGGTAGGAGCTGGGTCACAACCGGGAACCATGTGGCTGGAGCTGAACGTGCGGGTTGTGTCCTGCAGTGATGGTGGATCGAGTGTGGTCCGGAGCCACGGTGGTGGAACAAGAGTGGGGCCGGTGAGGCAGCTCACAGTGGGAAACTGGCAATGGCATGGTGTGGGCTGGAAAGCCTGGAGTGGGACAATGCCGGAGGCATGGTGTGGGCCGGAAAGCCTGGAGTGGGACAATGGTAGAGGAAAGGAAAGTTGGACTCTCTTCAGTTATCTTTTTTTCCCTATCTTATTCTAAGTTAATGCGAATTGCGTCATGTGTGTTGGACGAAGGTACACACTTTTCACTATATTTTTACATTGAATACATGTGACAATAAATTATTCAATTCAATTCATGTTGTTACTCTGGGAACAGAATGCAGTTGAGGAGCAGAATGGCCTACTTCTGTTCTTTGAGAGCGTCATTGGCCAGTGGAGCACTGTATTACCCATAGTTCCACATTGGCTTGTTTTTTGGACCCACTGGAACTGAGAGCAGATTCAGGTGGCATTGTGGGTCAACCCATAGCAGGAGGACTGCAGCAGTTCAAGAAGGCAGCTCACCACCACCTTCTCAAGGACAACTAGGGACGGGCAAGAAATGCTGGCCAGCCAGCGACACTCACTTCCCACAAATGAATTTAAAGAAAAGGTGGTCAAGCAAAAAAATGCTCCCACCAACCTATGTGTTGCCTGCTTGGATCAATCCTTGATCATTTTTGCAGAGGTGGGACACGGGGAATGATTAACTAACACAACACTTTGAGAACCTGTTTGGGACAATTAAAGGAGACTGACTGGAATATTCACATTGGATTCCTGTATTTGTCAGGCATCACGTTAACCATTTGGAGGCAGCTTCCTCTTTTCCAGGGTGCAGGAGCATAGGTCACATTTGTACGGGGCTAGTGATCTGTCTCCCCCTCCACAGTCTCGCAGCTTTGTTTAGCTTTAAAGAGTTTGGAGAGAAGGTGCCTCCATTTTGAGCTCTCTTCCGACCTCCAGTTTTGAGAGCCCGCCTGCTGTCCTTAATTAAATGGTAAACTCTGGTCAGTGACTGAGTGCCCTGGGAAAAATCACACTGAGTGACTGTTTTGACACAGTGCAGGCCTCTGAGCCCTGTTTCAGTCTGATCGCAGAATGCAGAAACCTCTCCATGGTGTGTCCACAATCTGAGCTGCACCATCCTTGAGCAGGGGCCAGTGAAAGACCATCTCCACTTCCTGGTGCTGATCTTAGTGATGGTTAACTGGGCAGCATTGACAACATGGGCAGTTTGGAAAGGGGATGGCAGTTGTGTGGAGAGAGATGGGTGAAATTATTAAGCATCTTATTTTAAATTCAAGCTAACTCTCATCTCTTCCCATCCATTTATGATACAGACATGAGTCTGGGATGTAATCAAAATCCAAGTCTTAACTAAGTGCATAGAATCATAGAATCCCTACAGTGTGGAAAGAGACCATTTGGCCCATTGAGTCTGCACTAAGAAAGCATCCTACCTACAACCAGCACTGAATCCTATCCCCTGTAATCCCGCAATTACCTTGGCTAATCCAGTACAATTGGTCCTTGCTGCCTGGGATACAGGGAATGGGAAACAGCCAGAGCTCCTGTTCGTTGTTTAGTGCCTTGGGCTGTGAAATTTGCCCTCATCGTTTCACCAAAGTGACAATTTCTTGTGAGGGACAATAACTGTGTGTGTCAGCAGGAAGCACTATCACTCAATCGAGTTCCACTCACTGACACTTGTAGCTGTGTTCATAAGATTAAAATCAGCAACAGGATATTTATCTGGCTCCCTTTCTCATTCATCGCTTACAGACACTGAAATGAGAATAGCTGTGCCCCCAACATCACCTCAGCTCAGAAACAGAAATTGCTGGAAAAACTCAGCAGGTCTGACAGCATCTGTGGAGACAAAGCAGGGTTAACATTTTGAGTCCAGTGACCCTTCTTCAAACCTGTTGAGTTTTTCCAGCAATTTTTGTTTCTGATTTCCAGCATTTGCATTTTTTTACAGTTTTTTTAGTGACCACCACAGCTGACTCAGCCAAGGTTAAAGATTTAAAGCAGAAAGCTTTCAGCCTCAACTGATGTACCTAAAGCAATCTCTGAACCAGCTATATTTTCATGAGATAGGATTCAATGGGCTGAATGTCCTTCTTCTGCACCTCTGTCTTAAGATATTTGAGACGTGCTATTTATGTTCACATTGTCTCAATACTTAGAGTATGATGTGCCACAAGTGTGGAGCTGGAGGAACACAGCAGGCCAGGCAGCATCAGAGGAGCAGGAAAGTTGACATTTCGGGTCGGGAGGGGGAAGGGAGCTCAGAAATAAATAAAGAGGAGGGGTGGGGCTGGAGAAGGTAGGTGGGATGGTGACAGGTGAGTGCAGGTAGAGAGTGGTGGGGATTGGTCAGTGGGATGGGAGGGGCGGATAGGTGGGACCCCCTCCCCATTTCTGAAGAAGGGTCCCGACCCGAAACATCAACTTTCCTGCTCCTCTGATGCTGCCTGGCCTGCTGTGTTCCTCCAGCTCCACACTGTATTATCTCTGACTCCAGCATCGGCAGTTCTTACTATCTCTGAGTATGATGTGCCAGTTTTCTTTCAAACTAGTACGTGGGATCTCCAATTTATTAATGGTGACAATTTTAAATTGCAAATACAACATACATAGAATATAGAACAATATAGCGCAACGACAGGCCCTTTGACCCACCATGTCTGTGCTGGCCATGATACCATTCTAATCTAACCCCACTGCCTAAACATGGTCCTTCTCCCTCTATTCCATGCCTGTTCATGTGTCTGTCTAAATCCCTATTAGATGTTGCTATGGTATCTGCTTCTACCCCTCCCCTGGCAGTGCATTCCAGGCACCTACTACCCTCTGCATTAAAAAAACGTATCTCACACATCTCCTTTTCTCCTCTCACCTGAAACCTATGCCCCTTAGTATTTGACATTTCCTCCCTGGGAAATAGACTCTGGCTATCCACCCTATCCATGTCTCTCAATTTTATATACTTCTATCAGGTTACCCCTCAGTCTTCAACGCTCTAGTGAAACAATCCAAGCCGCTCCTTTTAGACAATATAACATAGATATTGCAAATCCTGGTAAACCTCTTTGCACTCTCCCCAAAGTCCTCCTATAGTGTGGTGACCAAAACTGCGCACGATACTCTACATGTGGCCGAACTAAAGTTTTATATGGCTGCAGCATGACTTCCCATCTTTTATGCTCAATGTCCGACTCATGAAAACCAGCATGCCATACGCCTCCTTTACCACCATACCCACTTGTTGCCACTTTCAGGGAGCTGTGGACATGCACCCCAAGATCCCTCTGTGTATCAGGGATTCTGCCATTTACTGTATACTTTCCTGTTGCATTTCATTTCCCAAAATAGATCACCTCACACTCGTCAAGATTAAACTCCATCTGCCTTTTCTTCGCCCACCTTTCCAACCTTTCTATATCATGCTGTATCCTTTGACAATTTTCCTCACTATCCACAATTCCACCAATTTTTGTGTCATGTGCAAGCTTATTAATTGGGCCACCTACATTTTTATCCAAATCATTTGCATATATTACAAACAACAGAGGTCCCAGCACTGATCATTCAGGACCACCGGTCACAGATCTCCAGTCAGAAAACACCCCTCCACAAATACGCTCTGTCCTCTATAACCAAGCTAATTTTGTATCCAACAACAACAACAAAAACAGAAGTCGCTGGAAAAGCTCAGCTTGTCTGGCAGCATCTGTGAGGGAAAAGATCAGAGTTAACGTTTTGGGTCTGGTGACCCTTCCTCAGGACCCAAAACATCAAGTCTGATTTTTTTCTTCACAGATGCTGCCAGACCTTCTGAGATTTTCCAGCAACTTCTGTTTTTATTCCTGTTTTACAGTATCTGCAGTTCTTTCAGTTTCTAATTTTGTATCCAACTTACTAACTCACCATGGATCCCATGTGACTTAATCTTCTGGACCAACCTACATTGTCAAATGCTTCAGTAACTGCTGTTTGTTACAGGGATACTAGTGAAATCCCAGAGATACTAGTGAAATCCCAGAGATCTGTTTTTGTTCCTGATTTACAGCATCGGCAGTTCTTTCGGCTTTTATCAGACTCAATATGTTACATTTGGCTCATGCATCAGAACAATACAAAAATCCCAAACATCAGCATCAGCAGCTGCACTTTATCGAAATTCAGCAGGCGTGGGGATGATTATACTGAGCACATCATGTACAATCTGTGATGTTTAACCAGGATTCTTTCGATGCCCTCATGCTCACAGAGAATAAATCTCCATCAAAAAGGAATAATTAACCACCGAATCAATCATTAATCCAGCTGCAGTCTGTCCATGGTTGGATCATTGTAAAACAATCATTCTCCGTACAGAGATAGTAGGAACTGCAGATGCTGGAGAATCTGAGATAACAAGGTCATTTCTCCCCTTGGTCCAGGAACTCCCCACCTACGTCCGTGACACCACCCACACCCTCCACCGCCTCCAAAACTTCCAATTCCCCGGTCCCCAACACCTCATCTTTACCATGGACGTCCAGTCCCTATACATTTGCATTCCCCATGCCGATGGCCTAAAGGCCCTCCGCTTCTTCCAGTCCTGCAGGCCCGACCAGTCCCCCTCCACTGACACCCTCATCCGCTTAGCTGAACTCGTCCTCACCCTTAACAACTTCTCTTTCAATTCCTCCCACTTCCTACAGACAAAGGGGGTGGCCATGGGTACCCGCATGGGCCCAAGCTATGCCTGCCTCTTTGTAGGTTACATGGAACAATCCCTCTTCCAAAGCTACACTGGCCCTATCCCCCACCTCTTCCTCCGTTACATCGAAGACTGTATCGGCACCGCCTCGTGCTCCCACGAGGAGCTCGAGCAGTTCATCCACTTCACCAACACCTTCCACCCCAACCTTAAGTTCACCTGGACCATCTCCGATACCTCTCTCTCCTTCCTGGACCTCTCTGTCTCCATCTCAGGCAACCACTTAGAAACCGATATCCATTTCAAGCCCACCGACTCCCACAGTTACCTAGAATCACCTCCTCCCACCCACCTTCCTGCAAAAAGGCCATCTCCTGTTCCCAATTCCTTCACCTCCGCCGCATCTGCTCCCGAGATGAGGCATTCCACTCCCGGACATCCCAGATGTCCTCGTTTTTTAAGGACCGCAATTTCCCCTCCACAGTGGTCGAAAACACCCTCGACCGTGTCTCTCGCATTTCCCGCAACTCATCCCTCACACCCCCTCCCCGCAATAACAACCAAAACAGAATCTCCCTCGTCCTCACGTACCACCCCACCAACCTCCGGATCCAACGCATCATCCTCCACCACTTCCGCCATCTGCAATCCGACCCCACCACCAAAGACATTTTTCCCTCCCCACCCTTATCTGCTTTCCGGAGGGACAGCTCTCTCCGTGACTCCCTTGTCCGCTCCACACTCCCCACCAGCCCCACCATACCCGGCACTTTTCCCTGCAACTGCAGGAAGTGCTACACCTGCCCCTACACCTCCCCCCTCACCCCCATCCCAGGCCCTAAGAAGACCTTCCACATCAAACAGATGTTCACCTGCACATCTGCTAATGTGGTATATTGTATCCGCTGTTCCCGTTATGGCCTCCTCTACATCAGGGAAACCAAGCGGAGGCTTGGGGACCGCTTTGCGGAACACCTAAGCTCGGTTAGCAATAAACAACTACACCTCCCAGTCGCGAACCATTTCAACTCCCCCTCCCACTCCTTGGACGTCATGTCCATCCTGGGCCTCCTGCATTGCCACAATGAGCCACCTGAAGGCTGCAAGAACAGCATCTCATATTTCGCTTGGGAAACCTGCGGCCCAAGGGTATCAATGTGGACTTCACAAGCTTCAAAATCTCCCCTCCCCCAACTGCATCCCAAAACCAGCCCAGCTCGTCCCCGCCTCCCTAACCATTCCTCCCACCTCAAGCCCCATCCCCATCCCCATCTCCTACCCACTAGCCTCATCCCGCCTCCATGACCTGTCCGTCCTTCCTGGACCGACCTATCCCCTCCCTAACACCCCACCTACACTCACCTTTACTGGCTCCAACCCCGCCTCTTTGACTTGTCTGTGTCCTCTCTACCTATCTTCTCCTTTATCCATCTTCTATCCACCTTCCCCTCTCTCCCTATTTATTTCTGAAGAAGGGTCTCGACCCGAAATGTGTTTGATAAGGTTCCCCATGGTAGGCTATTGCAGAAAATACGGAGGCATGGGATTGAGGGTGATTTAGCGTTTTGGATCAAAAATTGGCTAGCTGTAAGAAGACAGAGGGTGGTGGTTGATGGGAAATGTTCATCCTGGAGTTCAATTACTAGTGGTGTACCTCAAGGATCTGTTTCGGGGTCACTGCTGTTTGTCATTTTTGTAAATGACCTGGATGAGGGCGTAGAAGGATGGGTTAGTAAATTTGTGGATGACACCAAAGTCGGTGGAGTTGTGGATAGTGCGGAAGGATGTTGCAGGTTACAGAGGGACATAGATAAGCTGCAGAGCTGGGCTGAGAGGTGGCAAATGGAGTTTAATGCGGAAAAGTGTGAGGTGATTCACTTTGGAAGGAGTAACAGGAATGCAGAGTACTGGGCTAATGGTAAGATTCTTGGTAGTGTGGATGAGCAGAGAGTTCTCGATGTCCATGTGCATAGATCCCTGAAAGTTGCCACCCAGGTTGATAGGGTTGTTAAGAAGGCGTATGGTGTGTTAGGTTTTATTGGTAGAGGGATTGAGTTTCGGAGCCATGAGGTCATGTTGCAGCTGTACAAAACTCTGGTGCGGCCGCACTTGGAGTATTACGTACAGTTCTGGTCACCGCATTATAGGAAGGATGTGGAAGCATTGGAAAGGGTGCAGAGGAGATTTACCAGGATGTTGCTTGGTATGGAGGGAAGGTCTTATGAGGAAAGGCTGAGGGACTTGAGGCTGTTTTCGTTAGAGAGAAGAAGGTTAAGAGGTGACTTAATAGAGACATACAAGATGATCAGAGGATTAGATAGGGTGGACAGTGGAAGCCTTTTTCCTTGGATGGTGGTGGCTAGCACGAGGGGACATAGCTTTAAATTGAGGGGTGATAGATGTAGGACAGATGTCAGAGGTAGGTTCTTTACTCAGAGAGTAGTAAGGGCGTGGAATGCCTGCAAAAGTAGTAGACTCGCCAACTTTAAGGGCATTTAAATGGTCATTGGATAAACATATGGATGATAATGGAATAGTTTAGGTTAGATGGGCTTCAGAATGGTTTCACAGGTCGGCGCAACATCGAGGGCCGAAGGGCCTGTACTGCGCTGTAATGTTCTATGTTCTATGTCAGCTTTCCTGCTCCTCTGATGCTGCTTGGCCTGCTGTGTTCATCCAGCTCTACACCTTGTATTCTCACATTCTCCATACAGCATTGACAGGACCAATATTCTATTGCTACTTTGAATCAGCTCGTTTTACTAATGGATCCAACTTGTCTTGTACACATATAAGATGAAATTTATTAATTAAATGATAGATTATAACCCTCAACCTTGGTCTCCATTTTGCACATACCCTTTGTTATCGGACGCTTCTCACCGATTCAATGTCAACCTCTACACTGAGCTTACAGTGAGAAAAGAACAAGGAGGCTAGAGATGCGTCAGAGCCTACATGACACCCTGGTGTCAGGACATGAGCCCACCAATCACCTTTAGTGTTCATCCTGACTCAAAACTTTGGTATCATTTATTATTACCAACATCCTGGAGGTTGCTGTTGAGCATAAACTGAACTGATGCAGCCATGTAAATATTGTGGCTACAAGAGCAGGTCCATGCTAGGAATTCTGAAATGAGTAACCCACCTTCTGTCTCCACCATCTGTCCACCACCTACAAGTCAATAGTGTGGTGGAATACTCCCCACTTGCCTGGATGGGTATAGCTCCAATAACACTCAAGAAACTTGACAACATTCGGGACAAAGTGGCCCACATGATTGACACCACATTCACAATCTTCAACATCCATTCTCTCTACCACTGATGCTCAGTAGCAGTGGAATGTATAATCTACAATATTTACTACAGAAATTCACCAAAGATCTTTAGTCAGCACCTTCCAAACTTGCAACCACTTCCATCTAAAAGGACAAGGGCAGCAGATACATGGGAATACCACCACCTGAAAGATACCCTCCCATCATCTTGACTATGAAATTAATCACTGTTCATTCCTAGTCAATGGGTCAAAATGCTGGAACACCCTCCCTAACAGTATTGTGAGTCTACTTACGTACATGGCCTGCAGCAGTTCTAGAAGGCACTTCACCACCACCTTCTCAAGGACAATTAGGGACAGGCAATATATGCTAACCCAGCTAGCAATGCCCACATCTTTGGAATGATTAATGACAAAAATAAGTCATCTGCAGCTTGGCTCACCAGCCCATTAACCCTATATCCAATTCAATGAACAGAAGTGAACAGAAGTTATCCCAGGCCTGTATCTATGTGACACTTTTGACCTTGCCAATCATACTGAGATACAGGTATTTAAAACATGTTTCAATAGCCTGTTTTCAATTTTGTAGTGTTTGAATATTAGAGCTGTATTTATTTGCATTTTAACATGGTTAATAGTTTGAGTCGAGTACCATATTGTAACTGTGTACTCAGTCTGTTTCCTTAAACACGTCACTACTTCCTTCTCCCAAAACTGCTGCTTGCTGTCCCCTCCCTTCCTTCTCCCTCTTGCTGTTTCCTGTTGCTTCCTCACTTGCTGCCCCTCTTCTGAGGCCTTACATGATGGTGCTGGAGAGTGGGAGCAAATGGGAAGGTTGGCAGAGGAACTGCAAGCAGAAGGGAGTGTTGGAGGGGCAGGTGGTGAGTGGGAAGACTGGGGGAAGAAGTGAGCTGGATAGCTGGGTGATGGGTGGGTGAGTAGATCAGGAGAGGAGCAGCAAGCGGGAGGTTCGGGAGGGAGAAGCAGAAGGAGGATTTGATTCAATCCAAACTCACGAAGAGATTTGATAGAGGGATTCAGACTAAAACTGTTTTCATTGGTAGCAGTGTTGGTGACTAAAGGACACAGAAATAAAATAATTGGCAAAAGGACATTATCTGACTTAGGGAAACATTTTCCACAATAATGAGAATGCATTCCTAAAATGAATTGGACTTCCAGAGCTCTCCCAGAGAGCCAGCATAAACATGATGGGCTGACCAGCCTCCTTCTGTCTGTATCATTCTATGGTTCCAAATTCACACCACTTTTCTCTCCATTATAACAAAGTTATTAAACTAATTTTAAAACTGTTAATATTCTTCAGTAATTTTTCTGTTTGAGACTTTCATTCAGTTACTGATTAACTTTGATGTAATAAGCTTATCAGTGCCATTTAATCGTTCATACATTTTGTCAAGAGTCAGTTCCCCATCTTCTCTCTGAGACAGTAAAGCATAAAGCTCGCCAACTTTTCATTTTGCCCATGTCAGAAAAGGTACACTGGCACTACCCAAACAGGGTACAGCATTGTGAAAATTTTCTCCTTTCTCACTCTAGTGGGGAGCCAGGTTCACTGAAAGTAAGTGCCAGAGAACGAGCCCTCTCTGTTACAGCTCCGTCCCACCCTGCACTGCCTCTGTGTGTGTGACTGTGTTACAGCTCCATCCCAGCCTGCACCATCTGCGTGTGTGTGACTGTGTTACAGCTCCATCCCAGCCTGCACCGTCTGCGTGTGTGTGACTGTGTTACAGCTCCATCCCAGCCTGCACTGCCTCTGTGTGTGTGACTGCGTTACTGCTCCATCCCAGCCTGCACCGTCTGCG
>NC_063332.1:26110150-26110331 GCF_021869965.1 Rhincodon typus | reverse complement strand
CTGCTCCATCCCAGCCTGCACCGTCTGCGTGTGTGTGACTGCGTTACAGCTCCATCCCAGCCTGCACCGTCTGCGTGTGTGTGACTGCGTTACTGCTCCATCCCAGCCTGCACCGTCTGCGTGTGTGTGACTGCGTTACAGCTCCATCCCAGCCTGCACCATCTGTGTGTGTGACTGTGTT
>NC_063332.1:26064559-26110140 GCF_021869965.1 Rhincodon typus | reverse complement strand
TCCATCCCAGCCTGCACCATCTGTGTGTGTGACTGTGTTACAGCTCCGTCCCAACCAATACTGTCTCTGTGTGTGGGACTTCCTCACTGACAATCCAGATCAGTCAATTGATTACACTCTCTGGCATGAAGAGTTGAGGAGTTGAATATTATTTAAATGGAGAAAGACTGCAGAGAGCTGCAGAACAGAGTGATTTGGGAGTCTTTATCGATGAATCAGAAAATGCTAGCATCCAATTTCAGCAGGTAATAGGGGAAGCAAATGGTAGTTGGCCGTTGTGTCAAAGAGGGTGCTATAAAGCTAATGTGGGAGAGAGGGCTTCAGATAAACTGGGTCCATAGGAATCTGTTCCATGGCAGCTGGGCCCTGTACAAAAAGGATGGGTTCCCCCTAAACTGGAGGAGCACCAAGATCCTTGCAGGTTTGCTAGCGGCACTCGGGAGGGTTTAAACCATGTGGCAGGGAATGGGAACCTGAGCAGCAGGTCAGCATGTAGAGGTTAATATGATGAACGAGCAGGGCTAGTTTAATGAATAAGGCAGGACTATAAAAGGTGTTTTGAGTAAGGCAGGAGAGAGAAGCAATAAACAGATGCTGAAGGACAGAATAGTGTATAGCCATAATTAGATTTTATTATACAAATGCAAGGAGTGGAAGGAACAAATTAAATGAGCTACAGGCACCGATTCAAATTGGCAACTATGATATGGTAGCTATTACATGACATGACTGCAAGATGGTCAGGACTGGGAAATGAACCTTCCAGGTGGTAAGGTCTGTAGGAGGGTTAGAGAAAGCAGCAGAGGGGGTGCAGTAGAATTACTGATTAGTTACAGAATCATTTCTGTGGTGAGGTAGGACGTAATGAGGTGGAAGCAGCAGTGGAGACCTTATGAGTGGACCTGAGGAACCATAAAGGAACTAAAAACACAATAGCTGTCATATATAGACCATCTGGCCACAGCTCAGAAGTGCTATATTGTATAAATACTGAAATGATACAACTATGTAGCAAAGGCAAAGTAGCATTAATGGGGATTTTAAACTTAACATAGACTGGGAGAGACAGACAAGCAGCTACCAGAAAGGTTGTGAATTCCTAGAGAGTGTTGAGGATAGTTTCTTATGGCAATAAGTTTTGGATGTGACAAGGGAACAAGTAATATTGGACCAAGTTTTGAACAATGAGACTGATTTAATTAGTGACCTAGTCACTCGTGAACCTTTATCAAATGGTGATCATAACACGATCGAGTTTCATGCAGTGTTTGTAAGAAATGAGCAAAGATTGGTACTAGAGTTTTGGAATAAGTAAGGCAGACTTTAATGTGATAAGTTAGAGATTGTCCACAATAAACTGGGAAGCTCTGGTAAAGCAACCAAAGAACAGTGGATGGTGTTCAATGAAACATTTAATGCAGCATGGTGGCTCAGTGGTTTGCACTGCTGTCTGACAGCTCCAGGGACCCAGGTTCAATTCCAGCCTCGGGTGACTGTCTGTGTGGAGTTTGCACGTTCTCCCCGTGTCTGTGTGTGTTTCCGCCAAGTGCTTCGGTTTCCTCCCACAGTCCAAAGATGTGTAAGTTAGGTGGATTGGCCATGCTAAACTACCCATAGTGTCCAGGGATGTAGGTGGGTTAGCCATGGGAAGTGCAGGATTACAGGGCTGGGTGATGGGTCTGGTTGGGGTGCTCTTCAGAGGGTTGGTGTGGACCCATTGGGCCAAATGGCCTGTTTCCACTCTGTAAGGATTCTATTCAGAAGCAGTTTATAGTCATAAGAAGGGAAAAACTCCACCTGACAATAAAGAACTGCCATAGACAGCTCAGGAGTTAAGGGACAGCACAAAATTAAAAGAAAGGACTTACGGCTCACAAAGAACAGCACAATTCCTATACAATGGGACAAATACAAAGACTGACAAATGGCCACAAAGCAGCTTATAAGAGATGCTAATAAATAATTCTGAAAGGAAACTTGTATGGGACTTTAAAGACAAGAAGAAGTGATTTTATAGTTATCTATAGGGAAAGCAGATGGTTGAGAATCCTTTTGGCCCAATGAAGGCTGACAGTGAGGTTATTGTCAAGGGCCATGGGGAAATGGCAGGCATACTGAATGATTATTTTGCTTCAGTATTCAGAGCAGAAAAGGATGATAACTTGCTGGAAGTCCCAAAGAAATTAACAGAGGATCAGGGACGGGGAACATTGGTTGAAGTAAATCATCAATAATGGGGAAATTAATGGAACTGAAGAGTAACAAATCCTCAGGACCTGATGGTTTCCATCCATGGGTATTAAAGGAGGTAGGAGAGTGCGTTGCTATTGCCTAATCACAATAATAACAAAACAAAAAGAACAATAGAGAAATACAGTACAGGAACAGGCCCTTCGGCCCTCCAAGCCTGTGCCGATCATCATGCCCTGACTAAACTAAAAAACAAACCTTCTGCCCTTATTTGGCCCATATCCCTCTATTCCCTCCCTATTCATGTAACTATGCAGGCGCCTCTTAAATGTCACCAACGTGCCTGCTTCCACCACCTCCTCTGGCAGTGCATTCCATGCTCCTATCGCTCTCTAAGTGAAAAACGTCCCTCGCACATCTCCCTTAAACTTTTGCCCTCTCACCTTGAACCTGTGCCCCTTCGTAATTGAAACTTCAACCCTGGGAAAAAGCCTCTGACTATCCACCCTATCTATGCCTCTCATAATTTTGTAGACTCTATCAGGTCTTCTCTCAGCCTCCATCTTTCCAGTGAAAACAATCCTAGTCTTTTTAACCTTTCCTCGTAGCCTAGAGACAGGGCAACATCCTGGTGAACCTTCTCTGCACTCTCTCCAAAGCTTCCACATCCTTCTGGTAATGTCGTGACCAAAACTGCACACAATACTCCAAATGCAGCCTAAAAAGGCTTTCATACAGCTGCAACATGTTTTGCCAACCCTGTACTCCATGCCACGGCCAATTAAGGAAAGCATGCCATGTGCCTTCTTTCAGAGTTCCCTGAAATCAGGAATTGTGCCTCTGGATTGGAAACTTGCTCACGTCACTGTGTTCTTTAAGCAGATTGACAAAGCGAAACCAAAGAATTACAGACCAGTTAGCCTGACATCTGTGTGGGGAAATTGTTGGAGTCTATAATCAAGGATACGGTAACCGATCACCCCTCAAAGAATTTCACGGAATCAGGGGGAGTCAGCATGGATTCATGAAGGGTGGGTCATGCCTGACAAACTTGTTCAAGTTTTTTGAAGAGGTGACAAACAGAGTGGACAGAGGTAAGTGGGTGGATATTGTTTATAGACTTCCAGAAGACTTTTTCAAACTTTAGCCGATGCTAATTTAATTGTTAAATTTAAATCTGAGATAGACAAATTTTTATTAAGTAACGGTATCAAGGAATATGGGCCTAAGGCAGGCATATGAAATTAGGCAACAAATCAACCATGATCTTATTGAATGGCCAAGTAAACTCGAGGGGCTGAATGGCCTTCTCCTGTCCCTGTGTTCCTGTAAATGGAGTACAGAATTGGATTGTTTTGCTAAAATATACAGGCACCTGTCATATCACAGCTGGAATACTACAAACTGTTTTGGGGCTCATATCTAAGAAATGATATACTGGCGTTGGAGGCAGTTCAGAGAAATGTTACTAGGCTGATATGGTGTAAAGATGGATTGTCTTATGAGGATATGTTGAATAGATTATGTCTGTAGTCATTGGCATTTAGAAGAATGAGAGGCGA
Source organism: Rhincodon typus (assembly GCF_021869965.1). Lineage (NCBI taxonomy): Eukaryota > Metazoa > Chordata > Chondrichthyes > Orectolobiformes > Rhincodontidae > Rhincodon > Rhincodon typus. The sequence goes on along the minus strand of NC_063332.1, from coordinate 26,106,388 downwards.
CGTTATCAAAATATACAAGATTTTTAGAAGACTTGACAGGTTAGATATGAAGAGATTGTTCTTCCTTGTGAAGAACCTTGGTTCAGAGGCAGGATCTCAGAATAAGGGGTCACACATTTAAGAGGGGAACAAATCAATGGAATTTTCAGAGGCTGGACAATTAAGTATACTTTTTTTTTAATCAGTAAGGAAATGATGGATTTTTGGAAAAGGCAGGAAAGTTGAGTCGAGGATTATCAGATCAACCCCGATCTCATTGAATAATGGAGCAGACTCGATGGACTGAATGGTTTATTTCCATTCCCATCACTGTCTTTCTTGTTTGTGAATGACCCCATTAAATGCTTCAAGCTTTGAGGAAAGTTTATGAAAACAGTCCATGATAATATCCTTTCTGTATGTTCAATGAGTTTAGGAAAAGACTTTGATTTCAGAGAGAGAGAGAAAAAATATAACGTTTTTGCAAAAAGAAAATGTGCTGTTTGTGTCTGGAAATCATTTGTTATAAGTGTCAGTACTGACTTGAAATTTGAGCTTACCGACTGTACAGGATTAAACAAAGCCAAGATCAATCTTTGCTCAGTTCTGATACAGATAAGTTCTGAATGTTTTCTCTTCATTGGTACTTCGAGAAATTTGGATTTGGTTTGAGCTGGCTGTAGAGAGATGTCCTGGTCTCGATGAGTTATTAACTGTTTGGGTATTGAGCAGCCCTCAGCTAGTTTCAGAATTCCTGCCATTCTCTCCCTAACAGTGTCGTGGGTGTGCCTATACCAAATGTCTACAGTGGTTTAAAGAAGGCAGCTCACCACCACCTTCTGTCATGCAACTAGGGATGATCAGTAAGTGCTGAACCAGGCAAGGAAATGACATCCCGTGAAAGAATTTTTAAAAAAATGATGATCTTGGGAGTGGGAAATGTAATCAATGCTGTCCGAAAGAAGTTATGCACAGTTACACATTAAAATATAAAACTTCTTTTGCATAAAGATTTGCCAGGCATTTCAGCTTCATTTTGTAAGGGCACTTGAACAGAAAATAACAAAGATTGGAAATATTCAGCAGGTCTGCCAATTTCTGAAATAAGAGAAAAGCCAAACAAGAACAGCTGGCACCAGCAGCTGCCTCTAAGAGCAGTAGGAGCAGCAGCAACAGGACAAAATTCACCAAGAAGGTGTGGGTGAATGTTTAGAGGGATATGGGCGAAATAGTAGCAAATGACACTAAGTCAGATTGGGAAGCCTCGTCTTCGTGGAAACATTGGAGCAAAGGGGCTGTTTCCATGCTGTATGAATCCATCACTCTATGGCTGTATGACTTGAGGCCTGGATAGATCAGCCATTATTTTGTTGAATGGTGGCACACTCTTGAGGAGGAATGGAGGGATGGGTCACAGGGATCGGAGATGGGTCACAGGGATGGGTGATGGGTCACAGGGATGGGAGATGGGTCACAGAGATGGATGATGGGTCACAGGGATGGGTGATGGGTCACAGAGATGGGTGATGGGTCTCAGGGATGGGTGATGGGTCTCAGGGATGGGGGATGGTTTACAGGGATGTGTCACAGGGATGGGGATGGGTCACAGGAATGGGAGATGGGTCACAGGGATGGAGGATGGGTCACAGGAATGGGAGATGGGTCACAGGGATGGAGGATGGGTCACAGGATGGGTGATGGGTCACAGGGATGAAGGATGTGTCACAGGGATGGAGGATGGGTCACAGGAATGGGAGATGGGTCACAGGGATGGATGATGGGTATTGGTTACAGTGAGGGAGGTTGGGAACAGAGGGACAGGGCATGTTCTTATACTGATGTTGAACTGTTTTGCACTTATAAACATGTTGGTATCCTGCACATTCACTGATACAGTGGGAATTACTATTCCTCTTTTGAAATGTGAATGAAGATCATCATTGACATTTAGGTATTTGTTTAGCAGCTTTAACACTTCATTTGCATAATTCCATAGCAGATGGGTGAGTGAAAACAAATTTGTTTGACCCTCCAGAGGTCAATGAACTGCAAATTAATTTCGAGAGCAGTTACTGCCGAGGATCCAGTTAATCCCTCCCAGCAGGTGACAGATGTCTGTAAACTTGGTTTTGAAGGTTGTGAGGGGCCAGATGCAGTTATTGTTCACAGCTGGTATCTGTTTGTATCCCCAAAGACTCCAGCCTTTGACTGGGGAGTTGGCAGCGGTCAGGAAGGGACGTTGGCCTGTTTGCGAGGCAATGTTGGCAGGAAGTTATGGCTGAATACGTGTCATTCACTAGGCCCTGCTACATCATTTTAAGCTGAGAAGCATTTGTTAGGACTAGAGAATCAAATGTACAGGGAGAGGCCAAAAGTGCACTCTGATGATAACTTAGCACTCAGAATTACTCAGCTACGATAAATACTAATGTTTTCAAGTGGTTTTGCAGGACTGGCTGAGTCCGAATGAAGCTTCACGTTGTAAGCTATTGGTTTGCAGACAATATTCAGAAGAAGACATCAGGGGCAAGGCTTAATTTTGGTGGGTTCATTTCTTCAATTTGGTCACCATTTATTCACATTTGAGGGAGGTGATGGCCTAGTGGTATTATCACTGGACTGTTAATCCAGAAGCCAGATAGCGTTTTGGGGACCCGGGTTCGAATCCCGCCATGGCAGATGGTGAAATTGAATTCAATAAAATATCTGGAATTAAGAATCTAATGATGACCATGAATCCATGGTTGATTGTCAGGAAAAAACCCATCCGGTTCACTAATCCCCTTTAGGGAAGGAAACTGCCATCCTTACCTGGTTTGGCCTACATGTGACTCCAGACCCACCGCAATGTGGTTGACTCTCAACTGCCTTCTGGGCAATTAGGGATGGGCAATAAATGCTGTCTCGCCAGTGATGCCCTCATCCCATGAATGAATAAAGAATAAAGAAACACATCAGTTCAAAAAATAAGGCTGAAGCATTTGCAGTAATCTTCAGCCAGAAGTGCTGGGTGGATGATCCATCTCAGCCTCCTCCAGTGGTCCCCAGCACTACAGATAGCAGTCTTTAGCCAATTTCATTCACTCCACATGATATCAAGAAACGGTTGGAGGCAACGGATACTGCAAAGGCTACAGGCCCTGACAACATTCTGATAGATGTACTGAAGACTTGTGCTCCAAAACTTGCCGCTCCCCTAGCCAAGCTGTTCCAGTACAGTTACAACACTGGTATCTACCCGACAATGTGGAAAATTGCCCAAGTATGTCCTGTACACAAAAAGCTGGCCAAATCCAACCCGGCCAATAACTGTCCCATCAGTCTACTCTCGATCATAAGTAAAGTGATGGAAGGTGTCATCAACAGTGCTATCAAGCAGCACCTGCTCAGCAATAACCTGCTCAGTTTCGCCCAGTTTGGGTTCCCCCAGGGCCACTCAGCTCCTGATCTCATTACAGCCTTGGTTCAAACATGGACAAAAGAGCTGAATTCAGGAGGCGAGGTGAGCGTGACAACCCTTGACATCAAGGCTGCATTTGACCGAGTGTGGCATCAAGGAGCCCGAGCAAAACTGGAATCAATGGGAATCAGGGGGTAAACTCTCCGGTGGTTAGAGTCACACCTGGCACCTGGGAAGATGGTTGTGTTTGTGGGAGGTCAGTCACTTCAGCTCCAGGACATCGCCGCAGGAGTTCCTCAACGTGGTGTCCTAGGCCCAACAATCTTCAGCTATTTCATCAATGAGGTTATAATCAAATCAGGCCATGGTGGTGAATCGCGGAGCAAGTTCGAAGGGCGGGGTGGCCTACTCTTGTTCCTTGTTCATATGGTCCTCCCTGCATCATATTATCAGAAATGGGGCTGTTCGCAGATGTTTGAACAAAGTCTAGCACCATTTGTGACTCCTCAGATGCTGAAGCAGTCCATTTCTATGTGCAGCAAGTTCTGCACTAAATCCATACTTGTGCAGATAAGTGACTCCTCCTGTCCCCCTAACGGTGTTCCACCATCTACAAGTCAGGAGTGCGATGAAAAGCAGCCCGCTTGATTGGCACCACCTCCACAGTAAATTCCCCCTAGCTCCTTTTACAGCAGCTTCTAAATTCATGACCTCTGCCACTTAGAATGACAAGGGTAGCATTTACATGGGAACAGCACTATCTGTAAATTACACTCCAGGTCACACACTGCCCTGATTAGGAGCTGTATCCCCATTCATTCACCATCATTGGGTGAAAACCCTGAAATACTCCAAGGACTGCAGTGGTTCGAGAAGGTAACTCCTTTTGCTGGGCAACTCAGGATGGACTGCCTGCAGGTCCCGTACCTGTTTAAAACATTCTTATTGTCCAGGGTCATGAGAGATCAAAGCAGGAGGCATCAAGGGAAGTCAAGATCAAATGGAAAAATACATTTCTTGTGTGAATTAAATTTAACTCTTTTCAACTGTTTACAAATGATGTCAAAAAATAGGTTTCCGGGAATGTTGTAAAATTTGAAAGATTTGTAGCATTAAGGCCCTTGCAGGCCCTTATAACTTTAAGAATGAAGGTTTCAGGATGTGGAACTGCAGTTTGCGTTCTGATCTGGTCACAGTGAGGCCGAGTATTGACAGGATGCCAATATTCATCCCACCTGCCCACACACCCTCCACACACATTGATTGAAAAGAAAAGCTTGAGGGACTTTTACACCTGAAAGCTCCAATTGTTGAATTTAATCAGGCTTGTCTTCTTGGCATCATCGATTCCCTTGGTGTGTTCTGGATAACACCAACGGATCACATGCAGGTTATTCACTGATTCAGGCCTTTTTCCTCAGTAATCAACCAAGCAAAGAAAAGGCAGTGAGCTGACAGCAAATACCAATTGGGAAATGCCTGCATTCTTTCACAATTGTTAGATTGAAGCCAGTGGGGGTTGGGGCTGGGGAAAGATAGCTGAGAATGCGAGGTTTCCTCCTTTTTATAAAACTGGGAGTAGCTTAATGCGCTTTCAACAGGAAGGAGCGGATTTATCCCTTTCACTTTACCTGCACAAAGGAAGATTAACTATTGCCACCTTAATGAGCTGAAAAGTCTGCATTGCTAAAATTAAACCTGAATCCGGAAACTCCAACATTCCCTCTCCAGCTTTCTCACAGCTCTTTCACGCTGATATATATACCAGTCCTGGAATTTCCAGCAACCTTCCTCTCCCACAGGGGGATTTTAAATCTCATTGTCAGGCACTAACTGAAGGGGCTGGCTGTTATGGATATTTTTAAGCAATCTGTTCAGATATGTTATGACATACATCTAGAGCAGGTGTATGGGCTTACACAGCATTTTCAATGTAGCTGAATGCTTGAAGCCACTTCATAGGAGCATAATCAGAGAAAATTTAACACCAGGTCAATTAAAGAGACATTATAGAATGGGTGATTGATACCTCTAGTGGTAGATTCAATGGAGTCGCAAAGGGAGCAGAGAGGTAAAGAATTTTTCATGAGGCAATAGAAGATGCTGACTCTGTTGTAATCCAGGACACTATTTGAGAACAAATGCTTTCAAAATATTACTATTGGAGAGGTGGATTTTGCATAGTTTTTCTTTGGGAGTTTATTTCAATACAGCTGAATGCAATGGATCCTGACAGATGACTGGTGCCATCTCACTCCACTGTTTTCTATTCTATAGAGCTGGATTTTTCATGAAGACTTTTTTTTCACCCAGAGTGCATTGGGAATTTGAGACTTACTACCTGAAAAGGTGGCAGAGCGTGTAACCATCACCAAATGTTGTAAGTATATGGATGACCAGTTGAAACACTACAGCATACAAAGCTACAGCCCAAGTACTGAAAAATAAGACAAAATAGGTAAATGCCTAATGATTGGCTTGGACATGATGGGCTGAAGGGCTCCTTACTTACTTAAAACTCTGTGATTCCACGATCTTAAAACACAGAAAAGAGAAGAGTTCTGTCTGTTTTTCTTCTTTGTTCTTAAACATTATTACTTAATTTGGAAAAGCTTTCCTTAGCATGAACCTTAAACTTGAGGAATATTGTAAGACAAATGTGCACAATGTTTCTTTTATCTGACCTGTAAAAATTACATCATTTATAAAAATGATTTGATATAATTAGAACCAGGTCCTAACAGTGAATGTTTCACATATATATCCCAAAGGCAAAGGAAACACATATTAACATGTTTCAGGACACTTGAGTTCTTAATAAATTCCTTTACAGCTACCGTTGTGTAATGCTCATAATAGCTTAACGGAATTAATATGAGTGAGGGTACAGAAAGTACTGCACTTGCATAATGAAACTCATTGTTTTACACCTATTACGGCAAGCAATAAAAATCACATTAACACTTGTGTGTCAACCAGCAGTGTTCCTTTCAGAGATTAATCCTGAATATGTTTTATCACAGCACAATACATCACTTGACAGTACCACAAACACATTCCCTTCCCAACCGAAGGATTTTTTTCAAAAAGCAACATTAGTTTGTAGTAAGGCCTGGATTTTAGCCATTTGTCATACTGAAAGGAATAGCACGTGATCAGACTAGTGAATAAACAGGATTCTTAGCTCTCTGTAGCCTTTGCAACCCTATTTACTCGAGAAGTCAACCAAATTCTATGGCAATTAACAGAAACTGCAGTAGGTTGATCTAGGTTCTGTGGCAAATTACCAAATAGCCCATGTGAATTTTCATCTTAACAATAGCTGTTTCTAGAGGGGAGGCAGTGGCCTAATGGTATTATCGCTGGACTGTTAATCCAGAGACCCAGGTAAAGTTCCAGGGACCCGTGTGTGAATTCTGCCACGGCAGATGGTGATATTTGAATTCAATAATATCTAAATTTAAGAGTCTAATGATGACCATGAATCGATTGTCAGGAAAATCCCATCTGGCTCACTAATGTCCTTCAGGAAACGAAATTGCCATCTTTACCTGGTCTGGTTTACATGTAACTCCAGGCCACAGCAAACTCATTGACTCTTAACCGCCTATTTGTAATTAGGGATGGGCAATAAATGTCTGAGAAGTGACACCCTCATCCCACAAATGAATTAAAGAATTCTTGCAAACACGCAGAGAGAGGCACTTGAACTATTATCTCACAGTTTGAGCAGTAGTTGAGGCAAGTGGCCAATATTTATCCCTTATCCACCACAAAAAAATATATTTCCACTTTGTTGTTGAAGTTTGATGTGTGCAGAATGGTACAAATTATAATGGTAGCTATACCTCAGAAAGTGCTGTGTTAGCTATAAACCGCTTTAGAATATCCAAATGCCTAGCCTAATCTGTTCAGATGATGGGTCACTGGACTCGAAACATTAGCTCTGTTTCCCTTTCCATAGATATTACCAGACCTGCTGAGTTTCTCCAGCTCTTTCTGGTTTTGGCCCAAACTAATTCTCAGGGATGTGGGTTCAAATCTCATCATTGAAGCTGGTGAAATTTAAATCCTTATTAATAGCTGGGATTGAAAACTGATCTCAGGAATGGCAATTGTAAAACAATCACTGGTTGTCTTAAAGTCCCATCTAGTTCACTGATGTCCTTTAGGGAAGGAAACTGCCATCCTTACCTGGTCTGGTCAACATGTGACTCCAGACCCACAGCAATGTGGTTAATTCTTAACTGACCTCTGAAATGAGCGAGTAAGCCATTGAGATCAGGGGCAATTTTGGGATCAGCAACAAATGCTGCTCCTGTCAGTGATGTTCACACCCATGAATTGCATAGAAAATATGAAATATCTCCAATGCATTTATGTACTTCTTTAAATAAGATGACCAGTACTGTGCACAGTACTCCAGCTAATGTCTTACCAGTACCCTGTATGTCTGAGGCATGAACTCCATACTTTTGTATTCAATTCTCTTTGCAATATTAGGTTTTGTAGTTAATGTCAGTATATCTACATACTAAATTTCTACAATTAGAGTCACAGAGTAATACAGCATAGAAACAGGGCCTTCAGCCCAAACTGGTCCATGCTGACAATGGTGTCCACTCAGCTTGTTCCATTTGGCCAGATTTGGTCCATATCCCTCTAAATCCTTCTCATCCATGTACCTATCCAAATGTTTTTTAAATGTTGCTATTGTACTACCTCAACCACTTTCTCTGGCAGCCCATTCTATACATGCACCATTCTCTGCATGAAGAAGTTGTCCCTCATGTCTTTTTTAAATCTATCCCCTCTCACCTTAAACCTATGCTCTCTAGTTTTCAATTTCCCATCCCTGGGAAAAAGACTATATGCAATCATCCTTTCTATGCCCCTCATGATTTTATATATCTCAATAAGGTCACCCTTCATTCTCCTACATTCCAAGGAATAAAGTCCTATCCTGGCTAACCTTTCCTTATAACTCAGGGCTACCAGTCCTGGCACCATCCTCATAAATCTTCTTTGCATACTTTCCAGTTTAACTAAGTCTTTCCTATAAGAGGGTGACCAAAACTGTACACAATACTCCTCACCAACAACTTATACAACTGTAACATAATGTCCCAATTCCTATACTCAATGCCTTGACCAATGAAGGCCAGCATGCTAAATGCCTTCTTCACCACCCTGTCTACCTGTGACACTACTTTCAATGAACTATGTACTTGTACTCCTAGGTCCCTCTGTTCCACAACACTCCTCAGGACCTTACCATTTACTGTGTAAGTCCTACCTTGGTTTGACTTTCCAAAGTACAACATCTCATACTTAACTATATTGAACTGCATTTGCCAATCCACAGCTCACTTCCCCATCTGATCAAGATCCCTCTGTAATTTTTGATAACCGTCTTCACCATCACTGATACCTCCTAATTTTGTATCATCTGCAAAATTACTAATCATGCTTTGTACATTCACATCCAGATCATTTATGTAAATAACAAATAACACAGGTCCCAGCATTGACCCCTATGGCACTCCACTAGTCACAGGCCTCCAGTTTGAGAAACAAACTTCAAATATCACCCTCCGCTTCCTACCATCAAGCCAATTTTGAATCCAATTAGTTAGCACTCCCTGTATCCCATGCGACTTAACTTTCATGACTAGCCGTGCGGGACCTAGTCAAATGCCTTACTGAAGTCCATATAGACAACATCTACTGCTCTATCCTTATCTATCCTCTTGGTTACCTCTTTGAAAAACTCTAAAATATTTGTCAGACATGATTTCCCGCACACAAATCCATGCTGACTATCCCTAATCAGACCTTGACTATCCAAATGTTGGTTGATCCTGTCCCTCAGTATTCTCTCCAATAACTTGCCTATCACTGATGTCAGGCTCACTGGCCTGTAGTTCCCTGGCTTGTCTTTGCTACTTTTCTTAAACAATGGAACAACTTTAGCCAATCTCCAGTCTTCCGAAACTTCATCAGTGGCTAAAGATGAAGCAAAAATCTCTGCAAGGGCCTCTGCAATTTCTTCCCTAGCTACCCACAATGTTCGAGAATGGACTTGATCAGGCCCAGGGGATTTGTCCACCTTAGTGCGCCTTAAGGCTGCAGAACCCCCTCACTGGTAATGTGAATGCGGTCCAAAACATCCCCACTTGTTTCCCTTATTTCCTTAGCATCTATGATTCTCGCCTCAGTAAACAGTGAGGAGAAATATTCATTAAAAATCTGCCCCATCTCCTGTGGCTCCACACATAGACAGCCATGCTGATCTTTAAGGGGACATGTTCTCTCCCTAGTCACCCTTTTACTCTTAATATAACTGTAAAACCCCTTGAGATTATCTTTCACTTTATCCGAAAGATCAATCTCATACCCTCTTTTTGCTCTTCTGGTTTCCCTCTTGAGTGTGCTCCTACACTTTTCATAGACATCTAGGAATTCACTTGTGTACTAACAATTTGCTCATGTACTTGGACACCTATATCCGTCTGGATCTCAGAGCTCTGCAACTTCTCATTATTGGATAATATACTTTTTTATTTTTTCTGCCAAAATTGACAATTCTACAATTTCCCACATTATTCTCCATTTGCCAAATCTTTGCCCGCTTAATCAACAAACGTATATCTCTTTATTGCATCCTTGTGTTCTCTTTACAACTTACTTCCCTACCTGTCTTTATTAGGAACTCTAGCAAACATGCCTTTTGTCCCTTGATCCATGTCATGTATATAAATAGTAAATAGTTAAGGGCCCACTATTGATCCCTGTGGCATGTCACTCATCACAACTTGCCAACCACAAATGACACATTAACATTCACTCTGTTTTCTGGTTGACAGCCAATCATCTGTCCATACCAATATGCTACCCCTACACCATCAAATTATTTTTTCTCAATAAGCTTTGTGTGGCACTTTATCAAATGCTTTCTGGTAATCAAAGTAAATACATCCACTTATTCTCCTTTACTCACTCAACATGTTACTTCTTCAAAGTACTCTCATAAATTGGTGAAACATGATATCCCCTTCACATATTGACTCTGTTTGATTATCTGGAACATTTCCAGTAATATCTTTAATAATAGCTTAACATTTTTCCTACGATAAATGTTAAACTAACTTACCTGTAGTTTCCTACTTCCTGTCTCCCTCCCTTTTTAAATAAAGGACTTCCATTCTGTTGGCTATTCTCTATTCTAAAGGCACCCTCCCCAAAACTATAGAACTTTGGAAAATTAAAACTAATGCAACAATTTCCTCAGTCACCAATTCTTTTAAGGCCCCAGGAAGAAGTTCATCAGGAGCACTTATCAGTATGGCAGCTCTAACAATTTGCTCAGTACTACATTTCTAATGATTGTAACTTACTTCAATAAGGTTCTGCTTGGTAGACTGGTTAACAAGGTTAGATCACATGGAACCCAGGGAGAACTAGCCATTTGGATACAAAATTGGCTGGAAGGCAGGAGACAGAGGGTGGTGGCAGAGCGTTGTTTTTCATGCTGAAGGCCTGTGACCAGTGGAGTGCCACAAGGATTGGTGCTAGGTCCACTGCTTTTTGTCATTTATATAAATGATTTGGATTTGAATATAGGAGGTATGGTTAGTAAGTTTGTAGATGACACCAAAATTGGAGGTGTAGTGGACAGTGAAGAAGGTTATCTCAAAGTACAATGGGACCTTGATCAGATGAGCCAATGGGCCAAGGAATGGCAGATGGAGTTTAATTTAAATAAATGTGAGAGGCTTCATTTTGGAAAGGCAAATCAGGACAGGATGTACACACATAATGGTAAGGCCCTGGGGAGTGTTGCCAAACAAAGAGGCCTTGGGGTATAAGTTCATTGTTCCTTGAAAGAGGAGTCACAGGTAGATAGTATGGTGAAGAAGGCATTTGGTATGCTTGCCTTTATTGGTAGACAGGGTAGTGGAGAAGGCGTTTGGTACGCTTGCCTTTATAGAACAAAGAACAAAAGAACAAAGAAAATTACAGCATAGGAACAGGACCTTCGGCCCTCCAAGCCTGCGCCGATCCAGATCCTCTATCTAAACCTGTCAATTATTTTCCAAGGATCTGTATCCCTCTGCTCCCTGCCCATTCATGTATCTGTCTAGATACATCTTAAATGACGCTATCGTGCCCGCCTCTACCACCTCCGCTGGCAACGCGTTCCAGGCACCCACCACCCTCTGTTTAAAGAACTTTCCACGCATATCTCCCTTAAACTTTTCCCCTCTCACCTTGAAATCGTAAACCGTAGTAATTGAGTCCCTAACTCTGGGAAAACGCTTCTTGCTATCCACCCTGTCTATACTTCTCATGATTTTGTAGACCTCAATCAGGTCCCCCCTCAACCTCCGTCTTTCTAATGTAAATAATCCTAATCTACTCAACCTCTCTTCATAGCTAGCACCCTCCATACCAGGCAACATCCTAGTGAACCTCCTCTGCACCCTCTCCAAAGCATCCACATCCTTTTGGTAATGTGGCAACCAGAACTGTATGCAGTATTCCAAATGTGGTCAAACCAAAGTCCTGTACAACTGTAACATGACCTGCCAACTCTTGTACTCAATGCCCCGTCCGATGAATGATAGCATGCCGTATGCTGTCTTGACCACTCTATCCACCTGCGTTGCCACCTTCAGGGTACAGTGGACCTGAACAGCCAGATCTCTCTGTGCATCAGTTTTCCCCAGGGCTTTTCCATTTACCGTATAGTTCGCTCTTGAATTGGATCTTCCAAAATGCATCACCTTGCATTTGCCTGGATTGAACTCCACCTGCCATTTCTCCGCCCAACTCTCCAATCTATCTATATTCTGCTGCATTCTCCGACAGTTCCCTTTTCTATCTGCCACTCCACCAATCTTAGTGTCATCTGCAAACTTGCTAATCAGACCATCTATACCTTCCTCCAGATCATTTATGTATATCACAAACAACAGTGGTCCCAACATGGATCCCTGTGGAACACCATTGGTCACAGTTCTCCATTTTGAGAAACTCCCTTCCACTACAACTCTCTGTCTCCTGTTGCCCAGCCAGTTCTCTATCCATCCAGCTAGTACACCCTGGACCTCATGCGACTTCACTTTCTCCATCAGCCTACCATGTGGAACCTTATCAAACGCCTTACTGAAGTCCATGTATATGACATCTACAGCCCTTCCCTCATCTATCAACTTTGTCGCTTCCTCAAAGAATTCTATCAAGTTGGTAAGACATGACCTTCTCTGCACAAAACCACGCTGCCTATCACTAATAAGGCCATTTTCTTCCAAATGTAAATAGATCCTATCCCTCAGTACCTTCTCCAGCAGCTTCCCCACCACTGACGCCAGGCTCACCGGTCTATAATTACCTGGATTATCCTTGCTACCCTTCTTAAAGAAGGGGACAACATTAGCAATTCTCCAGTCCTCCGGGACCTCACCCATGCTCAAGGATGCTGCAAAGATATCTGTTAAGGCCCCAGCTATTTCCTCTCTCGCTTCCCTCAGTAACCTGGGATAGATCCCATCCAGACCTGGGAACTTGTCCACCCTAGTGCCTTTTAGAATACCCAACACTTCCGCCCTCTCCTTATGCCGATTTGACCGAGAGTAATCAAACATCTAATCCTAACCTCAACATCCGTCATGTCCCTCTCCTCAGTGAATACTGACACAAAGTACTCATTAAGAATCTCACACATTTTCTCTGACTCCTCGCATAACTTCCCTCCTTCATCCTTGAGTAAGCCAACCCTTTCTCTAGTTACCCTCTTGCTCCTTATGTACGAATAAAAGGCTTTGGGATTTTCCTTAAACCTGTTTGCTAAAGATATTTCATGACCCCTTTTAGCCCTCTTAATTCCTCAGTTCAGATTGGTCCTATTTTCCCGATATTCTTCCAAAGCTTCATCTGTTTTCAGTCGCCTAGACCTTATGCATGTTTCCTTTTTCCTCTTTGATAGTCTCACAATTTCACCTGTCATCCACGGTTCCCTAATCTTGCCCTTTCTATGCCTCATTTTCACAGGAACATGTCTGTCCTGCAATCCAATCAGCCTCTCTTTAAAAGCCTCCCACATATCAAATGTGGATTTACCCTCAAACAGCTGCTCCCAATCCACATTCCTCAGCTCCTGTTGAATCTTGCTATAGTTGGCCTTCCCCCAATTTAGCACTCTTCCTTTAGGACCACTCTCGTCTTTGTCCATGAGTATTCTAAAACTTATGGAATTGTGATCACTATTCCCAAAGTAATCCCCTACTGAAATTTCAGCCACCTGGCCGGGCTCATTCCCCAACACCAGGTCCAGTATGGCCCCTTCCCGAGTTGGACTTTTTACATACTGCTCCATAAAACCCTCCTGGATGCACCTTACAAATTCTGCTCCACCTAAACCCCTAATACTGAGTGAATCCCGGTCAATGTTGGGAAAATTAAAATCTCCCATGACCACTACCCTGTTGCTCCTACATCTTTCCATAATCTGTCTACATATTTGTACCTCTATCTCACGCTCGCTGTTGGGAGGCCTGTAGTACAGCCCCAACATTGTTACCGCACCATTCCTATTTCTGAGCTCTACACATATTGCCTCACTGCTTGAGTCCTCCATAGTGCCCTCCTTCAGCAAAGCTGTGATATCCTCTTTGACCAGTAATGCAACTCCTCCAACCCTTTTATCTCCCTCTCTATCCCGCCTGAAGCATCTATATCCTGGGATATTTAGTTGTCAATCTTGCCCTTCCCTCAACCAAGTCTCAGTAATAGCAATAACATCATACTCCCAGGTTCTAATCCAAGCCCTAAGTTCATCTGCCTTACCTACTACACTTGTCGCATTAAAACAAATGCACCTCAGACAACCTGTCCCTTTGTGTTCATCATCTGCTCTCTGCCTACTCTTCCCCTTAGTCACACTGACTTCATTATCTAGTTCCTTACAGGCTTTAGTTACTACCTCCTTACTGTCCACTAACCTCCTCATCTGGTTCCCATCCCCCTGCCACATTAGTTTAAACCCTCCCCAACAGTGTTAGCAAAAGCACCCCCTAGGACATTGGTTCCAGTCCTGTCCAGGTGTAGACCGTCCGATTTGTAATAGTCCCACCTCCCCCAGAACCGGTCCCAATGTCCCAAAAATCTGAACCCCTCCCTCCTGCACCATCTCTCAAGCCACTTGTTTATCCTGCCTATTCTTTCATTTCTACTCTGACTAGCACGTAGCACTCGTAGCAATCCTGAGATTACTACCTCTGAGGTCCTACTTTTTAACTTGGCTCCTAACTCCCTAAATTCTGCTTATAGGACCTCATCCCGTTTATTACCTATATCATTGGTGCCTATATGCACCACGACAGCTGGCTGTTCACCCTCCCCCTTCAGAATGTCCTGCAGTCGATTTGAGACATCCCTGACCCGTGCACCTGGGGGGCAACATACCATTCGGGAGTCTCGTTTTCGACCACAGAACCGCCTATCTACTCACCTTACAATTGAATCCCCTATGACTATAGCCCTTCCATACTTTTTCCTGCCCTTCTGTACAGCAGAGCCAGCCACGGTGCCATGAACCTGGCTACTGCTGCCTTCCCCTGGTGAGCCATCTCCTCCAACAGTATCCAGAACGGTATACCTGTTTTGGAGGGAGATGACCGCAGGGGACACCTGCACTGCCTTCCTGCTTTTTTTCTGCCTTTTGGTCACCCATTCCCTTTCTCCCTCAGCGATCCTAATCTGCGGTGTGACCAATTTGCTGAACATGCTATCCACGACTTTCTCAGCATCGCGGATGCTCCAAAGTGAGTCCATCCGCAGCTCCAGAGCCACCATATGGTCTAACAAGAGCTGCGGCTGGACACACTTCCTGCACATGTAGGAGTCAGGGACATCAGCCGCGTCCCTGAGTTCCCACTTTGAGCAAGAGGAGCATAACACAAATCTGGGATTTCCTGCCATTTTTACCCTTAAGCTTAACTTAGTCCTACTGTAATATCAAATAATAAATAAATGAAATGAAAGATTTTTACCAATCACTCTACTTACCAGCACACGATAAAAAAAAGTAAAAAAAAATCCTTACCTTATCAACACGCCAGAGTATTTTTTTTCGGTTAGAGGAGGAGGGCGGGTGGGAGACCCTACATGTGTAGTGTCTTGGGTTTAGCCACTGCCCAAATATATCAGTTCACTCACCGTCCCAGAGCGCAATTTGACCGCTCCCACTCAGCTCCGCTGCCAAAATGAAGGACTTACCGTCCCGGCAGCCCCCTGGTCCTCGCTCTCACCGCTCCCACTGCTGCTGCAAAAAATGGAGCTGTCAGTGGTCAGTTATTGCCAGTGCACTGAATAAAGGAGTTGGAAGGTCACGCTGCAGCCATTCAGGACATTGGTTAGGCCACTTTTGGAATACTGCATTCATTCTGGTCTCTCTGTTAAAGGAAAGATGTTGTGTAACTTGAAAGGGTTCAGAAAAGATTTACAAGGATGTTGCCAGGGTTGGAGGGTTTAAGCTGTAAGGAGAGGCTGAATAGGCTGGGGCTATTTTCCCTGGAGTGTCATAGGCCAAAGGATGACCTTATAGAGGTTTATCAAATCATGAGGGGCATGGGTAGGGTGAATAATCAAGGTCTTTTCCCCAGGATAAGGGAATCTAAAACTAGAGGGCGTTAGTTTAAGGTGAGAGGGGAAAGACATAAAAGGGACCCAAGAGGCAACTTTTTCACACAGAGGGTGGTGCATGTGTGGAATGAGCTGCCAAGGAAGTGCTGAAGGCTGGTACGATTACAACATTTAAAAGGCATCTGGATGGGTACATGAATAGGAAGAGTTTAGAGGGATATGGTCCAAATGCTGGCAAATGGCACTAGATTAATTTAGGATATCTGGTTGGCATAGATAAGTTGGACTGAAGGGTCTGTTTCTGTGCTGTACAACTCTATGACTCTACTTGAGTTGCTCCCTCCCTTTTATTTCCTGAATTTGAGCTATTTTTTGGATGTTACTTGTATCTTCTGTAATGGAGACCAATCCAAAATACTTGTTCAATTCATTTCCTTAATTTCCATTATTCATTTTATTTACCAACTGATGTCCAACTTTTTAAAAATCTCCACAAACTTATTATTTATCGTTATATATCCAGCTAGCTTTCTTTCATTTTAAATTTCTCAACTAAATGTAGCTCACTCACAGAACAACAATTATACCTTGAACCTACTTGAGAGGAAAAAGACATAAACTTATAAAAACTTAACTAGCACAGAAGATGCCCCTGAATGTCAGGGCAGCAAACCAGGCGATGAGAGTAAAATGAACCATTCTGTTGCTTAGGGCACTAAAATCAAATTATCAATGAAATATGAAAATTCAGCCAGAGGGAATTTTGAGCAGCCCTTTGAAGAATTCCTCGACGCATTTCTCTTTTTTATTGGCTATCAACTAATTCCTCTATCTAGTTGTCTTGGTAAAGTGAGGACTTGTCCAAAGATCAAACCCAGGCATCACTTACACATATACCTTAGATATTCTCTGAAAGTCTGGGCTGCGATTTCCCCCGAGGGCTTCAGGATTCTACCGGAAGAGTCTAAAAGGGGTCAGAGGTATTCCCCTTCGTGATAACCTGTCTCACTGCAGTGATTTCCCCAAATTCAGCAGTTAGTGCAGAGAGGGTGGGATTACCATCCAATTAAAGAGGCACGAAGCAAGCCTCAAGGTGTAGACACCCCCTGTCCTATTCTTTTAATTTTTAAAATTTAAAAAAAAAGGTCTGCAGCTGCAATTAAAGCCAGGCAGACTGCCACTGCCTGCAACGTTCCTCCCACTGCCTGTAGCATTCCTTCCATCCCCTCCTATCTATGGCCTGATGCAGACGGTCTGCTGCACTGTTCTCCAACACATTTCAGCAACTAGCTTTTTTTTTAAAAGTTTTTTTCATTTAACCTATTTTTCTGATCAACCTGACTGATCACTTTTCATCAATGTTATTACACACCTCTGGAGCAAGTAGGACTTGAACCCAAGCCTCTTGGTCCAGGGATAGGGACACTACTACTGCACTGCAAGAGGGTCTTCTCTGAGCACCTAGAAGCTGATGAAAAATTCTAGTCAGCCTCTTAAAATAGGTCTTAATAGACCTTTAACAACTGAATTGGCTACCAACCAATGAAATGCAATCAGCTCAGCAACAGGACATTCCTGTAGGAGTTGCTCAGGCTAGATATTTCTGAATTGACATGTTCAGGCATGTTATGACACATGTTTGGAGTGGGTAGGACTTGAAGCTAGGCTTCATGGATGAGGCAGGACACCATCAGTACACCACACAATCCCTAGAGTACCTCAGGGTAGTGTCCTAGTCCCAACCATCATCAGCTGCTTCAGCAATGACCTTCCCTGCATCATAAGGTCAGAAGTGGGATGTTTATAAGTGGCTGCAAAGTGTTCAGCACCATTCGCGACTCATAAAATACTCTAGTTATGTCAAAATGCAACTACTGGACAATATCCAGGTTTGAGCTGACAATTGGCAAGAATCTAACCATTGCCCTGCGATATTCAATGGTGTTACCATCTCTAAATTCCCAAATATCAACATTCTGTTGGTTACCATTGTCCAGAAACTGACCTCACCTGTCATATAAATATTGAGCAACAAGAGCAGGTCAGAGACTGGGAATACTATAGTGTGACCTACTTACTGAATCCCCAAAGCCTGTCCACTAACTACAGGAATGTGATGGAATATTCTCCACTTGCCTGGATGAGTATAGCTCCAACAATGCTCAAGAAGTTTGACACCATTCAGGCCAAAGCAGCCTGCTTGACTGGCACTCCATCACCCAGCATTCATTTGCTCTAGCACTGATGCACATTAACATCTATGAACTACACTGTAGCAACTCACCGAAGGTTTCTGAGACAGCATCTTCCAAACACACAACCATTATCATTTAGAAGGATGAGGGCAGCAGATATGTGGGAACACCACCACCTGCAGGTTCCCTTCCAAGCCACTCACCATCCTTACTTGGAAATGTATCTCCGTTCCTTCACTGTTGCTGGCTCAAAATCCTCAACCTTCCTTCCTAATAGCATTTTGGGTCTACCTACGGCACATAGACAACAGCGGTTCAAGAAGGTAGCTCACCGCCACTTCTCAAGGGCAACTAGGATGGACAATAAACACTGGCCCAGTCAGCAAAGTTCACATTTTGTGACTGAATAAAAAAACCGAGTGCAAATTTTCTTTCTGTGTTGTTAGCATTTAATTATTTGTAACTTTGAAGACTGAGTAATGTCCCCAAAATGAATTTCTGCTTGGAATTTTCTGTATGGGTAATCAGGTCAAAGTTAAGAGGGGACTTTGGAAACAGTCCGCAAGATACATTGGATTGGATTGTCACATGGATGTTGAAGCTTCAAATTCAATACGTCCAGCAGAGCCATTTCAAATGAGGCAGTCTCCTAATTGCCCATCTCTGTATTTGCTGTCCAGTTCAGGACAGTGTGGCAGATCAGTGATAAGGGCAGGGCAGTGGATGTGGTGTATATGGATTTTAGCAAGGTATTTGATAAAGTTCCACATGGTAGGCTCATTCAGAAAGTAAGGAGGCATGGGATTCAGGGAAATTTGGCTGTCTGGCTGGCCAATAGAAGACAGAGGGTGGTAGTAGATGGAAAGTATTCAGCCTGGAGCTTGGTGGCCAGTGGTGTTCTGCAGGGATCTGTTCTGGGACCTCAGCTCTTTGTGATCTTTATAAATGACTTGGATGAGGAAGTGGAAGGGTGGGTTAGTAAGTTTGCCGATGACACGAAGGTTGGTGGAGTTGTGGACAGCATGGAGGGCTATTGTAGGTTGCAACGGGACATTGACAGGAAGCAGAGCTGGGCAAGAAGTGGCAGATGGAATTCAACCCAGAAAAGTGTGAAGTGTTTCATTTTGGAAGGTCAAATTTGAATGCAGAATATAGGGTTAATGACAGGATTCTTGGCAGTGTGGAGGAACTAAGGGATCTTGGGGTCCACGTCCATAGATCCCTCAAAGTTGCAACCCAAGTTGATAGATTGTAAAGAAGGTGTATGGTGTGTTGGCTTTCATTGGCAGGGGAATTGAGTTTAAGAGCCGTGAGGTTATGCTGCAGCTCTATAAAACCTGGTTAGACCACACTTGGAATATTGTGTTCAGTTCTGGTCACCTCACTATAGGAAGGATGTGGAAGCTTTAGAGAGAGTGCAAAGGAGATTTACCGGGATGCTGCCTGGAATGGAGGGCAGGTCTTATGAGGAAAGGTTGAAGAAGCTAGGGCTTTTTTCATTGAAGCGAAGAAGGATGAGAGGTGACTTGATAGAGGTGTACAAGATGATGAGGCATAGATACTGGATAGCCAGAGACTTTTTCCCACAGCAGAAATAACTATTATGAGGGGGCATCATTTTAAGGTGATTGGAGGAAGGTATAGGGGAGATGTCAGAGGTAGTTTCTTTACACAGAGAGTGGTGGGTGTGTGGAATGCACTGTCGGCAGTGGCAGTGGAGTCAGATAGTTTAGAGACGTTTAAGCGACTCTTGGATAGGCACATGGAGGATAGTAAAATGTAGGGTGTGCAGGATAGATTGATCTTAGTAGGATAATAGGTTGGCACAACATCGTGTGCCGGAGGGCCTGTAATGTGCTGTACTGTTCTACGAAAGATTTGGATTGATAGCCTGCCTGTTTCGAATAAGTTGTGGCCATGCCTGATAAAGGGACAACAATGGGCAACTGTCCCATTCAGGCTTTCCCAGCTGCTACCTGTGCTCAACTGCAAACCTAACCTCACATTGCTAACTCAGTCTATTAGTCCAATAGAATTGAGCTTTGACTTGTTTCTACCTGTCAGGTCATCTAATTTAAGCACTGCTGGTTGCAAAGAGCTAGCTAATAGAGAAATATATTCCAGTAAACAATGCTGTCTTCTAAATTATCTGTTTTTCCAGGCATGTGTGTAGATAAATAGAGAAACTGAGCTTTCCTCTTGGCTATTTCTGTTCTGTTTCTGCTTTTCTGCTATTCTCATTGTGGTGTGCTTTACCCTGTTCACCAGTAAATTCTAGCATACATTTTGTCACTGGAGAATTGGAAGTTACAAAGGTTTAATTTATAACACTCGTCAGCAATATTACCTTGGCAGGAAACTCCAACCCATTATAAATCACACCAATTATAAGGCCATGAAGAACGAGGAATGGAAACTCTTGCATTTTAAAACAATATCCTTTTATTTTTGTGGAATGGAACAGTTCCATGTTAATAACAAAGTTTCATAAAGGCAGACAGATATTGTTCAGTGCTAGTTTCTTTTTAAACTCCAACACAACCATTTGTGACCTTTTACAGGCTTCAGGCAGGCAAATAGGTTTGAATGTAGATTTTACAGTTTTACATCAGCTTACCTCTGTCTACTAAGAGTGTGAATGTATGAATTATAGGCAGTGGTTCAAATTAACCACAAAACAAATTAGGGATCTCATCTATTGCCCGTAATGCTTGATACTATTACATCTACATAATGGGAACTGGATATCAAATGTTAAGTTCAGTCAAAGCTACAATACATATATTTTGTAAAAAAAACCTCAATAAATTAGATATATATCTAAGTTCTTTTTTTTTGTAAATCATGCACAAATTTCAAATATTGGAAAAGTTTTTTTTATCCATTAGGTACCTGGAATGTACAACAACAGCGATCGGTAAGAAAATAACAAAGTGTCTTTTCATTTTACAAAAATTACACAGCTATAGAACTCCTACCTTTGTATCAAAGAGTTAACAGATAAGATCAATCTAGTAAATTAGTAGTTCTACAGAGTAAGAGCTTCACGGTCCTAATAAAATTTAAGGGAGGCAAATTGAATTTTAATTGATTTTAATAGGAATCCCACCAAACTTTTTCTTCAATTTCGTTTCATCTGCAGAATCCTACTTAAAATCAAAGAGAACTTTATTCTGGGTTAGAAGTTTTCTTGGTCTACTACGAAGGTGACTGACAGTTACCTATTTGGCCATCTGTTCTAGTCATTTTTCTTTTTTTATTTAAAAAAGGCTTTACCTCAAATGAATTCTCTGCAAAATTGCACGTTACATTTAAATTGCACCACATAAGTTGTGCTTGTGGCACGATCTGCATAAAGAGAAGAGAGTGACTTGCAAGTCACCAAAATATGACTGACATCAGAGATTGATTGACTGGCAATTCTTTTTCTCATGCTATGGACATTCACTATCATTGCACCCTCTCGTTACAACAATACAAAGTGCCAGCACAACACCTCAACACACTTGCACATTCAGTGCTGTCACTTGTCCTATTTTGGCACCATTACCCTATGGGGGCCAAGATGGGTTGGGGGGGTGGGGAAAAGAAATGTAAATCATAGGTATGTCAATCTGCTTTAATGTTGAGCAATATGCTCCTTTCATATGGCGTGCTTGGTTCGTGATGTCATACTGCCCCAGCCATAACAGACACCAGAATCTGACCCTACTTGTAATAAGCGTTGAAAATGCTCTCTCCAGACACAAGCCCAGCTCTGGAAGACCAAAATCCATCGCCGCACTCCGATTCTAATAGGTATTCAGTATGAGCACTTCACACACACCTGCAACTGTCCTATGCGGCAAAGTCAGCTCTCCTTCACAGGGCAGCTGCCAGGAAGGCACCAGATCCACACCACGTGGCTAACATTCACAGTCAACACTCCAGCTCTGTTGTGTTTTGATCAAAAATCAGCCACAAAGGGCAAACCTTCATTTGTTATGAAAAGTCAGTACAATTCTAGGATCGAATTTCTAACTAACAGAAAAAAAATCATTGCAATCTAAAATTAAAACTGACAATGCTCATTTTACATGACATCTGAAAACTTGATTCTAATATCTTTTTCCTCTTGAACCATAATCTACTTCTGTGTCTAACCAATTTTAAACGGGTAATAAATTAAAAATTATAAACAAGTAAAAACAAAAATTAAGAACCTAGGTAACTATAGATGTGTACAGTAATTAGTAAATAAGCTATATACTCATAAATCTCTTAACCAAAATGATATGTTAAAGTCTATGAACAACTTTACAAATATACAGTGTGCTAATCAGATTGCAAATAATTAACGCTTTTTGAACTATTTTACCCCTCACTCACTACACAATGTGTTTCTTTAATAATTTCCAGATTAATACTGAATATCCTAGACTGCAATGACTTTAGGATTTGCTTCCTCATAGTTGTAGTCATGTTTATATTTGTGATTTTTCTAAACAAGCAAATCATATGTATACAACTGTCTTTTTTTAAAAACATTATCATACAATATTCATATTTATATATTTACAACTCTCCTGCAATCTGCAGCTTCACTCAAATAAAAAGTATTTAAATGCTCTTTTGTAAAGAAAAATAATTGTCTTTTGTTTCACTTTCCTTTCTTTAGCACGCACTTTTCAACTTAGGCACAGAATGGTTCCCTTAGCAGTCATAATGCCAGAGGTCAAGATTCATCAACTCTGGGTTTTTTTTTGCAAAATATTTCATTTCTGTTTCTGTTTTCCAAAAGTAAAATTGTTTCTTCATGCTGAGCAGTACTTTTTGTTTTAGATGGGTCCAGCATTTGAAGATGTAAGGCTCAAAAATGATGGGAAGTAAAGTGAGGACAGGAGTCCCAGATGATTCAGTGTATTTCCTTCAGTATGAATTGTCCGTGATTCAGCATTCAATAGTCCTGTTTCTTTTTGCCTCAAATAAGTCTCATGTTTTGATGACACCATTGCACTGCTGGTGCTTGGGAAGACAAGGTTCATCAGGCAAAGCATCGTGGGCAAAAACGGAGTCATCTCCGGAGGAACACGTACTGTGTGTATCTTGGCATGTTGGCGAGTACTGCTCAAAAGGTGCTGACAGATCGAGGTACTCCTGAAATACAAAGGAAAAGATAAAACATTATGAATCTTCTATGTCATGAACACTGATCATAGGTGTCCCGACCTATGTTGAGGTGTTTGCAGTGGTTCTGTGGGTCAGAAAACTGTTAATACTGTAAACCCGAATACAAAAGTGGGACAGTCCAGTGCAGTTGGGAAGTACTGCTATGCAGTTGGAGGAGCTGGCTTTTTGAGGGGACCTTAAATGGAAGCTCTGTGTGCCTTTTAGAGATGATGTAAAAGATTCCATGGCATTATTTTGAACCTGTTTCCTGGTCAACACTCATCTACTATCACTTCAAATGTACTTTTTTGACAACAAAGCACTCAGGGATTTCCTGAGGGCAAGAAAAGCACTTTTCCAATGCAAGTTTCTCTTTCTCTCCCAAAACACTGCAATTTCAATATGTGGCAGACTCCAATCTATGCTTCTATTATGATGGTCCTAATTTATACGGTGCACATTACCACACAAGAGTGAACAATTTTATTTTTCATGTGGATTATCCTGTAATGTTTTTCCATCTTGAAGGTATTGAGATACACGTCAATTGATCTAACCCACCCCAAGGGGGCTTTCTTCCCATAAGAGTCTGGACTCATGGTTTAAGATGATAAGCAGTAGAAAGACATTTGCTCACATTGGTCACTATGGTCAAGCCCTTATTCACCTCCTTCTCCTCCATCCCCAGGTACACTTTAAAAAGTAGACTCATCCTGTCTTGGCGTCAGCAATCCTGAAACCTTCCTGGCCATAAAATTTGCATGATTCTGAAGAGTTTATCCTGGATGCTCACTCTAATTGTTTATAGCTTGAGACTGCAGAACGTTCCCATTTCCTTTAAAGGGTGGGCTGCAGACGGGCCATGATAGGTGGCACTCTCAATGCTGAGAAAATTCAGCCTATCAGCACACTGGCAGGGGATGTCTCTACAAACTGCTGGCTAATCAGAAGCTGGGAGTTGCTGTGCATTAAAAACTGCCAGCCGAAGTCTACTCCCTGGGGAAATCACTTGACAGGAAAGTAAGTAATGTTTATATATTCTTCTCTAGGGGCAGGGTTGCAGTGAGATTTGGGGGTTTTGGAGTCAAGGGCAGGGAATGGCCTTCAGAGCCCCCCTCTCCCCCATTCCCATCTTTACCGTCCCCTGATTAGTGCAATTGGAGGTCCATCTTACCAAACCTAGTACTCTCTTTAATTATTAGGCCACCTTAAGGCCTGATTTTGCTAAGTGTTGTCAGCCCTTATGCTAACTAATATTGCATTGAGTGTCTAAAGCTGGTCTCCTGATTGGCTGAAGGCCTGTTTCAAGCATGGACCATGATTAATTCTTTTTTTGCCCTCTACCAATATGGTGAACTGCACATCAGGCCTGTAACAACAATGGACTTTCTTCTCACCATATTGGGAATTTATGTGATGTGGTGGGAATCTGGAATACACTGCCTGGGAGGGTAGTTGAGGGAGGAACTTTTAAAAAGTACCTGGAGGAGCACTTGAAATGCCATAACATTCAAGACTATAGGCCCAGAGCTGGAAAGTGGGACGGGTGCAAACTTAAAGTAATTTTTTTTTGTGTCAATGAGCTTAAGGGCCTCATTTGCACTTCAAAGATTTAGTGCATTATCGTCCTCAAATCAAAAACTTGTTTTTATTCACTCAAGGGATCTGTGTGTCACTGGCTGGGCAAGCATTTATTGCCCATCCCTAATTTCCCTCGAGAAGGTGGTAGTGAGCTGCCTGCTTAAACCACTATAGTCACTACGCTGGTAGACTCACAATAACATTAGGAAAGCAATTTGAGGTATGGTGGCTCAGTGGTTAGCACTGTTACCTCATGATTCTAGGGATCTGGGTTCAATTCCAGCCTCAGGTGACTGTGTGGAATTTGCACATTCTCCCTATTTCTGCATGGGTTTCTTCCCACAGTCCAAAGATGTGCAGGTAAGGTGGATTGGCCATGCTAAAGGTGGTCTAGGTGGGATGCTCTTTAGAGGATTGGTGCAGACTCAATGGGCCAATTGGCCTCTTTGAACACTGCAGGGATTCTATTATTTTGACTCAGTGACACTGACGGCATGCTGATATATTTCCAAGTCAGGATGGTGTGTGGCTTGGAGGGGAACTTGCAGGTGTTGGTGTTTCCATGTATGTGCTGCCCTTGTCCGTCTAGATCAAGGTGGTCATGGGACTAGAAGGTGCTGCCTTAAGGAGCCTGGGTGAATTTCTGCAGAGCATTTTGTAGATTGTACACACTGTTGCTACCGAGTGGTGGAACTCTCAAAGTCCTTAACTTTGTCCCAATCCTTTTTACTCAGTACTGTATGATTCTAAGAGGCCATTTAGTGCCTGAGAAATGAGGTCAATGCAGCCAGTTTTTTTATGTCCTGCTCCTTTACTTTACAAAGCATGAAAGCCCTTCAATGAATTTCCAGCATTGTTCTTAATTCAGACATTGTGATATAACCATTAGCAATTTTTGATTAATTATAGTAATTATAGGAGAACAAACTTTCCCTGTGGACTATGTCAAGTGTAAGTTCTCCTTATGATGATACACTTTGTGAAGTAATATATTTCCCATGTATTGCTGTTTGAACATTGACAATGTTTTACATTGTATAAAATCAGTGAAAAAAAAACTTGAAGCAAATTCCCAAGGTTACTACTTACTTTCCAAATTTAGCAATTGATGGATTCCTTATGAGGACCATAATGTTAAGGAGTTAAGTGCGCGAACTATAGTCCTTGTGTTTTACTACCAACCGTATGTCTCTTTCTCAGCCCCCAATGTCACACGATAGGGTCTGTAGAGTAGTGACATTATAAAAGGACCATGGTGCTGTTTATTAGGAATGTGATCACCATGTCTGTCCTTGCCAGGCACCAGAATCAGACTGAAACCCTGACCAACTTATAGCTACACTCTTGGCAACAATCCATCTCTGCTTCCCAGGTCAAAGGTTAACTGTCTGGTTGGGGCAAGTTATTGGGCAGGAGGGATGCTTTATAAAGCCTGGTGATAACTTTTTACAATCACACACTGGAGATTTGGCACTGCCGATCACTTCCAATTATTATCTGACGAAAGTTTAAACAGTGTACTAAATCAAGTCAGTCAGGTTCCGTGGCCCTTGTGAGCATTTAGAGCATTTTTTATTGCAAATTACATCAAACAATGTGCTTAGTATATTGAAGGTGAGGCTGGAAAATACTGGAACTCTGTGGCAAGTTCTGCAGTAGCTCAAAAAGGAAAATACATGAACACTTTAGCTATGAATGTGTCAGGGCAGTCTTGGTAGGCTGAAAGGCCTGTTCTTCTGTTGTACTGTTCTGTGTTCTTTATCTCAAAAGAGATATTTGAAAGTGATGAATTTAGAGGGCTACAGAAATAAGGCTGAAGAGTGGGATTAGCTGGGTAGCTCTTTTGGGAGCCACTACAGACACAATGGATTGAATGGCCTCCTTCTGTACTGTAAAATCCTATGATGCTGTAAGTCATTTTGGCCTTGGTATCCCTGGGCTTTGCTGATTAGAAATTGGCCGTGGCTTTCACTCTGGAATGGTATCCGGTGTTAGTTGCTAGAAAAGCACATGCGGATGTTGGTGACAGGAGTCTCCACAGTCGTGTCTTCTATGGACAGAAGAGGGAGATTGTTTGGGGCTGGGTGGGTCAGAATAGCAGGGGGGCTGTGCTGAGAAAGGAGCCAGGCCATGCTGCTGTGTATGTGCCAATCCCAGACTCTGGGATCCATTTACCAACTGGGCAAAGAATTCTTTGCTGCTTCAACAGTATTCAGCATTGAATATCTTAATTATTGAGAATCTTCAGTCTGATATATTTAAAGGGGCTAGCGTGGAAATTGGCCAACCGAAGAAATAAGTATGTTCTTGAATGATGTTTAGATTTTGAAGTTCTATTAATTGCTTTTAAATTAGCTTAATTAACATCTAATTCCTTTTTTCTAAGTTTTTTTTGTGATTACAAGACTGACCTCAGTTGATGTCACCGTCAGGACCCTGTCAAGATCTTCAACTAACTGTTTGAACGTCGGTCTTTGTGATGGGATGGCATGCCAGCATTCCCTCATTATCATATACCTAGAGAAAGAAACAGGATCACAGTTAAACCAAGCACAACAAGCTTCCAAATGTTAAGCACATTAAAAATACAAATAAACAGCAGATAAATAGACCATGTTGCAGAAGCCCATTACAGCACAGCAACAGGGCCAGTACGCCACAGAAAAGAGACTCATTTTATTAGTAATTTATTCTTTCGTGGGATGTAGGGATTGCTGGCTGCGCTAGCACTTATTGACCATGTTTAATGGCCCTTGAGGAGGTGGTGGTAAACTGTGTTTATGTGGCGATTCCAGTTGCTTTTCTGGTCAATGGTTTCTGCAGGATGTTGATAGTCGGGCATTTGGTAATGGTAATGCCTTGAATGCCAATGAGTAATGATTAGGTTGTTTCTTATTGGAGAAGGCCATTGCCTAGCATTTGTGCGGCACAAATGTTACATGCCATTATTCAAGCCTGGATGTAGTCCATGTCTTGCTGTATTTGGCCATGGACTGCTTTAGCACCTGAGGAGTCGCGAATGGTGCTGAACATTGTGCAATCATTGGCGAACATCCCCACTTCCAATGCTATGAAGAAGGGAAGGTCATTGAAGAAGCTGAAGGTGGTGGAGTCTATGACATTACCCTGATTGAGATGATTGACCTCCAACAATGACAAGCATCTTACAAGCACCCGGCAGAGTTTATCTCCTGATACCCATTGATTCCAGTTTTGCGAGGGCTCCTTGATGCCACACTTGGCTAAATGAAGCCTTGATGTCAAAGGCTGTCACTCTCACCTCACCTCTGGAATTCCGCTGTTTTGTCCATGTTTGGACCAAGACTATAATGAGGTCAGGAGCTGAGTGGCAGAACCCAGACTTAGCCTCAGTGAGCAGTGTCAGTGTTGTGTTAGTGTTGATTGATAGCACGGTTGAAGAGCCCATCCATCATTTTGCTGGGGCGTAATTGGCCGAGTTGGATTTGTCTCACATTCTGCTAACTCCACGGCAATGAGCGAACAGCATAGTGAGAGACGCAAAACACTGCAGTTAAGGCCAAATAAGAGCAGAGCAATAGACAACATAGGAGGGTCAACAGACACTGATAACACTTCAAAAGTACAACAGGATCAAGGGACAAAAAGAGACAAAATAAATAGAATAGCTATCACTAGAAAAACAAGTGCTAGGGAAACTAACGGGGTTAAAGGTTCCCTGGACCTGATGGGTTGCATCTTAGGATATTGAAAGAAGTAATTGCAGAGAGGGTGGTGCACCAGAAACAATCTTCCAAAACTCCTCCGGCTTTGGAAAATTGCTGGAGGATTGGAAAATTGCCAACGTAATGCCTTTGTTCGAAAAGGGAAGAAGATGAGAAAAAAAAAGGTCATTTAGCTTAGAGATAGCAAAAACTGCTGGTGCTGGAGTCAGAGATAACATAGTGTGGAGCTGGAGGAACACAGCAGGCCAGGCAGCATCAGAGGAGCAGGAAAGTCAATGTTTCGGGTGGGGCCCCTTTTTCAGAAATGGGGAGGGGGAAGGGAGCTGGGAAATAAATAGAGGGAGGAGGGGTGAGGCTGGGGAAGGTAGGTAGGATGGCGATAGGTAGATGCAGGAAGGGAATGGTGGGGATTGGTCAGTGGGATGGGAGGGGCGGATACGTGGAGAAGAAGATGGGCAGGTTGTGTCAGGTCGAGGAAGCGGGGGGATGAGAGGGAAGGTTGGATGTGGGATGAGGCCGGGGTGGGGAGGTTTTAAAACTGGTGAATTCTATATTCAGGCCATCGGGCTGTAGGCTCCCGAGGTGAAATATATGGTGTTGCTCCTCCAGTTTGCGCGTGGCGTCATTGTGACACTGGAGGAGGCCCAGGATGGAAATGTCAGCCAGGGAGTGGAAGGGGGAGTTAAAATGGTTGGTGACAGGTGCAGGGAAAGGTGCCGGGGGTGGTGGGGTTAGTGGGGAGTGTGGAGCGGAAGAGGGAGTCGCAGAGAGAGTGGTCCCTACAAAAGGCAGATAGGGGTGGGGAGGGAAATATATTTTTGGTTGTGGGGTCAGACTGTAGGTGACAGAAGTGTTGGAAAATGATGTGTTGGATGTGGAGGTTGGTGGGTGGTATGTGAGGAGCAGGGGTATTCTGTCTTTATTTTATTTGGGGGTAGGGAGTTTGAGGGCAGAAGTGCAGAAAATGCAAGAGATGCTTTGAGGGCATTTTTGATCACCAGAGGAATTGGGAGTAAGGGATCGCATTTGCACAGGAGGGTAAGTGAGAGGAGGTGTAGTCCAGTTGCCAGGGGTGGTGGGATTAGTGGGGAGTGTGGAGTGGATGAGAGAATCGCGGAGGGAGCAGTTCCTACTACAAGAATGCGATCCCTACTCCCAATTCCTCTGCTTCTGCCGCATCTGCTCCCAAGACGGAGCATTCCACTCCCGACCATCCCAGATGTCTTCCTATTTCAAGGACTGTAACTTCCTCCCACCGGTGATCAAAAATTCCCTCAACTGCGTCTCTTGCATTTCCCACATTTCTGCCCTCAAACTCCCTTCCCCCAACAAAAGTAAAGACAGAATCCCCCGGTCCTCACATATCACCCCACCAACCTCCGCAGCCAAGGTCTCATTCTCTGCCAATTCCGCCACATACAATCCAACCCCACAACCAAAGAGATATTTCCCTCCCCACCCCTGTCTGCCTTTCGTAGGAACCACTCTCTCTGCAACTCCCTCGTCCACTCCACACTCCTCACTAACCCCACCACCCCCGGCACCTTTCCCTGCAACCGCAGGAAGTGCTACACCTGCCCCTACACCTCCCCCCCACCTCCATCCAAGGCCCAAAGCAAAGTTTCCATATCCAACAGGGGTTCACCTGCACACCTGCCAACCTGGTCTACTGTATCCACTGCTCCCGATGTGGCCTCCTCTACATCGGTGAGACCAATTGCAAACTCGGGGACCGTTTCATGTGTCATCGGTGCTCTGTACGTGATAATCGATAACACCTTCCGGTCACCAACCATTTCAACTCCTCCTCCCATTCCCTGGGTGGCATGTCTATCCTGTCTATCCTCCTCTAGTGCCACAATGACGCCACCCACAAACTGGAGGAGCCACACCTCATATTCCGTTTCAGGAGCCTACAGCGCGATGGCCTGAACATAGACCTCACTGGATTTAAAATCTCCCCACTCCCGGCCTCATCCCATGACCAATCCTCCCTCTCACCCTGCCTCCTTGACCCAACACAATCTGTCCATCTTCTCTCCCAACTATCAGCCCCACCCATCCCACTGACCAGTCCCTATCACTCCCTACTTGCATCGACCTACCACCATCCCACCTACCTTCCCCAGCTCCATCCATCCTCCCTCTACTTACTTCCCAGGTCCCTTCCCCCTCCCCATTTCTGAAGAAGGGTCCCGACCCGAAACGTTGACTTTCCTGTTCCTTTGATGCTGCCTGGCCTGCTGTGTTCCTCTAGCTCCACGCTGTTTTGTCATTTAGCTTAAAATCTGTTATTGAGAAAATGTTAAGAGTCCAATATAAAGGATGTAATAGCATTTCCGAATACACATTGGACTGGATTTTCTGAGGAGTGGCAATGTCACACAGGTGGCTACTCAGGCCATTTTGTGGGAAGGGTGTGACTGGGTGTGCTCAGTGGGAGAGAGGTTGTTTGATGGGGTCCAGTGCAGCAGGGGTGATGTCTGGTTGGGGAGGTGTGTTAGTTTGAGTCTGCTGGTGGAGGCGGTGTGTTGGGTCTTACCTTTTCACATTCTTCTGACCAATACAAATCATTTCACAGTTTGAGTTAAATCCTACTTGTCTACTGATTGCACTAACCTGTTTGTGAACATTTTTGAAGTTTTACACTATGAACCTCATGGTTCATGATATTTCCAAGTTTTGTATTGTCTGCAAATCAGGCCCTGTCACCAAGATTCAGGTCCTGAACAGAAATGAGGAAGAGCAGTGGTCCCAACACAGATCCCTGGAGAACTTGACCTTCCTCCAGCCTTCTGGTCAGGGAGGGATTTCTAGAGCTGTGGACCCATACGGCTGGGATGCTCAAGAGGCCAAAATTACAGAAGTGATGTGGAGATGTAGTGGTAATGTCACTGAGCTAGTCATCCAATAATAGATTGTTAAGCTGACTAGCTGTTACTTACCTGTTTTTCTGTCTCCTTCCCTTTTTGAATAAGGGTATTACGTGAGCTATTTTCCTACCATCTTGGACTTTTCCAAAATCAATCCTGGATGTTTTCTACATTCCACCCATTATCTGTAAGCGACTTTCTCTAGTATCCTAGGTTACAGCCCATCAGGTCCAAGGGACTTATTCACTTTTAGCCCCATTAATTTCCCTAGTACTTTTCCTCTAGTGATACTTATTGTGTTTATTTCCTCCCCAACTTACAGCCCTTGAATTATTATTTTTGATTAATGTCTTAGATCTATAGCTCAGTAAAAGGCCCTTCAGCTCACTGAGGCTGCACCAGTCAAAAACAATCACCTGACTATTCTAATCCCATGTTTCAGCACGTAGCCATTAGCCCTGTAGGGACATTGCAAGTGCACATCTAAATACAATGGGGTTCTGCTTCTACCACCCTTACCGTCGGTGAGTTCCATTTTCCCACATTCTTCTGGGTAAAAATGTTTTTCCTCACATTCTCTTTAAACATTCTGCCCCTTACCCTAAAACTATGCGGCCTGGTCATTGATCCGTCCATCAAAGGAATATGTCTCTTCCCGTCTACCCTAACTATAGGGTAGATTAGATACTTCTCAATCAGGTCCCTTCTCAATCTCCTCTTCTCTAAGGAAAACAACCCCAGTCTATACAATCTCTATTCATAACTGGAACTCTCCAGCCCAGTCAAATTCCTGGTGAATTCTTCCTATTGTGAAGACTGATGCAAAGTATTTATTCAACTGCTTTGCCATTTCCTGGGTCCACATTATTATTTCCTCAGCCTTGTCCTCTAAGGGGCCTATGCACCTTTGGCTTCTCTCTTTCTTTTTATATATATTTTTTTAAAATGTTAAAACTATTAATTTTAATATTATTTGCCAGTTTACCTTTGTAGCTTATTTTCCTCACTTTTCTGGTCATGTTTTGTTGGCTTTGAAACTTCCATCATCCTCTGGTTTACCATTAATATTTGCCATGTTGTAATTTTTTCAATTTGTTTCTACCTTTGACTTCCTTGATTAACCATGATTGATTTATCCCCTTCCCAATATCCTTCTGTCTTTGCTGTGAGTCATGAGCTTACATTCGTGCCATTGTTTGCCAGCTGTCTTTTCCGCTAAACTCCTTACGTTATGGTCACTATTCCCTAGGGAAACTTTTATTCTGAGATTTATTAAACCTGCCCATTACATATCACCCGATCCAAAATAGTCTGATCACTGTTTGGAGCCACAACATATTGTTTGAGAAAACCATCCTGAATACACTCTATGAATTCTTCCAAAATAGCCAATATCTCCACCACCTGTACTTCTAAAAATTTATCTAACTGTGAATATTTAATTCCCAGCATTGCTCTCCATGTAACCATGCCTCTGTAATTGCTGTAAGATCATACTCATTTACCTCTATTTATGCCATGAATTCATTTAGAGAATCCCCACAGTGTGGAAGCAGGCCTTTCAGCCCATCGAGTCCACACTGACCTGTAACCCCACATTTCCCATGGCCAATGCATCTAACATGCATAGCCCTGGACACTAGTGGCAATTTAGCATGGCCAAACCACCTAACCTGCACATCTTTGGACTGTGGGGGGAAACCCACACAGAAAAGGGGAGAAAGTGCATTTCTACCCAGACAGTCGCCCGAGGGTGGAATTGAAGTCAGGTTCCGGTCACTGTGAGGCAGCAGTGCTAACCACTGAGTCACCGTGTCACCACTTGTCCCAAATCCTTGAATATTATGATGTTTGAAGTGATAATCCAAATATTTTTAAAGGTTGTAAGGTTTCTGGCTTCCACTACCTTCCCAGGCGGTGCTTTCCAGAGTCCCACCACTCTGAGTGAAAATGTCTTTTCCCAGATCCCCTCTGAATCTCCTGCCCCTTACTCTAAAACTATGCCCTCTCGTGATTGATCCCCCAACCAACCGGAACAGCTACTGTCTATTCAGCCTGTTCATACCCCTCATAATTTTATACATCTCAATCATGTCCACCCTCAGTCTTCTCTGCTCTAGCGAAAACAATCCAAACCTATCTTGTCTCTCCTAATGCTCAATTTCTCCACTCGAGGCAACATCCTGGTGAACGTCCTCTGTCACCCCTCTAGTGCTATCACATCCTTCCTGTGGCGAGGTGACTAGAACTGTACACAGTACTCCAGCTGTGGCCTAACCAACGCTCTGTACAACTCCAACATTACCTCACTCAGAGATAGCGAGAACTGCCGATGCTGGAGTCAGAGATAACAGTGTGTAGCTGGAGGAGCACAGCAGGCCAGGCAACATCAGAGGAGCAGAAAGTTGCTGTTTCGGGTCGGGACCCTTCTTCAGAAATGGGGGAGGGGGAAGGGAGCTCAGGAGTAAATAGAGAGAGGAGGGTGTGGCTGGGGAAGGTAGGTGGGATTGTGATAGGTGAGTGCCGGTAGGGAGTGGTGGGGATTGGTCAGTGAGGTGGGAGGGGTGGAGAGGTGGGACCCCCTTCCCATTTCTGAAGGGTCCTGACCCAAAACATCAACTTTCCTGCTCCTCTGGTGCTGCCTGGCCTGTGTTGTTCCTCCAGCTCCAGGTTCTGTTATCTCCAACATTACCTCCTTGCTCTCATACTCTATGCCATGACTGATGTAAGCAAGTGTCCCATATCCTTCATAACTATGCTATTCACATGCTTGGCTGACTTCAGGGATCTGTGAATAATTACTCCAAGATTCCTCTGTTCCTCTAAGCTATCTAGTGCCCTGCCATTCATTAAATACTCCCGCATCTTGGTTCTTCTTTCAAAGTGCATCACCTCGCACTTATCAGGTTAAATACCATCAGCTACTGACGAACCCATCTATGTCTTCCTGTAACCTACAAACGTCATCTTCACTATTAACTACTCTACCAATCTTGGTGTCATCTGCAAATTTTCTTAATGTTGCCCCCCGCCCCCACCACATTTTCAAGTATATCATTTATGTATAATAACAAACATTAAGGATCCCAGTTCTGATCACTGTAGTACACCAGTGGACACTGGCCTCCAGTCACTTGGACAGCCTTCTACCACTATCCTCTGTGTCCTATTACTAAACCAGCTTCTGATCTATCACTCCAAGTTTTCCTAAATTCTATGTGGCTTCTTAATCAGTCAAAAGCTTTGTTAAAATCCATATAAACTACTTCAACTGAACTTCCCTCATCCACACACTCGATCATATTTTCAAACAATTCTAATAAATTTGTTAGGCATGACTTCCCTCTGACAAAGCCATGCTGACTACCCATAATTAACCCATGCCTTTCCAAGTGGGTGCTAACGTGCTCCTTCAGAATTTTCTCCAATAGCTTCCCTGCCATTGATGTGAGACTTAATGGTCTGTAATTTCCTGGTTCATCTCTACCACCCCTTTTACCTCTATGGCCAGACAGGAATTAAAAATTTGTGTCAAGAGTCCCTGCAAATTCCTGCCTCACCTCCTGAGATGCATTTCATCTGGACCAGGGGATTCATCTGTGTTTAAGCCTGACAGGGCATCCAATACCTTCCCAGTTCCTATGTCAAATTGTGTAAGTTCCTCACAGTCTCTTTTCCTGAATTCCATCCCTACGTTCTCCCTTTCCAGAATGAAGACTGCATTCATTCAAAACCCTTCCAGTATCCTGCAGCTTCACACACACGTTCCCCACTTTGGGCACAACACTTTCCCTGGTTAACCTCTTCCCTTTAATATACTTATAAACTTGGGATATTTTACTGTTAACTATTGGGGATTATTTTACTATATTCATAGAACCCCTACAGTGTGGAAACAGGCCCTTCGGCCCACACCGACCCTCACAGCATCCCACTCAGACCAATCCCCCTATAACACACCTAATCTACACACCCCTGGACACTATGGGGCAATTTAGCATGGCCAATCCACCTACGCTGCACATCTTTGGACTGTGGGAGGAAACCGGAGCACCCGGAGGAAAGCCATGCAGACATGGGGAAACTCCAGACAGATAGACGCCCGAGGGTAGAATCAAACCCGGGTCCCTCGTACTGTGAGGCAGCAGTGCTAACCACTGTGCCACCATGCCACCCCAAATAAACTCAATTCATCCCAGACTGGATTTGAACTCACAAGCCCTGGCTTAGGAGGCAAATATCTTATCCATTAGGTCACTGGAGCTATTTTTATTGTGAGTATGGATTATTTTACTGTATTGGGGATGTGGGTATTTAACTGTATAGATAGTTATGTTATTTACATCTCCTGCAATAGCTCTTGTGAGGGTGTCTCAGTGTGGTTAGCCCAGGAAGAGTACTCCTGCCTGTTATGCCACTCAGGGAATGATATGCAGATTTGAAAGGAAGCCGAAATCCCTATAAATGCAGGGAGAGACTTCAACGTAGTCCCAAAAAGTTGA
Source organism: Rhincodon typus (assembly GCF_021869965.1). Classification (NCBI taxonomy): domain Eukaryota; kingdom Metazoa; phylum Chordata; class Chondrichthyes; order Orectolobiformes; family Rhincodontidae; genus Rhincodon; species Rhincodon typus. The sequence continues at coordinate 26,070,361 of NC_063332.1, read as the reverse complement.
ACTAATGCCCGAGTGAAAGCTGCTATCAGTATCCTGACAGTTTTTAGCAAAGCACCAAGCTACGTTCTGCAACATTAAGCCAACAATTTAGCGACGTGGTTTGGAATACTGGGCTTTTGCTTACAGCTCATGGGTACAATTTGCTGGCTTGTCCATTCGATGGCCTTCTTTCAGCAGTTTGAAGAGCTCCTCTACTGGGATTCCGGGGTAAGGAGATCCTCCCAGTGTAAAGATCTCCCACAACAGGACTCCATATGACCAGCTGGGAATGAGAAAAGAATAGAAACTTAATTCACTGAAGCCTTTTTTTGTAACCACTCCATTCTCCTGATGCTGTCATGCGTGGTTAACATAGTTATCAATGGCGTGACTTAATTGAATAAACTCTTTTCTAGTTACTTGGAGCATTACACCGGTCCCTTCAATCACAGAAAAGATCAGTACGCACAAATGCTGGAATTAAAATGACCAGTTAATCAGATAGTTGACAGGCCATTTATAACTTGGTCGGTCTCCTGCCAAGGCTCCGGAGCAGAACTAATGACATTCTTTTTCTCCAAATACATTTCCCCAGACTGCACAATGGGAAGCAAGTCATAGAGCCAATTCTCGCTATTGTCACTTTCCTTTACAAAAAGACCTATACATTTTAGGAAGAGCTAAGTCGATATTTAAAAATAAAACATTTCTTATTGGTAGCACTTACACGTCACTCTGGTGGGTGTAGACTCTGTCGAAGAGAGCTTCAGGAGCCATCCACTTCACTGGCAGCCTCCCCTTTAATCAGTAGGATATGGGAGTTATGATTTAATCACACGTACAGGCAGCTACAAAGGCACTGACTGGATTGCAATCATTTTATTTTTTTAACCAGCTGCAATTACTACAGATAGAACTACACACAATGCATGGTATGGACAAGAGTTCAAACAATCACAGAACCCCTACAGTGTGCAAAGAGGCCATTCAGCCTATTGAGCCTGCACTGACCCTCCAAAGAACATCCCACCCTATCCCTGTAACCCCATATTTTCCATGGCTAACCCACCGAGACTGCACATCTTTGGACTGTGGGAGACACAGGGAGAATGTACAAACACCACACAATTTGCCCGAGGGTGGAACCAAACCCTGGTCATACAGTCATAGAATCATACAGCACAGAAACAGTCCCTTCGGTCCAACTAGTCCATGCCGAACATAATGCCAAACCAAACTATGTTCAGCATGTCCTGTTCATTCTGAAGGGTCTGTTTCCATGCTGTATGACTCTATGACCTGGGTTTGATTCCCTGGCGCTGTGAGGCAACAGTGCTAACCACTGTGCCACCACAGCTGCTATCTATCCTCCACACAACTTATTTTTTAAGAATCCCTACAGTGTGGGGCCAAATGAGTCCACACCAACCCTCCAAACAGCATCCCACCCAGACCCATCCTCATCCCTGTAACCCTGCATTTCTCATGTCTAAAACCATATATCTCTGAACACTACGGAGTAATTTAGAATGGCCAATCCAACTAACCTGCACATCTTTGGACTGTGGGAGGAAACTGGAGCACCCGGCAGAAACCCAAGCAGACACAGGGAGAATGTGCAAACTCCACACAGACAGTTGCCTGAGGGTGGAATTGAACCCGGGTTCCTGGCGCTGTGGGGCAGCAGTGCTAACCACTGACCCACTGTGCCACCCACCCTGCTTCAATAATCCCATCAAAATATCCTTCTGCCTCTTTCTCCTTTTTGTTGTCATGTAGCTTCCCAAAACACTATTTGCCTCAACTGGTCTATGTGGTGGCAAGTTCCATGTTCAAACCATTCACTGAATAAAGATGCTTTCCCTGTGTTTCTTATTGGATTTACTAGTGACTATTTTATATCTGTTGTCCTAAATTCTGATCACCCTGCAACATCATCTCTATATTTATCTTTCATAATCTTAAAGGCCTCTATCTGGTCATCACTTGGCCTTCTCTTTCCTAACCAGCTGTAGTCTGTTCAGCCTCTCCTGGTCACCTAATATTCCCTCCAGCTGCCGCTCCCTAATGATCAGTCACCTTAGCCTCCACCCGGTTGCTGCGTTCACTCACGTTTGTTGTTTTCTTGTAGTAGTCGATGTTGTGCACGTCCCTGGCCAGGCCAAAGTCGGCAATTTTCATCACATTGTCGTCCGTCACTAGCACATTCCTGGCTGCCAGATCCCGATGAATACACTAACCAGAAAACAAAATCCCCAAACAGAACAATTAAACCATTTGCCGGAGGGAACAGAAATAAACCATTCAGCCAGCATAGTGTTCACTTTTCTCCAACTATCATGCCCTTTATCCCTGTGTTGGGGCCTGCTGATTATAAACATATGGGTCCATTAATATTCAATTATTAAAATTTCTGCTTTGGTAACCGCGTGTAGCCTGGGGTTATAAACTACATTAATTACAATTGTCTCATACATTGAGGGTCTAATGTTTAACAATACAGTCACATTCCCCCAGTCCCCTGCTTTCGCAACCCTTAGATTGCCTGAATTCAGGAATGGCAAAGCTCACCTGTCTTAGACGAGGTCTTTGGGAAGTGCTGCCATTTTGATTGTGGACCACTCAGTCCAACACCTTGATGTTGCTGGTGAAAGCCCCCAGCAGACGTAACCCATGACACAAAGGCCTGGATACATTCACGTTGTGTTTCCTATTAATAAATTCACTGTGGGTCCTGGGGAAATGCAGGAAATTTTCTCCTGGCCTCAAGGATCTCGTGGGCCTTCCGTCTCCCCCCGCCACCCCCCTCACTTACATTGCCGGGTGCCATTTCCTTGACTCCCGAGCCTCAGCCTGCCTCCTCTGCATGAGTTCCAACTACAGCCCACTCTTGCTATTGTTGATATCATCCTCAATGAATATCAAGAAATGCCTCTCTCCTGTTTCAGGCAGGCTGTACCAGCCCACTTTAAATCACACAGCATGGAGCAGGGAAAGGAATGTGATGTTCAGTGCATCTGTCCACTTTTCCAAAGGGGACACAGTTCTCCTCTGGCTCGGTGGGCAGGTCAGCAGTGACTAAAAGCAACAAGAAAATCTGAGACAAAAACCAGAAAATGCTTGACAGCCTCAGCAGGCCAGTCAGCATCTGTGGAAGCTGTATATTTTTAGTTTCGACGGATGGATCCACAGACCAAAATGTTAAGTTTTGCTTTGCTTCCCTATAGATGCTGCTTGACTTGTTCCATCAGCAGTTTCTGTCTCTGTTCTACGAGGAATAGCTACTTGGTCAAGACCTACAATTGCCTGCAGGCTTGTGTCCTAGCTACAGCCAATACCGCTGCATTGAAAACAAAATACTTGGAAATGCTCACTATCCTGCTGGCCCAGGAGCTGGGAAGTGGGTTGCTTTTGAGGCCAGAACAGACATGATGGACTAAATGGCCTACTCCCTTCTCTGATGGAGACTTTCTGTGTACCTATATCAGTTCTACCACAGCTCGCAAACGAGAATCGGAGCGGGGGTGGGAGAGGAAGTAACTGAGTACTCACCTTTTGAGAAGCTAGATATTCCATGCCACGTGCCACCTGGTAGGCACAAGATACGAGATCTTTGAAGGTTAGCTGTTCATCTGGCACTTTGCATGTGTCAAAAGAATAATCCATGCCAGGGGGTCGTCGGGCTTTCAGGTATTCCCGCAAGTTGCCTTTCGATGCATACTCAACGATGACATAAAGCGGACCTGAATGGGGGTGGAAGGCTGCACATTACATTCCAGGGAAAGGAAGCAGCATCAACGTAAGGATTAGCCCATGGGGAATGCCAACATTCGTCCGCCCACGGAGGAATGGGCTCTTCCGAGGGACTCCTGGCTTGTCAGTAAGACTAAAGGAAGTGAACGAGTATTGCCGCACCACAGAGAGACAAATAACCAGATGGTGTGTACACAAAGGGACAGCTCGAACTGCACGATCAAACAGACACCACCAGTGACAGCACCATCATTGATCAGAACCCACGGATCAATGTTCAACTGAACTGATTTCATAGCACTGCCATTGTTATGTAACACACTTTGTACTTCCTGGTAAATGCGTAATGAATCTGTTAGGCTTACTTTGACATTATGAAGAGAGACTGGATCGTTTAGGAAAATATTCACTTCATTCAGAAGAAAAGGGGTGGATTTCATAGTAACATATGAAATTCTAATGCAAGTAGACAGGGTCAACACAGGAAGGATGTTCCTCATGACTGATTTAGATAAGTACAAAGAACAAAGAACAAAGAAAATTACAGCACAGGAACAGGCCCTTCGGCCCTCCAAGCCTGCGCCGATCCAGATCCTCTATCTAAACCTGTTGCCTAAAGTACATGAATAAGAAATGTTTGGAGGGAAATGGGACAAGCGCAGGCAAGTGGGATTAGTTTAATTTGGCATTACGTTCGGCATGGACTGGTTAGTCTGAAGGGTCTGTTTCCACACTGCATGACTTGATGACTGGGGAGTCCAGAACCAGGAGTCACAAGCTAAGGATACAGGGTAGGCCATTTAGGAGTGAGAAGAGGAGAAATTTCTCCACCTAGACAACGGTGAGCCTGTGGAATTCCCTGCCCCAGAAAATGCTGAGGCCAAAACATAGCATATTTTCAAATAGGAGTCAGATATAGTTATTGGGCTAAAGGGATCAAAGGGTATGGGGAGAAAACGGGGTTATGGCACTGAGTCGGATGATCAGCCATAATTATATTGAATGGTGGAGCAGGCTCGAAGGGCCAAGTGACCTACTTCTGTTGCTATTTTCTGTTTCTAGGTAGTCAATTCACCTGTACCCTGCATGGTCTGGGAAAATTACAAACAGTTCTTGAGTCCAGATGTAGCCGATAAAATGGTGGCTCAGTGGTTAGCACTGCTGCCTCACAGTGCCAGGAACCCGGGTTTGATTCCACCCTTGGGTGACTGTCTGTGTGGAGTTTGCACATTCTCCCTGTGTCTGCGTGGGTTTCCTCCGGCTGCTCTGGTTTCCTCCCACAGTCCAAAGATGTGCAGGCTAGGTGGATTGGCCATGCTAAATTGCTTATAATGTCCAGGGATGTGTAGATTTGATGTGTTATAGGGGGATGGGTCTGGGTGGGATGCTCTGAGGGTCGGTGTAGACTTGTTGGGCCGAAGGGCCTGTTTCCACACTGTAGGGATTCTATGAATAAACAAGTTTGTAACCTCTGGTGCACAGACTGCACTCTCCCTACAAGTTTGTACAATTCAGAGCAATAACCTGATATGCAAGGAAACTAACATTGAAATCTCAGCCTTCACTCAGCCGGCCAGCATCCCCTTTATGTACACGCTGAAAACATCACAGAGGCATCTTTCACACTCACCATCCTGAGTGCAGGCTCCAAGCAAATTGATAATATTTTTATGTTTTCCGATCATCTTCATCATTTCCATTTCTGACACCAGGTCAGACAGGTCTTTGTCAGTGGCATCGTCTACAAGAATAAAGTATAGAAATAGTAAGCACTTAAAAACAATGAAATGGCAAAATGCACTGTTGCTTTCAAGTGAGATGTATACAGTGGCCACACATCAGAGAGAATATTGACAAGACATGACCAAACCCATATCTACAACAAATAAAAATTGTGTACAAGGTGCACACTTCCTGTTGTCGTCATTTCTGATTGTATTTTTCTCCCAATATTTAGGTTTGTAATTTGACTCTCAACGTTTGTAACTTAACACTTCTCATGATTGACTATGTCAACAGTCACTAAGTACTGAGACAACAAGGTGCAGAGCTGGATGAACACAGCAGGCC
>NC_063332.1:26007889-26044559 GCF_021869965.1 Rhincodon typus | reverse complement strand
ATCCAGCTCTGCACCTTGTTGTCTCGAATCCTCTTACCAGCTCCTTTTTTGTTAGCTCCCTGTCTTTTGATGCTCGTGTGGCGCACACGGGGATTTCTTTTCATGTTAAAGGTGCTATGGAAATGCAAGTCACTGTCGACGCCCTTGAACATTTGTGGCTAATAATTACATTTTCACTTTGGGTCTGTGAATACCGACAAGTGGGACTGTCATGTTTCTCTGTTGGACTGTGCATCAATCTGCCACTTACTTTCAGCACCATGACATAGGGAGCTCCATCCGGGCCCAGTTTGCTGCCGTTCACCTCCACGTGCTTCAGCCACTGGATATGTGGCTGTGCGTCACTGAAGACCTTGCAGTGGAATTCAACATCACTACCCACGACCACCGACTGGTTTGCAGGCAGTCCAGCCTGGAGGATAGGCCGATGTGGAGACCTTTCTGAAAGCGAAGGAAACATCTCAGGTTAAAACAAAGTCACGAGCACACCATCAATTTGGAATAGAACAATGATTATCAAGATTCGTCCATAGGTCCACTCACATCCTTTCGCGAGGGATAGCTGTGGTCCTTAACTGGTCTGGCCTACATGTGACTCCAGACACATAGCAATGCAGCTGACTTTCAACTACCCTCTGGACAATTAGGGATGGGCAATAAATGCTGGCTTAGCCCAGAATTGCCCCATATCCAATGAGCAAATAAAAAAAAAATCAGCATGTGGGTTATATAGGATTGTTGAGATGAGGAAAAGGGTGATGGAAGCAAGGTCGACTGGAGGAGGGAACGGAATGGACATTCTCTCCTCACTATATAGAAAGACTGCTGGCAGCGTTATCATGAGTATAGAACTGGAAATGTTAATTGGCCTATCTGACCATTTCCTCCCCTGTCCTCTTGCTGCACTATGAGCTCAAACCATGATCTTGAGGAAGACAATCACAGGTCAATTCCAGGAGAATGAAACTCTCAGGAATATTTTCTTCACTCAACCAGATTCCACAAACATCCACTCTCTCCACCACTGACACTCAGCAGCAGTAGTGTGCACTATCTACAAGATGCACTGCAGAAATTCAGTAAAGATCCTCAGACAGCACTTTCAAACCCACGACCACTTCCATTTAGAAGGACAAGGGCAGCAGATACATGGGAACACAACTACCCGCAAGTTCCTCTCCAAGCCACTCACCATCCTGACTTGGAAATATATCACTGTTCCTTCATAGCTGCTGGGTCAAAATCCTGGAATTCTCTCCCTACTGTGCATTGTGGGTCTTCCTACAGCACATGGATTGCAGCGGTTCAAGAAGGCAGCTCACCACCACCTTCTCAAGAGCAATTAAGGACAGGCAATAATTTGTATATCTATCTGTATAACTTCCTCCACAACCACAACCCTTTGAGAATGGCACTTTCCTCCAGCATCTGCCTCTTGTGCACCTTTGACTTTCTTCTCCCCTTCGGCCATCTTGGCTCTAATCTCTTGACTTCCCGCCTTAAACCTCTCTGCTTCCCTCCCCTTCCTGAAGACTCCTCTAAAAGCCTTCCTCTATGACCATCAATCCTCTTACCAGCCAGCCAGCGATGCTCACAAATCACGGGTGAAATTATATAAAAAAAAGACCAGGCCACTAATGGAGCTGATTTCAACTGCTACAACACTGATCCACTGGATAGTTAAGTCATCTAAGCTCCATTTCTGCTTCAGTTTTATTTGCACATTTGCATTTTCTCTTTTAATCACCAAAACCACTCCTGACTGAGCAGCTTTCCCTCTTCCTTCAAAATCTATCTTTTGGTTCTTCAGTCTGTGCTCTTGGTCCTTTCCTGTTCTCCTGTTCTTGTCCTCTCCTTCTTGTTAAAGGGCTCCAAAATGTCTCATACAAGTGTAAATGCAAGTTATTGTTGTTACTCCCAAAAAAATGGTGAGCCTAAGGCTCTCAATGTCCAAGCTTATTCAAGGTTTGGTTGCTGTCACACCATCAATCTGAGAGAGAAGACAGGCAGTCTGAACTGCACCCCTTCCAGAAATTGTTAATAAAATTCTCAACTTTATTCAATGGTTAGAAAGTTGTACTGGGCCTGCACACTCTCCTTCACTCAAATGAAGGGGTGCTTGATAAAAACCGAAAGAACTGCGGATGCTGTACATCAGGAACAAAAACAGAAGTTGCTGGAAAAGCTGGAAAGGCCTGGAAGCATCTGTGAAGAAAAAATCAGAGTTAATATTTTGGGTCCGGTGACCCTTCCTCAAAACACATGCTTGATTTTGTTTAGTAGCTTGTTGCTGAGAGCGATGGGTGTTGAACAGTAAAGCAAGAGTACAGGTATAGTGTGATTGTGGTTGCTCACTACAAGTGGCTCATGCATCAGGACACCTTGTTTTAAGGACCTTGTGCTGGGCCACTGCATTAAACAGACCATTAAACACTGCATTAAACGGAGCCAATATACAGTAGCAGAGGGAAGTCTGCACATTTGGCAAGGTGCTCCCATGGAGATCAACAGAGGCAAGACCCAAGATAAAGCAAGGTTTAAATTTAACGCTGGCATGAGGTAATGTAACAAATCAACAGGGCAAACCACATTGCTTTGAATATTTGCTGTTAATGTTAAGTGGGAATTATCAACAGAGGTGACTTTGGATTAAAGATGCAATTAATTATGTCATACCATGCATCTCACCAAGTGTGACAGGTAATTTTAAATATTAATTCCCTTTTTACTACGTTCAATTTAAATCAACTTTTACGGTGTCCAATGTTACCACACAACCTTCTTTTCACTGTTAGCAGCATAACCATAGTTTTTAATCAAGCTCCAACCGGAAGAATATATTAGGGAGCTGAAGTGTTTGGGTCCAAATTCAGCTTCTAGTGTTAGTATTAGACTCCTGCATGATCCACAATTCTGCCATATTATTTTTACAATGAAGTCTGGCTACTCCTTTGATGTATTTTCAGAATGTTAAATATTAAGTCTTTTTTATCAGGGAGATGTAGACATGAAGGAGTAGCATGGATCATAAATTCTTTTCTCATTTTCCCAACGTTAATGAGATGCTGAATAAACATGTTATATAAAGCAGCTAAAACAACAAGACTTTCCCTACATATCTGAATTGGTAAGAGGTTCACCAGCACCTCCACAAGGCCCGTGAGGGATGGACCTTGGTCAGTCATGCTTACAAATGGTCAGCAGGTTCCTGAGTTCTTGGGCACAGTGGAGACTAAAGATCATCTCTCACTGTGGTTACACTAATGATGCTCAGAGATTATTAGACAGAATAAATGTTAAAACCTGGCTCCCATGATCCTTTTTATCCTCCTGCCACTCAGCCAATCACCAATATCCTGTGATACACCCTGCCATTCCTCACTCCCAGGTAGATGTCTCAAACGTGAAGCTTGGATATTTGACTCACTAATATGTGAACGCCACTGCAACCCATTTATATTTAACACGATCACCCCAACAGTGAGCTATTCTAAAGAAAACTCTGGATTTGAGCCTTTGTAACCTCACCATTACCTCCTCAGAATCTGCTCTTACCTGTCCTTAGTACGTGCCTGAAAATCAACTGGGGCTGTCAGGCAGTGAGCTGGAGTAAGAACCTTGGATGTTTTTCCCTTCCTCAATGCAGCCCTGAGTCCTGATTGATATCAACCCACTTGGCAAAAGCCAAGTACTGTGTTCCAAAACCCCATCTGATATCTTGGGTCGATGTGAAAGAACTCACAGCACCACTTTGCAGAAGAGCAAATGTGTTCTCCCTAATGACCTGGTCAATATTTATCCCTGCCCAACATTACTGAAACAGAAACAAAAACAGAAGTTGCTGGGAAAAGCTCAGCAGGTCTGGCAGCATCTGTGAAGGAAAAACAGAGTTAACATTTCGGGTCCAGTGAAACAGATTTTCTGGTCATTATCGCATTGCAGTTTGTGGGAGCTTGCTGTGTATCAAGTGACTCTACCATTTCCTACAATGCAGCAGTGACTACACTTTGTTGGCTGAAAAGGGCTTTGGGATATCCTGTAGCTTGAAGATAGCACCTCAATGCAAGGCTTTCATTCTCTGAAGACTAACATGTAGTTGAAATGTTTGCGGCATTTACTTCCAGCTTTAATACTTGATAAAACATATGAACTTCACTGACAACAATGGAATACTTAGTTGACAGAAGATCCTGATTTTATTAAAAATTTCAACAAAAGCTGATAATTAGTTGAGAAAATGCATAATTCAATTCTAAATGACAATTAACCAAGGCTCTTTTCAATCCTTTTCTCTTTGGCTTCATATTCTCTGTGCAGTCAATGGGTTAACTGTGAGGTATTGGGCTTGTTTGAATGCACAATGACATCTTACTAAAGGTGATCCTATTTGAATCCCTAATCAATGCAAGCGGATGTAGATATGGACCACCAATTCTTCAGCAATTTATTATCCATTCCCTGGAGAGTTTTACAATTGGATTTTCTACAATTACCTTTAAGTGTACCAGAGATCGTTGTTGTTACAGACAAAAGCAATTATTGTGGGTTTTTTTTTACACAATAACAATCATCATAATTTAAAACTTCTACTTTCATCTTCAATTCCAATCATTAAGTACCCCCCCAGTTCGCAGGGTACTCTCCTTTCACAGACCATATACTGTCTCATGTTATGGTCTCACTTCATCCCATTTAATGTCTCATGGGGTAATCCTGAATAAATACTCCCAGCTCCCCCAAGGTAATCAAGCTAGACTTTAAGAATATTCATCCATCTTGGTCATTCAGTAGCACTGCCCTATTGCCTTCCACAGTAACAAACCTCCCATCCATCCTCCCCCATCCAGTACTCTGTTTTCCCAGCACTTTCCTCTTCCTAGAATCTCCAAATTGTTCCCATCTCAATATTCCTCCAGACTCTTTTTAAAAGGATTGGCAGCTGGTGCTGTTTCTGTTAGGTCACTGTCAGTACCTTGTGTTTACTGGCCTCCACAAAGAGAATAAGGTTGATTTCAGCATTGATGTCAATCCTTGGGGGCAATTCTGACTTTGCGTGCAAGTAATGAATGGGTGGCATTGATTAAGCCAGCTGGAAGATCTTGCTCAGAAGTTCAAGTTCTATTCATAATCCACACCCTGTTAACTTGTCTCAACAGAGGTGCTATAAAAAGGCTGTGCACCTCTGGTTTCAGAAGTGGAAACTAAAATCAAAGGCCCCCTTACTCTGCTCACTCCGGGAAGGTTAGGTGTGGTCCAAATGACAGAGTTAGGCATAGCTGTGATGTTGTCCCCTGGCAAGATCACTATTGAGGTTTAGTCACTTTACAGAAACATCCTTGGCTGCCCATTGGAAAGGAAAGTATTAGCCAATGACAGAAACAATGCCTCAAGAAAGAAAGAATGAAGGATCGTGTGTTTATATAACACTTTGTCACATCCTCACAGAATCCCGAAAGCACTTTACAAGCAACAGATTCTTTTCAGACACTGTGAGTTAGGCAAGTCCTGCAGCCAATGTGTGCATTGTGTATATGTGTGTGTATATATGTATGTACATACATATGTATGTGTGTATATATAATATATATATTTTCCTATTCCTCTCTCTATAACAGTGATATATATGACCAGTCTTGCTGCCTGAAAGGCAGGTGCTACCTCAGGTTAACATCTCACCCGAGAAACATCACTTCTTCGAAATAGAGTGACCTCTTCAGTGCTGTTTGGGAGTGTCAACCCAGACAAACTTCTGGGATTGGAACATGTACCCATGACTCTGACCAGACTCAGGCCTAATATTGTAGTTGTGATTCCAACCCACCGCTCGTTTGCAGCCCCCACTCAGTCTGAAAAGCGCCATCTTACCGAGGACGTCCAGCTGGTAGGTGTGGCTAATGCTGCCATATTTGTTCTCGACGACGCATGTGTAGTTGCCACGGTCTGAGGGGACGACACTCTCCATGACCAGACTCCACTGCTGGTGTCGTAACTAGAGAAAGGAAACAGATAGAGGATGGTCAGTGGGTTCCTCCAGGGCTCTGAATTCCTGCTGCTTTCTGAACGCTCCTCTCTAATAGAAATAGAGAGCTAACTGCGGATCAAGATCGTACTTGCAAAGCACCAACTTACTGCTAGCGTCCCCATGACAAGACTACCCCCCTCCCTCCCACCCCATGATAGACTGTCCCCCTACCACACCATGATAACCCCGGTCCCATCCTATCGCCATGGTACCCTCCTTTACCCTTGCCAACATGATACATCTTCCCCCCCAACCCCTACAATCACAAACACCACCGCTTTCAACCTACCAGCACAACAACCCCTCCCTCCCATTTCCATCACATACCTGCGACAATGCCCTTCCCCCATTGTTCAGCCACTAGCCCCCACTGCCACCATTAAGTCTCTGCAGAAGTTTGGCAGAAGATGAATGGACTTGAAACGTTAACTCTGTTTCTCTCTCCGTCAATGCCACCAGGCCCGCTGAGTTTCTCCAACATTCTCTGGGTCCCACTGATGGATTACTGTCCACTGAATGCCCCCATCCATGCTAGCCCACCCTTAGGACTGCTGCCTATCAGATTTCCATCTCTTGCAAAGGCAAACTCTTGAAGTTCAAGAGCTTTTTGAGGCATTGGACAGTTGATGGTGGTCCCAGACCCAGCCTTCAGGAAAAAGCCTCCCTTTGGACCATAAAATACAGGAGCAGAATTAGGCCATTCAGCCCATCGAGTCTTTTTTGCCATTTGATCATGGCACATATGATTCTCAACCCCATTCTCCTGCCTTCCCCCGTAACCCGGGATTCCTTTACTAATCAAGAATCTATCTATCTCTGCCTTAAGTACATTCAATGACTTGGCCTCCACAGCCCTCTATGGCAATGAGTTCTGCAGATTCACCATCCTCCGGCTGAAGAAATTCCTCCTGATCTCAACTCTAAAGGGTTATCCCTTCATTCTGAAGCTGTGCCCTCAGGTCCTAGTCTCTCCAAATAGTGGAAACATCTTCTCCACATCCACTCTGTCCAGGCTTCTTAATATTCTGCAAGTTTCAATCAGATCCCCACTCAGATTTCTAAATTCCACCAAGTACAGACCCCAGAGTCCTCAACCGCTGCTCATATGACAAGCCCTTCATCCCCAGGATCATTCTTGTAAACATCCTCTGACCCCCTCCAACACCAGCACATCCTTCCTTAGGTACAGGACTCAAAACTGCTCACAACATCCCAAATGCGGTCTGACAAGAACCTTATACAGACTTAGCAGAACAGTTCCGCTCTTGTATTCTAGCCCCCTTGAAATTAATGTTAACAGTTACATTCCTAACTGCCCCATCTATTATTCTTCCTTTTATTGCTCCTGCTCAAAGCCACGAGTCCCATTGCTGAACAGAAGGCGAAGGAAGCCATTACTGTGCTCTCAGCATTAACTGGAGACCCACCAAAAGTTCATGCGGTCTGGGAAAATACATTAAAACAGTGTCACTGACTAAGGGAGTACAATACATAGATAGCACTCGCTCAATATAAAACTGCTCTCAGGAACAGTTCATGCCTGAATGCTGCAGAGGACATGGTCAAACAAGTGAGTGCAGCAAATGACCATTTCAGCTGACTCAAAGGTTTGTTGTCACTTACACTGACTACATGAGGTGTTGGGAGGAATGGGGATGAGAGTTCAGTCTTTCTGGAGAGGTGGCAGTTGCAAATATCTCTACCCGTCCTCAGTAAACACTGCTGGCATCGGAGACAGGAGTCCATAGGACTTGCTCTGGTATGGTTTTGTTTCATTACCACAGTCATGTTTGCAATCCAGTTTTCCTAGTGGAAAGGGGCATATGGGTATGGATAGAACCACACTTGGCTGTGAGTACCGATAGCCCAGTAGCGCAAGAGGTCTAGATTCAAAAATGAGGATTGTCCATTTGGGTAGGGAAACTAGTAAGCCATCAGCACCCAGAGGCGTGCACCGCAGCAAACAGTCAGCAGATTCAGGAAAGCCCGATTAGGGATTAAAGTTAGCACCTTTGTACTGCTGTTTAGAAAGAGTAGGGAGTAAAGAGCAGAAACACATTTGGACACATTTATTACAGTTTGCAGGACAATTGTTGGCTTTCTTGGTTGGTAAAGGATTAAAACAAGCCTTTTATTCATGCGGTTAAGCATGCAATGTCACATGGGCTTTAGAAGGATTATAAAACATTGCAGATTCCTGAAAGGATTTGAAAGCTGCTTTAAAGTGGAATTTTAGACTGAAAACCAACCTGACATTTTAGTTTATGTGCAATGCTATTGAACAGGCAGTATGTTTAGATAATTTTAACAAGACCAAAGAGTATTTAATGTTAGTGTACATGGTAATTTAGTTTCTTTACTAGGTTAAGAGCTAAAACTAAAAGGGTGATTCTTTTTAGTGGCTGTTGTGTTTTTGCTATTTTTCCATTTTCTGTTCTTTAAAAGGTGTGAGCTTATTCACCAGGAATAATGGACGGGGAGTGAGTCTGCATGGCTTTTCCAATCTCCAGGGGAGAACACTGAAGTAAGAGGGAACATTGACTGATTTCTCTATCACTGAAGGTGGCCATGACAAGGTAAAGCAGGATGTTGCTGAATGGAGCTATCATCGACCCTGTCCTATCTTCTCGAAGTTGGTCACTTTTGAATAAATGGAGAGGGTGGGTTCTGGGAGGGATTCCTACCCCATGGAATGTGTCCTCCCTATCTGAGACCCCTCACCACATAATACCTACTCCTATCCCAACCCACGTTGTGTCAGAGAAAGGAAAATGCAGTTAATGAGTACTCTCCCCAGCTTAATTCAGCCATAGCCTCTAGGCCAGCTGAAGAAGAGCCCAGGGTTATTCGTAAAGGTTTGGACTAGATCAATTGCCTTGGAACTGGGGTGAAAGATCCGTTAATATCTTAAAGCTCACTTCACACAATCTGCTAATCAACAATGGAAGCAAGGCCCTTTTGTTCCTTTCTGATGGCAGTTTTAAAGCATGAAACAGGATTTTTAATTGTGAAATGGGAGTGAAGGCCCACAATGTTCCACATTGAATTAGCTGCAGAGAGTAAACGGGATCTCTAAACTGTAGGGACCCTCGTTTCACTTAGACAAGGGCAGCTCAATCCCAACTGCTGGTGCTTCAGTTTTACCTTACGATTCATCTGCTGCAGTGAGACCATAGATTCATACAGCGCTGAAAAAGCCCTTTGGCCCATCGAGTCCGACAATACTATCACTTAAAGTCTGCTAATCCCAATTTCCTGCACTTGTATACCTCTGAATGTATTGATATTTGAAGTACTCATGCAAATATTTTTTAAAGGTTGTAAGATTTCCAGCCTCTGTTACCTTCTCAGACAGTGCTTTCCAGATTCCTACCACCCAGTAAGTGAAAAAAGATTTTTTTTTCCCAAATCTCCTCTGAATCTCCTGCCCCTTACTCTGAAACCATACCCTCTCATGATTGACACCTTAATCAACGGGAACAGCTGCTGTCTACTCATCCTGTCCATACCCCTCATAATCCTATACACCTCAGTCATGTCCGCCCCTCAGTCTTCTCTGCTGTAAAGAAAACAATCCAAACCTACCTAGTCTCTCTTTATAGCTCAATTTTTCTATCATCAGCAACATCCTGGTGAACCTCCTCTGTACCCCTTCTAGTGCTATCAAATCCTTCCGGTAGGGAGGTGACCCAGTACAGACTGATGCCCTGACAGACTGTTTACTCAGTGCACGATGCCCCTTCTACACACCCATGTTGGAAAGTCAAACTCCATCACAATGAGTGTCATCCAATCATGTCAAAATATTGACAGGAGTCACTAAGCCCGCACGTCAGACTCTGGGCAACCAGACGGGGATGGAATGTTTCTGGGACGATTCCCACGTTTTTGATGGAAGATCTTATCTGACATTTCTCTGAAGGTCTGGCGCCCTGTGGTCAGCTGGTATGTGCTGAAAGGTTCCACGTACAGCAGCCTGTGGTCTGCCTCGCAGTTTTAATGCTCACTCCACCACATGACCCAGCATCCCATTGACTGTGACAGTGCGACCGGCTACTGGCCCCCGAGATAGTCCCTGAGTGAGGAGGATTCCTTCTTGCAACTAACTTTGTCCGAGGACAAGGCTGTGGACCCGGAATGATCTGACTAACGTTGGATAAACCTTTGCCCTTTGGCCTCATTTGTCACATGACCAACTGTGACTTTGTCGGGGGTAGGGGGATGGGTGGGGGTGGAGCGGAGGTGGAGAGGCACTGCCATTGGTTGAAGGCTGACACAATGAGGCTGTTCAGGAGGAATCACTCACCTTGATGCCCCCGATGCGGTGCTCGCCCTTGAATTCTTTGCCGTTCTTCAGCCAGTGGATGGTGGGAGTGGGGTTTCCTGCGGCAGGGCACCGGAAGCGAACAGTGTTAGCCGCTGGCACTGCATGAAGTCTCTTCTCCATTCGGTCCGGCCGGGCCCAGTACGGAGCTCCTGAAAACACCAACAGATAAGAAAGATGATGATGGATTATATCGACGGCTGACACTACACAGTAACGCAGAGCTCAGTTACTTAGGCTGCATGGATTGAATCACAAAGAAAGTGTTGCAGAAGGAATTCTCTGGCAGCCCTTACTCTCCAGACCCACCTTCTCTAGCACTCTTGGCTTCCACTCGGTGAAGTCCAGTGCTGCCTGCAATAAGATACACTCTTCACTCACTCCCATACTGGCGGATTGCCATGACAACCATCCCCTCTGCACTTTGGCCCACTGACTCTGGCCTCTGTGCCCCTTGACCATTAGTGATAGAATCTTCAGTTCCCTGAGCCCATTCTTCCAAAAGATTTTAGAAACGTCTCTGCTTTCTCCCCAGGGATCCTTCACAAAACTATATTTTCTGTTATTCCCAACCTGGATTCTTCTATATGAAAACACCTTGAGGCAACCTATACTCTAAAATACTCTACTGTAAAAATGGAGGTCACCAAAATGATGCTGTGTTACTACTTTGACAACAGTGCAGAGGAATGTACAGAAATGATACAAGGGACGGGTGCTTCAATTTAAAGGCTTTCTCAATACCTACCAAATTATGCTTTTGTGTATTTTTATTCACCCATGGAATATTTATTACCCATTTGTCAGTCAAAACATTGCTCCAGGTCTGGAGTCATATGTAGGCCAGACCAGATAAAGACTTTCTCTAAAGGGTGAGTTTTTACGTTAACCATCAGTCACATGGTCTCCATTTGTCTAGCTTTTATTCCAGATTTTATTGATTTCATCTGCCAAGTTGAGATTTGAGCCCACGTCCCCAGAGGATTCTGGGAACATGGATGTCCTGCTGCAGTTGAAAGAGGCCTTGGTGAGACCACACTTGGAGTGTTGTGTGTAGCTTTGCTTTCGTTATCTCTCCTGAATGGATGTTCTGGCTATGTAGGGAGTCCAATAAAGATTTACTAGACTGATTCTCGGGATGGCAGGACTGACATGCAAAGAGAAATTGGATCAGTTTGGACTATATTCAGTGAAATTTAGAAGAACGAGAAGATCTCATAGAAACCTTTAAAGTTCTAACACGACTAGACAGGGTAAACACAGGAAGGATGTTCCTAGTGACTGTGGAGTCCAGACTAATGTTACAGGCTAAGGAGAGGAGTTAGGCCATTTAGGACGAAGATGAAGAGAAATTTCTTCACCCAGAGAGCGGTGAGCCTGTGGAATTCCCTGCTACAGTAAGACGGTGAGGATGAAACATTGAATATTTTCAAGAAGGGGTTAGATATAATTCTTAGAGCTAGAGGGATCAATGGGTATGGGGAGAAACTGGGAACGGGGAGCAGAAATGGATGCTCACATGGAATGGTGGAGCACGATCAAAGGGCTGAATGGCCTACTCCTGCTCCTGTTTTCTACGTTGCCATGTGTTGCTGCTTAAAAGAATGATTCACACATTGAATCCTTGGCTCAATCCCATTTCGATAGCTTGACCATCGGACAGGAGACTTAAAAAGCAGGCTCCACTGATTTTGCAAGTTTTCAAGGTTCTGACAACTCCAACATTCACTAATTTTAAGGGAGGTTTGCCAAATTCTTATCCCTTATCAATGATCAAACCAGCCTAACTACAGCAGGCAAATTGCTGCACTGGGACCCGAAACATTAAAGAATGGTTCTCGGAAAAAGGTCGGAGCCAAATGATTGTTGTTGGTGTCTGGAGTGAGCAATTACAATGGGAAAAGAAAATGATTGCAGCACGATAGCTCAGAACAGCACAGTGCTGGTCTTCTGACCAGAGGCCAGCAGAAGAATGGATTTCAAAATTTTTGGGAGGGGCCAGACATATTACGTTATTTAAAATGAAACTGAAGAGAATCATACAGAACGGACTGTGTTGCGTCTGTAACCTAACAGCCTCTTGTGTGGCTAGCCCTTCCAACACCAATGGAATCTCCATTCAGCCCAGAGCTCCCAACAGGAAGCTTGTGTTTATTGGTCAGCATAGACATAGTGGGCTGAAGGGCCTGTTTTTCTGCTGAGTGACTCTGACTCTGATATCTTCAGGAGATGACGGAGAGAAAACTAGAGGAACAAAACTAGAGTGGCCTCATTTGCTAACTGTGTGCCCACTTGACAATAAGGCTTGTATGTATTGCTTCAGGGTATGCTCCTGCCCACCTGAAGGAAATTTCCTGTTTGTGTTCTGAGCTAACTGCGTGAAGTTCACTCCGGAACTAGGAAAGCAAATCCAACAGACAGGCCCTTTAAAATAGGACCTTAGACCAAATAGGCCTCAACAATCATACAGGAGCTGCCTCCACTACTCATACTTAGATTACAACTGACGACTTGTTTGCAGGTAACACAGAGCTCCTCTGTGGCCTTTTTAAGGTGGGCAGAAACCATTAGAATCCCTATGGTACAGAAAGAGGCCATTCAGCCTATTGAGTCTGCACCGACCATTCCACCCAGACCCACCCCATGATCCTATCTGTGAAACCCTGCATTTCCCATGGCTAATCCACTTAACCTGCACATCTTTGGACTGTGGGAGGAAACTGGAATACCTGGGAAAAAAACCCTCGCAGACATGGGGAGAATGTGCAAACTCCATGCAGACAGGTGCCTAAGGGTGGAATCAAACCCAGGTCCCTGGCGCTGTGAGGCAGCAGTGCTAACCAATGAGCCGCCGTGTCACCCCTAGCCTCATTGATCATTCACAGAACACATCATGGTTTTGCAGAGGCTGCAAACAATGCGATCGATTGAGGAAAAAAAACTGAAATAAATAACATCGCTAATGTTAGGTTCTGGAATGATTATTCCTCCCTTTCCCTTCATCCCCTGGTTGCCTGAGATTCTTCTCTTCCAAAATATAGACTCTGCTTTTGTGTCACTCTGGCCTGCGTTGTGGTGGTGTGGTCATTTTGAATATTATAGCTGCTTACTCCTGTGTCTCTATTAGCTGCTGGTATGTGAAGGGTTGTTAGGTGGTTGGGGATGTTTTCAGTGGGGGGAGGTGAAGATTCCTGTCTCACAGCCTGAGCAACACTTCACACATTGTGTTCCTGTCATATAATGCTGGGCTCCATCATTTCTCACCCGGCACGGCACAGCAATGTTAAACTAATTTACTTTCCCAGCAGCGAGAGCTTAATCAAAGCTCGCTGCTACAGGCCAAGACTGGGTCACAGCAGCAGTTCTCACCGTTAACCTTCACAAGAGAGTCGAACCAATAATGCGGGCCATTTATTTTCCTCTGGCACTTCGTAGATATTGGCTGACAGATTTGCAGGGAGGGAGATGTTTCTTCACAGACAGATATGGCCAAGAACATTGTCTTCCTGACCTCAAGACTGACAAGAGAACTTGCTGACTGCCAACACAAAGTGATTTAATTTCACTGAACAAAACTATTTATAAGACCGTGGGGAACAAGGTTATGGGCTGTGGGAAAGGACTACATCAGTCCTGAATTGGAGGTGTGTGCATGTTTAATCGGGTACTCACTGTAAGGAATATTTGCATGTGTTGTAGAGAACTGAAGATGAAACATGGCAAGCTGCCTAAAATAACTTGAGCCAATGATTATGACTCGAGCTCAACAACTCAGTTACTACTTCCAAATTTCCATCACCTGAATAGCAGATCCCAGCTAAAAGGTTATCAGGGCTCGGTGCGAAAATGGATTGGCGTTTATTGAATGTGGCAGAGCAGATTCATGGGGTTGAAATGGCCTACTCCTGCTCCCGATTCATACATTGCTCAGTCTCATTTCACTTGTTGTTTCACGTATGATTTCCAAAAATGCAGGTCAAGTATTTGTGTTTGTTGCTACATGGAAGGTGGTCTGTAGCATTTTGGGACATCCGCACTTGCAAGATAAACATTTACAAAAGTCAAAAGTTTCTCAAAATAAATTCAGCTAACCTAGGTTCTGAGAGCCCAGATTTCTTAAAATGGAGTTTGAATCTACTCAAGGCAGTTTTAATTTTTGAAAAAATAAACTTAATGGCTACTAAGCTGTGGGCTAACCAGTGTTTTACACAGTTTGCAGTCCTCCCTTTGTCATCAATACCTCATTCGATAAACGAAAGTATTTCGTACGTTTTCTGCACCATTTTAGCTACCTGTCCCGCCACCTTCAAGGATCAATGGGCAAGCATTCTAAAGTCTGTCACTTCCTCTACACCTCTCAATATTCTCCCATTTATTGTGTACTCCCTTGCTTTGTTTGTTCTTCCCAAATGCATTTCTTCATACTCCTCCAGATTGAAGTTCGTTTGTCAATTCTTCGCCCACTTAATAGCTATCCACTTCTTTAACAGCTATCCCCTTCTCAATTAACTACACAGCCAATTATTGTGTCAACTGCAAATTTCCTTCCTACAAGCTCTGTGATTCTCTCCTTAGACCTCTCCATCTCTCTCTCTTTGTTTTAAGAGCGTCCTTAAACCCTATCTTTTTGATTAAGTGTTTGATAGCTTGCCCTATTATCTCCTTTATAAGTCACGTTATGTTTGATAACACTCCTGCAAATGTGGCATTTTACTATGTTAAATATGCTCCGTGAATATGAGGGTGGGTTTACTTAGCTCAGTTGGCTGGATGGTTGGTGTACAATACAGCGTGACAACAACAGCGTTGTTTCCCATCCGTGCTGAGGTTACTGTGAAGGTTTTGCTGTATGAACCTCAACCCTTGCCTGACTCCCAGGTTAAAACCACTACCAGTCATCTCCCTCTAATGAGAGAGCAGCCCTATGGTGACTTCACCTTTAAATGAATATAAGTTGTAGTCACAGTGAAGTGTGAACAGTCTCAACTCTGAATCCTGTCATCCTGGATACCTACAGAGGAGCCATTGCTGATATGGAGAGAGAGAGAGAGAGAGAGAGAGGGACACTCTACACTTGCACTGTAAAATCCATGCATCCTGCTTATAAATCAGGTCCCATGTTACCAGATTCCAAGGCCATGACTCCTCTCAGGGTCTCCTAAATAAAACGATTTCTAAGTAATTAGAGAAAGCCAGCCCACAAGAAAGACTTCCTAATTGCTTTAATTCCCACCCATTTTGTTCCCAGAAATCCTGAATTAATTGCCTCATGATGCTTCAGAACACTGACTGTCCTTCATCTGTTCAAATGTAGACATTGAGCACTGGTGCAATTATCAAACTCCAGGGACCTGACAGAGGCAAACCAACACTTTGGCTTAATATCAGGAAAGGGGAGCCGTGGTTAATTCAGTCGTTTGGTGTGGGATGGAGGAGCTAGCTATAAATAAGAGCCACTATTCTGAGTCACTTTGCTGCGTCTTGCATCTTTCTGTATGATGGCACTGAGCAGTTGATATTTCTAGGCTACCACAAGTTGACTGGATTTTAATTTGCTGTTGTTAACAGACATGGCGATTTTGCTAGTAGAATAACAGAACAGAACGTTTGCAAAAAAGAATCAGTGTGTTTATAAAATAATGTATGAAGCCAGCCTGCTACAAACTGAGTTGAAATCCTTTGTGAAATAATTCACCAGTGAATAATGGCAGCAGATTCCACACATTCCTTGAAAGTACTTTTCACATGGAGCTCCACAGCCAAGTTTCTACCAGAAATAATACAGTGCCCTCCCTTCGTGACTCCTGACTGCTGAACCTTGACAGCGTACTTACCTCAATCTTCAGAATCTAAGAGCGAAATGGACGAAAGGCCAACCTTGGAGGGCTGGGAGTTGAAAAGCAAAGCAGGCTTTGAGGGTTGCAGGAAGGCAACTGGAGCTTTAGTTCTGAGGAAGCGTCACCGGACCCGAAACGTTAACTCTGTTTTCTCCTTCACAGATGCTGCCAGACCTGCTGAGCTTTTCCAGCAACTTTGTTTTTGTTGTTGGAGCTTTAGCAGTAGTGGACTGAGGGGCTAACATTTAAACAAAAATAGAAATTGCTGGAAAAGCTCAGCAGGTCTGGTAGCACCTGTGGAGAGAAAATCAGAGTTAACGTTTCAGGTCCAGTGACCCTTCCTCAGAACCGAAACGTTAACTCTGATTTCTTCTTCACAGCTGCTACCAGACCTGCTGAGCTTTTCCAACAACTTCTGTTTTTGTTCCTGATTTACAGCATCCGCAGTTCTTTCAGCCAACATTTGAAGTTGGGGTTGACTCTGGCAAGTTAATTATTATCCTCAAATCACAGGGGATCTGTGACTTACTTCAAACTTTTTTCACTTTTATATTCTTCACCTGCTCTGTAATTCCCCCTCTTCCTTTTCGAGTTAGATCATGGGATTACTTACATTGATGTGAACAACCAAACAGGGCTTTGTTTAATATCTCACCCAAAGAACACACCTCTGAAATTCAGTAATACCTGAATGGCAGGTCAGTTTATTCATAGAATCCTACAGTGTGGAAGCAGGCCATTCAGCCCATCAGGTCCACACCGACTCCCTGCAGGGTGTCCCACCCAGACATATCCCCTATCCTATCCCTGTAACCCTGCATTTCCCATGATTAATCCACCCAGCTTGTACATCCCTAGACACTATGGGCAATTTAGCTTGGCCAATCCATGTAACCTGCACATCTTTGGACTGAGGGAGGAAAACCACGCAGTCACGGGGAGAAGGTGCAAATTCCACACAGACAGTCGCCCGAGGTTGGAATCGAATCCGGGTTTCTGGCGCTGTGAGGCAGCAGTGCTAATCACTGAGCCATAGTGCTGCCCCATTTACAGGTCTAAGCCTCTGATTGGCAGGATGACCTCCGATACTTTGGATGTGGAGGGAAGAATGCTAAGAATGAGCCAAAGCTCACATGCAATTAGGGCTTTATTTGAAACAAAAGTAAGACTAAAATTCAACACAAAGGGACAAGACTCAATTACTTCAAAAGGATCCCAGTATGAGGCATTGTGGAGTTTGAGGGAATGGAGGTTTTCTTTGGTAATACTACAGTATATCCTCTCTCGTGTGTTTATGTGTGGGAGAAGGGGAGGAGAAAGATTGTCCCTATGCCGTTTCTAGTGAAATCATTCTCCAGTCATTCAACTACACACAAAACGTGGAATTCTCCTTGTTATGCTCACAAATCTTACTATATGTGGGTACCCAAGGAAATCAGTGCTGAAAATTTCTTGCAAAATCATTTGCCATGTGGGAAATTATCAGACTGTCTCATTAATGTGTGCTCGTTCCCAATTCCAATCCCAAGATGATGGTCATGGCCTGTAGGAGCTACTAGCGATGCATTTTTACATCTGAGATAGTGGGCACATCAAAGTGCCCTAAAGAGACGCTAAAGAACAATATTCTATAGCACCCTCCTGCTTTACCCAGAACACAACCAGTTAAATAGCACAGTTGATGGTTAGATATTCAATTTGATTAACAGGACTGGAACCTTATTTAACAAATTGGTGCTTACCACAAGTTGTGCAGTAGACAGAATCCACGCTAATTATGTAATTTGCTCAGCTGATGCCTGTGAGTGCCCAGCCAGATTTAATTAGAGATCAAATTGCCTCTCAATACATAAAGGCACATTGCTGAAAGTCCAGGGGGAGCTCATGTAAACAGAGATATTTACTAAAAGTGAAGCATTGTTTTTATTTGACTTAAATATGATTGCCAGAAAAACATAATTATCCTTCAGTTGAAGGAAAATATTCGGCTTTTACCAGAGTTCCATTATCACTGACCCCGAGAGCACATTCTGCTATTGACGAATGAGTGCAAGCACAGATACAGAAGGAGCAAGGGAACACCAGCTGAAGGTTAACTTGTTCCTTTGCCTGAGCAGGAGAAGTTCTTGAGCAGATACTGGGCACATGATGGTGGCCAATGTCAGCATTCCTGCAAGGGTACTGGAGCAAGTCCTTTCAAAGAATGTTCCATCAGTCACCCTTATTAAAATAGTGGATATTGTAGTGTTGCTAAAGGCAGTGCCAGGGAAGTAACACCTTGAGTTGGTATGGGAGTGGGCACATGAGGTAAATGCCCTGACAGATACCCAATTACTCCCTGCACCACATCCAAACTGTTAACAAAACCATTTGCTTCTACCCTGGAAACATGACCAATCCATGCAGTACTGCTAAGTGCCTAGTCCATATCTTCATTGTCAGAAGCATTGGCTTTTTATCCATGTTCTTCTTATCAGCCTCTTGACTCCATAAATTAGAACAAAATCAGAATTCCTCAATTATGTTCTCTCCTTTCTGTACCGTCCTTACCAAACTCCATAAGCCGCCATGCTCCAGAAACTGATTTCATCATCTTATCAGTGAACTTTGTTGTGAACATAAGTACGAGGAGGAGCCAATCCGGCCCCTGGTGCCTGCTCTGCTGCCTAATACACTCACGGCTGATTTCATCTCAGCCTCAATGCCACTCTCCTGCTGTTCTCCAATGATTTTCTCCAGCTGAAAGTCCCCATTATCCAGCATCCTCTCTCCACTTGCCTGACACAAGGTACCCTGTTTGACCATTGACTCTATTGGCCCATGTCCTACGGAAATCTCTGTCCATAGCTTTGTTTTGCCACCTCCCTCCCTGATTTTAAAGAACCTTACTTTCAAATATGCCTTTGTTCTTCTTCCCATACTTCTTGGTGCACTTCTCCCTGTTGTTTCTGAGACAGAACTGCGTTTGCACAACATGCCTCACAGTTGCAGGAGATCCCAATACGCTTTACAACCAAAGAATTGCTTTGGAAAAGCAACCACTGCTGCAATGGGGAGAAACCTGGCAATCAACCTGTGCTCAGCAAGCTTCCATAAATAGAACGAGTGCTGATTTTTGATCTGCAAGGGGCCCAAGAAATCCTTCAGTTGTCGACGAGCAGGATACGTTTGCAAGTTACTGTGCTTGAATGAAAATTGTCAATGGTCTACTGCTCCTTTTTAGTTTACTTTGTCATTTCTCGCCAGCGATACCATGTTAAAACACATTGTTTTGACCAGAATTAACTCCACAATCGGAAGTTTTTTTTCTAGCACGCACAATAGGAAATTTTGATGTGCATTCTAATCAAGTTTAACAGGCTTAGAAATAGATTTTTTTTGCGAAGAGTGGATTTGTTTGCACTGGATTAGTGGCTGTCTTGCTTCCTAACGCAGCAAATTGGCTCTAATTTATACTAATCCCTTCTTTAAAATGCTGATATCCTGTGACAGAGCCAGTGATGGTCACGAGGCACATTTATGCCTGGGATTAAACGCTATGCCACAACAGCACATTTTCTAGTAACACTGCTCTCAATTACAGGCATCGCATTACCTCTCTGGCAACCTGTGCAGAATTGATCACCCTTTGTTCTGAAAGAGCAGAATGAAGAACTCACCATGTCACAGAGTCATACACCACAAAGCAGGCCCTTCGTCCCATCGAGTCTACATCAAACTACTTACACTATCCCACCTTGGCCCATTGCCTCGAATGTTATGACATTTCACGCGCTTATCCACATACGTTTTAAAGATTGTAAGGTTCCCTGCCCGTGTCCACTGGCTCTTCACTGTAACTGTGCAAATCTAATCCCCACTGCAATGACCTTCCCTCTGTTTCCAAACATTGAACAACGTGGCTACATTAATGTTAAAAGGTACGTACTGTGTGCCATTTCAAAAGGAGATACTGCGGGTTGAGATCATACAGTGCAGCAGACACACTAACATATTTGCATGAAGCTCCTCTACCTTCCCCGCAGTGGACACAGAGAGCTCTGCTCAGACATTACTGGCTTGGATGTGCCCTAGCAAACATGTGGCTCCCCAAAGGAAGATCATTCTTCTGACTTGAAGAGGCCAGAGTCTCCTGATGGTGCCCTGCACTATTGTGAAGAAGCCTTGTGTTGGCACAGCTTTGGGACTCTTGGTTCAGTGTATCTACATTTGTCCCCCGTGAGTGTTCTGCTGAATACATCAAGTAAACGTGTTTGTCATGTCCTCATACAGGATTTCACTGCAATGTTGGAGACTTTCTCAACGCCAAGAACAATGCTCCCCTGTAATTGCAGGTGTGGGCCTCCTTTCTGTGAATCATTACCACGAGGGCCAGCAAAACAATAAAGGGCCAACTGCTGTGAAAACAACCCGTTCTACAACTGACTGAGGCAGGCTCTGGGCACATGAGTGTGTATGCAGTGGAAACACGGAAGTGGCACCATTGCAGCTGGCAATGGCTCATACAATCAAAAGGTGCCAGCCTGGATGACGGCACACATAGTTGTGAGCCATGAGGAGTCCCTGTGGTGGTGCACTCTCCCAGCGTGGAGGGATTGGTTGGGGGGGGCGCATTAATGAGCAGCATCTTTAGAGCAGCTATAGGGTAGACAGTGACATAGTGATAACGTCACTGGACTAGTAATCCAGAACTCCAGGCTCCTGCACTGATGACATGGGATAGAATCCCATCATGGCGAATCATGAAATTCAAACTCATTGAAAAATCTGGAATAAAAAGCTACAACCACGTCAACACTACCAGATTGCCGTTAAAAAAAAAACCCGCCTGGTTCACTGATGTCCTTTATGGAAGGGAATCTATTGTCTTTACATGGTGTGGCCCACCTGCTCAGATCCACAGTAATGTGGTTGACTTTTAAATGCGAGCTGGGTAATTAGGGATGGGCAATAAATGGGCAATGCCCACAATAAGTGAATGAATAAAACCCAGCACCTACTGATGTTGCAAAGTGGGATTGGACTGCAGCAACCAAGTATCTGGTGACACGGATGTTTTCTAGCGCCCATGGAGAGGAGGCTTCTGTTGATCTGTTTGATAAGTGGCTGCGAGGCCTCATCGCGAGTTCGCTGGGCAGCAGGGCTGCCAAGACCAGGAAGGACATGCTTTGGATCCCCGGTCTTTAGCTGCCATGAGGTTATGAGAAGACTGCGCAGTGGAGATGTAGCACCTTCCTGCAGTACTCCACGGCCGGAGGAAGAAGATATTCTCCCTCACGATCACTCTGTGGCAATTTCTGCTAGGAGCATGTTCCAAAGATAGACGTCATGTCGACTCTGCTCCTGAGCATCTATAATCACCTTTACTGCACAGAGGAAGCTGATTGGCTCTTCTTTTCTCAAAGTCAACATAGGCGCAATCAGTCATGTTCTTTTCATTTTCAATTAATCAGGTCCCAAACCCTTCTCCCCTCTCTCCTCACCTCCCTGTTTGAAGATACCAAATTGTGTTGAATTTGTGTTCATTCCAAGGGGCCATTTTATAGATAATGACTATTTGACATGAGCAGGAATCACATGTGGCCTGGATGCTGCCTTCCCCCAGCTATGCATGTACACACCTGCCCAGCATTCAGTACATATCAGGAGCAGGTACTTTCACACAGCTGTGCCTCCCGCTCTCCTGGGGCAGGGGCATGGGTGGGAGCCTGAGGCCAGTGACACAGCCCTTGCCATCGACTACCAGTGGGGCATGTTCCTGGACAACTAATGGTGTAAGTGGCTATTGCTCACATCCGAGAGCCAATTCGGGGCTCACTGTCACTCCATCTGACACAGTTTGTCCCCCTCAGCCCTATCTCCATGTTATTATTAGCCTGACATCAGAAACCTCACCAGCAAGCCAACTTTGTGGGATCTTGACCACAATCAAACCAGCGGCATTGCCACTAGGCCTCAGGAAGGTGCTGTGCTTACTCACTGTCACCAGTAAAAATAAGTTAGCCAACCTCCATCACTCTTTGTATATGTCTGATTCTGCACCAATATTACAAAATGGAAAGCGAATCCTGAAGTAATCTCTGTCCTGATGGCATTCCTGCTCCCCATGCTTGTACTTATGCCAAAAAGGCACTGCACTGTAAAATAAAGGGCACATTTTAATCGTTGCTCAGTGAATTTTAATGCACAACATTATATACTGAGGAAATAAATAAGGCAACAACTCGCAATGAGACCACTGAATACAGAGGCTCCTTCACAAGTAGCAGAGATCCTTAACTCATGGAGAGGCTGTGGTATGAAATGCACACAGAACTCACTTACGCCACAGATTCCACTAAATTAAGGGCTGATTGCTCTGGTGAAAGAAACACCGCATTCATTGATCCTAGCTCAGCTCAGGTTTCTGCTGAAGAGGGATACTACGTTGTTGTTGTCATAGACGCTGTCACTCTATAACAAGAGGTGTGTTTGGGGTCTGGTGAAGATGTGCACAAGCTGTAGCCTGTCCTCCAGTATCTTGCCCGAGAGGTTACTGTTTGTACATTAACCAGAACCTGGAGAATCAGTTGGTTATTTGTTCATTAATGCAAGTTAAGGGTCCTACCCTGTCCTCAACTGATATCTGTATTTGCACTCTCCAAGTAAGGCTCAGCTGTGGACTAAATCCTGAATAACTTTCCTCTTTCAGAAGGTTTGAGACCAAAGCCATACCCCAACTACTGTCGTGTAAACACACATCAAAGATCAAGCCTTGGTCCTTCTCGGACACCATAGCACAGCGTCTAGCTAGGTAAATGTTCTGAGCTAATTTTTTAAAGTATCTTGTTTTTTAGATAAGATGTTATACCAAGGTTTGACTGTCCATTTGAGTACACATAGAAGATTATCAGTTCACTATTGGAGGAACAGCTGTGATGTGATTCTGGTGTGTTAGCTCTCATTTAACGCTCACTCAAAAGCAGATTACTTGGTCATGAATGTATTTTGTACTTGTGGAAGCTTGCTGTGCAAAAACTGGCTGCAGCAATTTCCTGCCCTTCCAGCCATCAATTCATTGATTCCATCTATACTTCCTGCTGCCTTGGGAAAGCAACCAACATACTCATAGACCCCTCCCGCCCTGGTTATTCTCTCTTCCACTCTCTTCTGTCAGGCAGAAGATATACAGGTTTGTATACACATACAAACAGATTCAAGAACAGCTTTTCCTTGCTGTTATCAGGCAGTTGGATGGACCTCTCAAATGTTAGTGTTGATCTCGCTCTCTCTCCGCACCTTGTCTGTGGCTGTAACACTGTATTTTGCACTCTGTTCTGCTGCCCTGATGCACTTTGTATGGTACTAACTGTGAAGCCCTGTGGAGGTTACACACACAATGCGGTAAATTTTCTACAACACTATGGAGTACCAGTACCACATGAGCTTTACCAGTTCAAGAAGGTGGCTCAGTACTCAAAGTCAAATATTTTTTAAAAGTATTGCCAGAGATTAGAATGCAGTCTAAAGGTGATTCATGAGAACAGGGGTCAAGGGTGTGGGAGATATGCTCTGCTTTCTAAAGATCTTCCAAGAGATCCCATCACCTCACAGGTATCACAAACCTAGCAGATCAGTCCTCAAGCATCTCTGACCTGGACTTCACGCAGCAACATGACAGTGCCTTTAAAAAATAATGAAATCAAAACCAAAGTTATTCTTTTTGTCTGCAACGCATGCTTTCGCGGGGAAATAATCATTGTATCTTTTTCTTTATTTGTCCTGCAGAGATGAGAGACTGTGATCCTGGTACTGTCAAAAAGTTGTCAGTGTAAAGAACGAAGTCCATTCCCATTAATCTCTAGGTCCTGTTAAACCATCAAATGTTCAGTCAGAGCTCACTGGCTTAGCTTGCATTGGGGAGGCTGTTACTAGTGTCCACCAATCCATAGCAGTACAACGCACATCAATTCTTTTGCAGGGAGGTTCAGGCACACCATGTGGAACTCCCCTGAATTTAGTCAAGCATTTCTGAAAGAGGATCTTTCCTGTTTTGTTAAAAAAACTCATGCATTGAGGTCAACAAATGCCAGAATTATGTATAACAATTTAATTCTGAGATGGGGATTTGTATAGACAGAATCACATTAGTGCCTCAAGATGCGGGTTAAAGGCCCATTCCTAAGCTTGTGACTTGAACTAGGGGCTTCACCACTGGTCTGCATTTGTCTGTGCCAAATCCCTTTTGCTTGTCCCAGTTGTTAAGGTAGATCTTCAAATTCCCAAATGTAGTAGCACATCACCCATGCCGACGTTGTAATATCAAGTGCTGTTAATTAAAAAGGCATTAGTTTGCTGAATATCTCAGTACTGTTTACCAGACATTACTGTTTGCATATAACAGGAACTGCACAATTCTGAATTACCTGATGTATTTTAGGATAATTCTCAAAGATGTGAAAATCACTAAATTAAAGCGAGTTTTGATTTTACAAGTTCACCGGATCTGCATCAATTGAATTGACCTGATGGACATCCACAGAGTTTACACAGAACATCAGCACAGTTTTTACTTTCTCTGAATGAGCATACTGATGTTGAGTGGGATGCAATTCCTACAACCTTCCATGACATCCCAAATTATCATCTTACATGTGTGAGCTGGGCAATTATTCCATGACCATTCTCACAGATGAGTCTTTGTTTCATCAACACTGTCTTTCCACATATTTACTTGATTATGCTCTTTTCCCCCTTTTTCTCTCACTCCTCCCTGTATCTCCAACATATGACAGGGCTCAGCTATCGGAACCCCGGTTGCTTACACCTTGCTCCAACTATCAAATATTAGACATAACTAAAGACAACACCCTTTTTAAAGTAAGTCCACAGTAAAGATGCCACAGAACTGTACAGGCTGAATTTAACAAGTACATTTTCATTAGTCAGTAACCATAGCTTGTTTAGATGCTCAATGACAAGACCACATTATTGTTACATAGTTAATAATGTTTGAATATGTTCAATGAGAAGCAAAGCACTTGAATTTCTAATTTCATAAGTGGGGCTGTACCCAGTGGGAGACTTACTAGAATCATACAATCCCTACTGTGGCATTTGGCTCATCGAGTCCACACTGACTCTCTGAAGAGCATCCTATCCAGACCCACCTCCCTCACCATTTCTGTAGCCTTGCATTTCCCATAGCTAACCCACCTAGCCTGCATATCTCTGGACACTACAGGCAATTTAGCATGGCCAATCCACCTAACCTGCACACCTTTGGACAGTGGGAGGGAACCAGAGTATCTGGAGGAAACATATGCAGACACGGGGAGAATGTGCAAACTCCACACAGACTGTCACCTGAGATTAGAATTGAACCCGTATTCCTGGTGCTGTGGGGCAGCAGTGCTAACTCACTGAGCCACTGTACCACTGTGCTAGAAATTTGGACAAGAATGGTTTTATGATGGTTTGCTCACCGCAATATCTTATCGGCTGACAATGTCTGAAAGTGCAGTTGTATTTGTTAAGTCACCAAATATGACATGCCACCAATATTTCATGAACACCAGCAACTGAATGACCAGTTCGCAACCCATTTATTGGGAGCAAAAACGCCAGTCATAAGTTCTCTGCTTTCCTTTAAATTCCTAACTTTGGGAGGACGGAAAGCAAGTGAATTTTCTCCAACACTGACACAGTACCTGCATCTTCAGATCCGTCATCATCATCTTCATCATCACCTGAAGACAGGGAATCTAAAAGACAAAATAAATCTCTTATCAGTATAACACTGCGGTTATAGTCAATGCGTAAACCAGTTGTGCACTGTAAAGGAGTCAGCCAGTAGTGAGCTAACTAGAACAAAGCAGAATTATCCATTAGGATCAAAGCAGCGTGGCAGGGGGACTAACGAGTGAGAAATATCCAGAGAAAATATAAGTTTAATGCCCAATTATTGAAATGAATTAATGGCAGCATTCTGTCCCAGAGGAGTTACTCAACAAATATATCCTTTTACTGGGAATCTCCTGAAGCTTTGAATAATGTTGTAGTATGTTGCTCAGCATCAGCAGCTCCTTCTGTTAACCCAGTCTAGTGGGCATTGACGTTCAGTAAATTCTGTACACAGAGGCTATTTGCAGTGGAGGTTGCACAGTCACAACCAATCCTCTCTTTACTGGTGACACACAAGTACAGCTGGGATAGACCTCAGGAGTAGCTCAATTTCCCATCTCTATATCAGGAGCACAAAGCATAACTGCAATGCCTTAACACCCTCTGTCCAAGATGTCATTAACAACAGGCCTGGGAGAAACTGATCTCTATGAGTTGACAAGCTGGAACTAGTGGGGTCCGACAGGATTTGGTCCTTGGGCCCAAATATTTACAATCTATGTTAATGGCTGAGGAGGTAGTGGAAGGAATGAAAGTTTTAAGTGGTGGATGGGGGGCCAATCAAAAAACCACTTTAGCCTGGATGGTGTCAAACTCCTTGAGTGTTATTCAAGCTGTACCCATCCAGGAATGTGGGGAGTATTCCATCACACTCCTGACTTGTGCCTTGTAGGTGATTGACAGGCTTTAGGGAGTCAGGGGGTGAGTTACTGCTGTATTCCTAACCTCTGACCTACTTTTGTAGCCACTGTGTTTACATGGAAAATCCAGTTCAGTTTCTGGTCAATGGTAACCCACACAATATTGATAGTGAGAGTTTCAGTGATGGTAATGCCATTAAATGTCAAGGGCAATGCTGGATTCTCTCTTGTTTGGGAAGGTAAATGCCACTTGTGTCACGTTAATGTTATTTGCCACTTATCAGCCCCAGCCTGGATATTGTCCTGATCTTGTTGCACTTAATCATGGACTGCTTCAGTATCTGAGGAGTCATGAATGGTGCTGAACGTTGTATAATCATCAACAAACATCCCCACTCCCGACCTTACAAGGGAGGGAAGGTTATTGATGAAGCAGCTGAAGATGTTTCGGCTTAGGACACTACCCAGATGAACTTCTGCAGGGATGTCCTGGAGCCGAGATGACTGCCCCCCCGGCAACCACGACCGTCTTCGTCGATGCCAGATATGGCTCTGACCAGTGGAGAGTTTGCCCCCTCATACCTATTTCTTCCAGTTTTGCTAGGGCTCCTTGATGCCACACTCAATCGAATGCAGCCTTCAAGTCAAGGGCTGTCACTCTCACCTAACCTCTGGAATTCAGCTCTTTTGTCCATGTTTGAACCAAGGCTGTAATGAGATCAGGAGCTGAGTGACCCTGGCGGAACCCAAACTGGGCGTCACTAAGCAGGTTATTGCTGAGCAGATGCTGCTTGAAAGCGCTGTTACTGACACCTTCCATCACTTTAATGATGATCGAGCGTAGACTAATGAGGCGGTAATTGGCCGGGTTGGATTTGTCCGGCTTTGTGTATAGGACATAGCTGGGCAATTTTCCACATTGTTGGGTGGATGACAGTGTTGTAATTGTGCTGGAACAGCTTGGCTAGGGGAGCGGCAAGTTCTGGAGGACATGCATCATACTGGAATGTTGTCAGGGCCTGTAGCCTTTGCAGTATCCAGTACCTCCAACCAATTCTTTATATCAAGTGGAGTGAATCGAATTGGCTGAAGACTGGTATCTGTAAAACTGGGGACCACTGGAGGAGGCCAAGACGGATCATCTACTCGACACTTCTGGCTGAAGATTGCTGCGAATGCTTCAGCCTTATCCTTTGCACTGATGTGCTGGGCTCTTCCATCATTGAGGATGGGGATATTGGTGGAGCCTCCTCCTCCAGTGAGTTGTTTAATTGTTCACCACCATTCACAACTGGATGTGGCAGGACTGCAGAGCTTAGATCTGATCTTAGTTGGTTGTGGGCTCACTTAGCTCTGTCTATCACTTGCGGCTAATGCTGTTTTGTATACCAGTAGTTCTGTTTGGTAGCTTC
Organism: Rhincodon typus; assembly: GCF_021869965.1. NCBI lineage: Eukaryota > Metazoa > Chordata > Chondrichthyes > Orectolobiformes > Rhincodontidae > Rhincodon > Rhincodon typus. The sequence continues at coordinate 26,016,441 of NC_063332.1, read as the reverse complement.
AGCAGGTTTAAATCCTCATTTTTAGGCATGTCTGGCATGCTCCTGGCATATACCTTTGTACTGTTCATTGAACTCAATTGACCAAGAAAGGCGAATATTATAGGTATGCAGCTATATTTAAACTTTTATTAATTTTACTGTCGATATCATGTACTGTTCTGTAAGTTAGACTCCTGCGTGCTGGGTGGGGTGAGGGAGGGGTTTGCATCCAGGGGGCAGGGGAGATGGTTGTAATTTTAATGAGGCAGCCAAACTGACTTGTTCACGTCATAGCCAAATAAATCCAGAAAGGGAGAACAAACTTCTGTTTGTGGAACACCTTTCTTCTCTTTGCGCTTTGCCAAGATACTCCATGGCCAATAAATAAGCTCTGAAGCGTCCACCAATTTGGACACAGCAACATCTCAGAAGTGGTAATGGTAATTCTTTTGAATCTCTGGAATTCTTTACTGTAGAGGGCTGTTGAGACTGAATTGCTAAGTGCATTCAAAGTCTGAGATAGATTGTTTAATCATGAAAGGGATTGAGATTTATAGGGAAAAGGCAGGAAAGTGGAGTTGAGGATTATCAGATCAGCCAGAATCACATTGAATGGTGGAACATTCAGCTAAATGGGCTGAATGGCCTACTCCTGCCCCAACATCTTGTGCTCTTATCTGCTGAGATAATGTTCTTGAGTTACTGAAGTGGGGGCTTGAGCCCACAGCCTTAATGCAAACAGCTTCAGTGAATGGGTTCATTCTCTGAAAGATTGAATGGGTACAGAATCTGCAGTAGGTAAAGTATTTTGATTTAGTATTCAGACCGCAGTTTTTAATATCAGCGTAGGAGCTGTGGAAGTTAGAAGTTATTCTTGAAGAGAAATGTCTGGTAATGCCAAAACAGTGAAGCTCTGTGCATGTGCTGCACACCTAAACAGTTCCTGCCTTTAGATGCAGTTACACAGATCTGTTAAATCTGGCTCTGGCAAGTTTCCCATGTCCTGTTTCCAGCCCAATTCAGCATGAATTAGGTTTTTCAGTGAAGAAAGTCACTTCAATTATGTTTTTAAGAGAATCAAACTCTCTACAGGACCTCTCATTGACAAACTTGGTCTCAGCTCTATGCTGGGTTATATGATCTGGAGGGTGTTATGATCGATTTCACTGTCAGGGAAGCGGGATATCAATTAGCACTTCAGCCAAACAAGCGGTGAGACTGGACACAAATAAGCTCAGGAGTGACTGGTCACCCCAGTTTGATAGCAAAAGCCCACACATGAGGGATGTAGACCTACACAAGTGCAGCCAGTGGACCTGTCCACTTTGTGCCACTTCTTGTCTCTGCCTCGTGCAGTCACATTCAATTCCGCAGCATTTGGCAAAAATCAAGCAAATGGAACCTAAGACATATTTGAAGCTGGATAAAGCAAATCAAATTCTGTTTTCATTACATCTGATTCCGCCATTTTTACTGATCTTTGGGGAACTGTGTCCTGTTTGTACTGGCTCGGTGACTAAATGAAATAAATTGTGTTTGAATCGGATGGGATTCTGGCTGTTTTACAGATATTACAAGGAATTGAGTTTCATGAGGCTGTCCACACTTTCCACGGTAACTGTGAATGACAGCGCTTGCTCTTGAGTGATTAGTTATTTTCATTTCTCATGTCACGTATGTGATTGGTAAGTGATTGGTAATTTCCTCTCACTATTGCAACCAAAGATAATGGTCTGGGAGGGAAAATACCAAATGAAAGCTCACTGCAAGCTCATGGGAGTTGGCTACGGGTCGAGTGGTATGAGTATTAAGACTATTAATCCAGAAACCCAAGGAATGTTCTGAGGACCCTGGTTCAAACCCCACCTCAGCAGATGATGGAATTTGAACTCAATAAAAAAAAAATCTGGAATTAAGAGTTGAATGATGATCATAAAACTGTTGTTGATTGTCAGTAAACCCCATCTGGTTCACTAATGTCCTTTAGGGAAGGAAACTGCTGTTCTTAACTGGTCTGGTCTACAAGTAACTCCAGACCAACAGCAATGTGGTTGACTTGTGACGGCCCTCTGGGTAATTAAGGATGGACAATAAATAAAGGCCTAGCCAATCATCCCATCAATGAACCAAATGAAAACTGTAGGTTAAAGCACTGGTCTTCCCCTTCTGCATTCCAAGCAAACTTAGCAAAAAAAGTCTCCTCAATAAAGTCCCAGATGAAACGATCATGGGGCAATCTCAATCCAAAACTGTCCTTATTTCAAATCCAATTTCCAAAACAAATAGTAGCAACGGTTCTGAGCCAGAAGCTTGTGGGCTCAAAACCCACTCCAAGGTTTGAGTACATATGTGGTGTACATATTGGAGTTCCAATGATGTGCAGAGGGAGTGCTGTACTGTCAGAAGTGCCATACTTTGGATGAGACAATGAATCGAGGCCTAATCTGTTCACTCAGGGGGATGTACTGCACTATTTTGAGAAAGAACTGGAAATCTTGCCAATATTCATCCCTCCAACAACATCGCCAAATTGGGAGCTGCACTTGCTACAGAACAAGGTCTGCACTTTCAGCCAAGTTAAAATAATTTGAGCAGAGGCAGTGGGCTCCTCAGATTGGAGACAGAATCCTCCAGATACATTATGTTGACTGAAGAGTTTGCCCATCAAGCCAACAACCTTATCATAGTTGTATGGAGCCTACAGCTACAATGACCCTCAGACAGCCTCATGGAGCATTTCTACGTGAAGATAGTGGCATTGGAATAGGCATTGGATGAGCCTGCTAGATTACCATGAATAGAAGTATTATGTGTAAAATGGCGGCCCTGCTCTATGCTGCCAGTAATTATCCAGGTTCCGGGCTGCTCAGATGAATGTTTCTCAGCAGCAGGAATGCATCAAGGAGTGATCCCAGAGTGGCTCCCCAGCCTCGACCCTGTGGTCTGCCATTGGAGGGCTGAGAAAATGCAGCATGACGTTTTAGTGAAACGTCAACCCTGTTTCAGTCACCACAGAGAGCATGCTAAGTGGTTACAGTATTGCCTCTTTCAGTTTCAGATTTGCTGAGTCCACATTCATTTGAATCAAGGCCAAGTAGGGACAGGCAATAAATGTTGGCCTTGTGATTGATGCTCACATACAGGCCCTGTTTGGGTTGGCGTGTTGACGCCAGAATCCTGTCCTGACTATGGCTCCAAATGTTCATCTGTCTCTCACCTTCTCAGGTGCTGACAGCCCCTGCTGTGAAATGTTCCATTTTGTGTTTCCTTTCTCCAGTCACTTTCCTGTTCCCCATGAGTGTGTGCCTGGTGATAAGCATCTGCTCAAATCCTGCTTCATCCAGGAACTCCTCGGTGTTTCACCATGTGCTGGACCAGCAGGAGATGCTTACTGTGGGGGTCTTACATTCAGTTTGTCAAAAAGAGCTTCCACACAGAAGATGTAGTTCACCACCAACTTCTTGAGGATAACAAAGGATGAGCAATAAATGCTGGCCCAGCCAGCAAAGCATACATCTCATGAATGAATTAAAAATAATGCGGGGCATTTATAGCTTCAAAGCACAGAGACTATACTCTTAAATTAGCAACAGCTATGGCTTGTATTTAATTCTCAATACCAATCCATTTACAAAGTGTACTTAATATAGTAGAACATGCCATTCAGCATCATCGACACATTATCGAGTGAGGTTCGACATCGAGCTACATAAGGAGGTATTGGAACAGGTGACTGACTTTGTCAAGGGAATACGTTTTAAGAAGCATTTCAAAGGAAGAGAGCATGGTCAAGAAGTGGGAAGTTAAGGGACGGAATTGGAGAGCGGAGGTAACTGATGACATGCACACTGATGGTGCAGTTAAGAATGAATGTTTAAAAGGCTAGAATTAATTTCTCATGGAATGCTGGTATCTTTAGTCAGGCCAGCATTTATTGCCTATTCCTAATTGCACTTGAAGAGGTAATAGTGAGCAGCCTTTTTGAACTACGGCAGTTTGTGTGCGTGGGTCAGGAGGGAGATACAGAGTTAGTGGAGTCACTTCCTGCTCTGATGCAGGAACTCAGACATTTGAGGATGGGATCTTTCTCGACTATACTGAGCATCACAGCTGGCACAGATTCAATCTTCTCCCAACAACAACACACAAGCACTTTCCAGTCATCAGGAATATAAAAGCTGGCTGATTTTTCCACTCTCTCGCCAAGGAGTACTCATGCCAGTGAAAGCACCAAACCATGTTTAAACTTAACACAGACTGGAAACTAATGTAGCGTCTTTGATTCCACCAGCCAATATAGCAGTGTGCATTTAGTCAAGAAGCTATCAATGATAGGGAAAAAAATTGGATGCATATAACCTCTTTCACAGTCTTACAGCCTTTCACAGCCAATTAAATATTTTGGCAGTGTGAAGACACCTCTAGTAATGCAACACTCTGATAGTATTGTACTGTAATGTGTGCTGAAACAACTGCTTAAGAGACAACACTGATACAACACAATCTTCTAATCTAAGTGAGAGTGTTAACACTGAGTCACGGTTAACTTGTCATGAATGACACCTTTTGCCATTGAACTAGTAGAGTTTTTTTTATGATCAGCACAGATCTTGATACGGTCACTCCTGATAAAACAAATAAACTTGCAATCTTTCACAACTTTGCAATAATGAACTCCAACTGCATTTGCCTGACAGGTGCACACTTTAATGGAGCAGAAACATGGGTGAAAATTCTTTCATGCGGAGAACTCTCTTTCATCAGTCACTTGATCAACTCCAGAAATACCTGCTGGCAACGTCCATGTTATTTCAATTGAAAGCAGCTGCTTAACTTACATAGCAAGTGGAAGTGCAGCAGATCATAGTCTAGCCTGATTTCTGTTTTGTCCCGTGTTTGAAGAATAGTGTTGCTATAGGTCTAGTCATTGTGTAAATGGATGACAGTGGGAAGGGGCTGTAGGTCTGGAAATATGGAAAGGTGAGTCTGAGTAGAAAGGGGTGCCGGGTCTGCAAACAGGAGCAGATCTTGAAGAAAGCAGTCACGTGTGATCCAGGGTTCGGTTTTATGAGCAAAAGCAAGATTCCAAACAAAGGATTAACCTGAATATCTGGAATGCCACCGCTCCAGCTGGTTTCAATATCCACATACTGGAGTCAATCAACTTGCAATCAGTCATTAACAACTGAGACAAATGGAAACACAGGGCTCCTCAATATACCTGGTAATAAATTGGGGCTTAAAACAAATGCTTAAGTCACCACCCTCTGCAGGGAGCAGAATGCCCTCAGATCATGATGTAAGACTCAATTAAAGGATCATTCTATTAGAGAAAGTGAGGGCATATGTGACCAAATCTGGACTTGCTACTGTTAAGAGGATGAGTATGAAAAACAGCAGCTTACAATTCCGGCATAATTTTCTCAATTCAATGAAGTTTTGCAGGTTCACAAGTACATGATAATAACAGATGAGGAAGGTCAATTATAGTCTCTGAATCAATGATGACACCCAAGGTCCACGCACTGCAACATTCAAATGATTGTTAATGAGACTATGACTTTCACCTTCACTTAACCAGGTGGCAGTCCATTCAGGTTTATTTATGACTGTGCTCGTGTATGAAAAAAAAATCTTTCAGAGTGTTACTTTATGATTCCACGCATGAAGGAATCAAGAATGAGATGGCACAGATTTAAAGTAACTGGGAAAACAAGCAAAAGCAATACGAGAAAAATCTTTTCACACAGTGAGTGGCTAGAATCTGGCCTGGGAGAAGTTAAGTTCAAGAAAGGCATTGGAATGGAGAATGGTATTGAGTGCAACACTCATTCACAGAACCAGTGCAGGCACAATGGGATCCTCCTGGATGTTTTCCTTTACTCAAGCTGTTCAGAGATGTCATCACACAACTCTGGAGCAGGTGGGACTTGAACCTGTATCTCCTGGCCTAGAGGTAGGAACACTACTATTGCACCACAACAGTTTCCTTCTGTACTTCAACAATTCTGTGATTCCAAGTGATCCTAGATTCACCATTTACTACTTAGGGCCTTTGCTGGACTACATTGTGAAACAAACCAAAGTATTATCCCATTAACTATCATATGTTCATGTATATGACCTCCCAAACACCTTCTTTCCATGGCGAAAGTGCTAAATTTCTCTGGCCTTTACTTATTTCTCAAACTTTTGATATAAGGGATCAAAGCTCTTCTCTCCAAAGCCTTCAGTGCCTGAATGCTTCCCTGGTGTCTGTTGGCAAAGCTACAGTCTGTTATCCGGCTGAAGGTGGCTATTTGGTTACAATAAGAACTTGCATGCTACAAATTCCTAAAGCTATCCCTTTAAGCCTAACTAGGCCTAAAAGGATTCCTTACAATTAAATATTGTTCTTCCAGTGTATTTATCCAATGAGTGGCTGATCCCTCCAGATTACATGTGTCTCTGTCTGTGTGGAATAGAGCTCATCTCAGACGATATGGCCCTAACGGACTTGCCATTCCTGTGTTATTGAAAGAAAAACTGGTGAAGGTTTCTGCCCCTGATTGTTATCCAACGGGCCCAGCTGGAAATGAAAGCGTGTCCATATTGATTGGGTCTGGCATTGGTTGTGATTTCTCAGCTCTGCTAATAGAATGATAATGTTGCTTTAGTCTGCCAACTCACCATGTCACGTCTCTCGGTTATCTTGTGATTGAAGCAAAGAAAGACAACAGGTTCTCATGGCATCATTTTCACCATAAAGACTTAAAACAAGAATGATTGATGTAAAAATTGGGGGCGGAAACAAGGGTAGGAATTATGTCATCTATTTGTGTGCCAACACGGAAACAGCATGGAGCAAATTTGTTGTGAAGTGTTCACTATCCCTGTACCTAGAGATCATAACATACTTAGAAAAATCAAAAGTACCGTTCCTCATTTCAAAATCTGGTCAGAACCTGCATTCGTTATCCACAAGCCCCAGATGCTTCTATTTATGAGACGGTTTGTTGAATCCATTCAGGATCTTACCCAAAGGTACTTTTGCAGCCTCCTGCTCGACATCATTCCCCACTCAGAGGAATTTCATGTTTATTGTGATCAAAGGGAACATTCAAAATGCCAGCTTTTGTCACCTACAAACAAGAAATGACAATAGGCCATCTGGCCCTTTGAGCCTGCTCCACTGTTTAACAAAGTCTGATTTTTACTTCATCTCTACATCCCTGCATTTTGCGGTAATCTGTCATCCCCTCGGTAATCAAGAATCTGTCTGCCTCCGCCTTAAAAAATATTTGTTGTTGCTAATTCTTAAGCGGTAATTTTCAAGTTCGCCAGTCACTTGCCAGAATAGACCATTCACCCTCTACAGAACCCACCAAATCTATATTCTGGATATTTTCTAATCAATCAGCTCAGTGATGTTGTTACACACCTGTGGAGCAGGTGGAACCTAGGCCTCTTAGTCCAGAGGTAGGATGCTACCACTGCACCACAAGAGTCCCAGATCTATATCCCATTGATTCCAATGGAATGAAAGTCAGTTGGTGCGGGTATTCTGCTCTAACAGTTTATTGCCCGTTCATCAAGTTAAAAATGGTACTCTCTAGAGCCAAACCACTGCTAGGATAGCACTGTCCACTTCCACAACCCAACTTGAACCATCATAGAATCCCCACAGTGTGGAAGCAGGCCATTCGGAACTTCAAGTCCACATCAACTCTCTGAACAGCATCCCACCCAGGCCCACCTTATCCCTGTAAACCTGCATTTCCCATGGCTAACCCACCTAGCCTGCACATCCCTGGGCGCTACGGGCAATTTAGCATGGCCAATCCACCTAACCTGCACATCTCTGTGACTGTGGAACACCTGGGGGAAATCCACGCAGAGACGAGGAGAATGTGCGAACCCCGCACGGACAGTCACCTGAGGTTGGAATCGAATCCGGGTCCCTGGCGCAGTAAGGTAGCAGTGCTAACCACTGAGGGACCAATGGCCATTCTTTTTTATTAACAAAATGGTTCTAGACAAGTTGTTAGGCTGACGTTTCGGGCCTAGACCCTTCATCAGAAAAGGGGGAGGGGAAGGGGGTTTTGAAATAAATAGGGAGAGAGTGGGAGGCGGATAGAAGAGGGATAGAGGAGAGGATAGGTGGAGAGGAAACAAACAGGTCAAAGAGGCGGGGATGGGGCCAGGAAAGGTGAGTGTAGGTAGGGAGTTAGGAAGGGGATAGCTCAGTCCAGGGAGGACGGACAGGTCAAGGGGGCAGGATGAGGTTGGTTGGTAGGAGATGGAGGTGCGGCTTGAGGTAGGAGGAAGGGATAGGTGGGAGGAAGAACAGGTTAGGGAGGCAGGGACGAGCTGGACTGGTTTTGGGATGCGGTAGGGGGAGGGGAGATTTTGAAACTTGTGAAATCCACATTGATACCATTGGGCTGCAGGGTTCCCAAGCGGAATATGAGTTGCTGTTCCTGCAACCTTCGGGTGGCATCGTTGTGGCACTGCAGGAGGCCCAGGATGGACATGTCGTCTGAGGAATGGGAGGGGGAGTTGAAATGGTTCGCGACTGGGAGGTGCAGTTGTTT
>NC_063332.1:25993223-26007489 GCF_021869965.1 Rhincodon typus | reverse complement strand
CCAGCTCGTCCCTGCCTCCCTAACCTGTTCTTCCTCCCACCTATCCCCTCCTCCCACCTCAAGCCGCACCTCCATCTCCTACCGACCAACCTCATCCCGCCCCCTTGACCTGTCCGTCCTCCCTGGACTGACCTATCCCCTTCCTAACTCCCTACCTACACTCACCTTTGCTGGCTCCATCCCCGCCTCTTCGACCTGTTTGTTTCCTCTCCACCTATCCTCTCCTCTATCCCTCTTCTATCCGCCTCCCACTCTCTCCCTCTTTATTTCAGAACCCCCTTCCCCTCCCCCTTTTCTGATGAAGGGTCTAGGCCCGAAACGTCAGCCTCTCTGCTCCTATGATGCTGCTTGGCCTGCTGTGTTCATCCAGCCCTGCACCTTGTTGTCTCGGATTCTCCAGCATCTGCAGTTCCTACTATCTCTAGACAAGTCGTTATTTGTTGCACAATGTTTTTGTTTCCCAGACGGACCATTTCCTTTGTGTGAACAGTGGCTTCATTATAAACGTATTGCTCTGGGTGTAAAGTGCTCTGGGCTGTTGTGAGGTTGTCAAAGGTGCAGTGTTTTTCAATTGAGCTAATCAAATGTTGGAACAGGCTCGAGGGCTGTTCTGATGTTCCACCTTTTCTTTGCCAGTATCAGCTTGGTCAAGAGAACAAATCAACATTCTAAAAATAAATGGACTTGCCAGACAGGGGCACTTCAGGACTGATGTAGAATCATAGAATCATAGAATCCTTACAGTGTGGCAAAAGGCCCTTCAGCTGGAGCATTTTTACACTAGATCCAGTCCATGCTACTCCTGATGTAGGAACATATGGCTTTGATATCTGTGAACTGCTAGGATGTGGAGGAATAGCCTTCCATCAGAGAAACATATTTCATCCTCCCCTATACAAAAGTTCATCCCTCACCTTCAAACTGATAGATGATCTGTTCTTCTTCAGTTTTCAGCCCAGAGGCTGGGCTGACCAACAGCACCATGATCTTTACCATGGGGAGGCTGGTTTCATCCCCAGCTGAACAGTGATTCAACCCCATGCTGTTGGAACCAGCCTGATTCATACCCACTCTCTATTGCATGTGAAACTACACGCAACCCCCCCCCCCCCCCCCCCCCACCCCCCAGGATTCCAAATTGCTATGGTAACATATAACTTTACATGCATGCTATAGACTGGAGCAATGAGCGGTGATGGTGGAGGACTGCTCTCCCTCACATGGCTGAGTAGGTATCTCTCCTACTCTGACTGCCTGCCATCGGTACGCATTAGTCGGATTTACAAATCGATACCTGTCTGGCCATGTTACCAAGAACTGCAGAAGGAATTGAACCCAGTGCCCCTGGCTCAGATGCAAGGACGCTACCCTCTGTCTCACAAAATGACTGACCTAGTTGAAGCAATTAAACTGTAAAAGAATAAATTGTTTCGGAGATAGTAGGAACTGCCGATGCTGGAGAATCAGAGATAACAAGGTGTAGAGCTGGATGAACACAGCAGGCCAAGCAGCATCAGAGGAGCAGGAAAGCTGACTTTTCGGGTCTGGACCCTTCTTCAGAATTGTGCCTGCCCTATTTAACTGAAGGTCGTGAAACTACAAGAATAAGGAGGAAGAGGTGTATCCCTTTCTGACCATTATTCCAGGATATTCTTGGATGTAAGATCACTAGCAAGGCCAATATTCATTCCATCCAGGATTGCTCTCAAAAGCAGTCCATGTGGTTTAGTATACTCAGAGTATTTGGGGTGGCGCAGAAAGCTTATTTCTTAGAAAATTGTTGTTAAATATTTTGCACAGCAATACCTTCTACAGATTAATGTTAAGATTTTCCCATTAAGCTTTTCTCAGCATTATCCTGTTGCAGTATATTCCTGCCTTCACTATACATTCTCTTTGTCAATTAGATAAAAAGCTTCTAAGGTATTTGATTACAAAATAATATGGCTTTTTACTTATTTCTTCATGCCTGCCTGAAAACATTTAATGTAAAGTTGCAATGGACACCTCCCCAGGGTATGTGTGTTTACTGGTTAGGCTAATGCACTCCTACAATTTACCCAAGGGCAGTAACTAAGGCACCGCTAAAAGTTGACAGATCAAAGCACTGTTGAGATCCATTCTCCCCTTTCTTCCTTTGCAATAATTTCACTTTCTTTATGCATCTTACACTTAGGGAGTAAGGAGCTTGGCTTTGCTGTCTTTCAGATTTGAAAGAAATTACCTGAATGAAACTGAATGAAGTTCCACCATAAGCTAATATTTCAATAATTGACAATCGCAAAGGGGGCATTTACACGTCAGTTCACTCCCCATTTTCATCTTCACCTGTCCTTTCCAATGTGATGATGCCAGCACAATAAAAACTGTGGGGGAGTAATCCTGAGAGATGGGGGTTTCTTTCCCAAACAGTAAGTGGTTGCATTTCACTGATTTTTTTTAACGGTTCTGTCTCACCCTGCGGTGTGGTTCCACCAGCTCTGACATCTCACCCTGGAGGGTGGTGAGTCACTTCTCAGGTGTGACAGTATTGTCTTCTGACATTTGCACTTATTTTTGTTGCTTTACTCATTCTTGAGACGTTCGGTATTGTTGGCAAAGCCAACATTTAATGCCCATCCCAAGACTGCCCTGTTAGGTCACTTTAGAGGTCGTTTAAGAGTAAGCTGGATCGCTGGGCATCCAGATTCGCTCCGATCGGGTAAAGTTGGCATCCAACGATCCCATAAGACATTAGTGAAACTGCTGGGCTCTCATTGCAATCCAACTCGGTCACTCGCCAAACTCTGGCACTGCAGTTGCTGGGTTGGAACTCACATTCTTGAGACTGCCCATCTAGAGATCTGGACTATTACCTCTTCACAATAACCACCACAGCAAGGTACCCAGTCATGTTCATTTTTCTCAAGCTGGAGGTACAAGGACTAAGCTGTAACCTACAGTGGGCAGGCTGCCTTTGCAATGTCAGCCAACCCTTCATAGAATAAGAGTTGTTCTCTATCTCTCAGTATGACAAATTTAGCACAAGCATAGCTCTGACCTGAGGGTGAGTACTCACCTGTGACTTTTATTGTGAAGTTTCTCAGGATCTCACTGGTGCCCCAGAGTTTGCAGGAATAAACTCCTGAGTCATCATATGAAATATTGATAACTTTCAGCACTCTCTGTCCAACTTGCGTTCTGTTGTTGGGCAGAATTCGAAGTCCATCTTTAAACCACACCGTAGCCACTGAGGAACCTTGGGAATTGCAAGTCAGATCCAATGTGTCCCCATTGCTGAAAACGGACTCTTTTGGAATGTTGTGCTGGCTTCCCAAAGAATCTGTCCCTGTGGGGAGAGAGTGACCAGTCTCAAAATTGAGTTCACTGAAACATTTAACTTTCCCACTTGTTTCTGCATTTTATCACAAAGGTCATCCCTTCCCCAAACATTAGTCCTGCCTTTAACCAATCACTGTCAGAGTCTCCACAGGGTCATCCCTGGGCCAACTGGCAGAGATCTCACCTCTTCTCATATTTGCTAAAAGTCAACCCCACAACACACACTCCCTCACAACACACACTCCCGCACAACACACATTCCCTCACAACACACACTCCCGCACAACACACATTCCCGCACAACACACATTCCCGCACAACACACATTCCCTCACAACACACACTCCCCCACAACACACACTCCCCTACAACACACACTCCCTCACAACACACACTCCCCCACAACACACACACTCCCCCACAACACACACTCCCCCACAACACACACTCCCCCACAACACACACTCCCCCACAACACACACTCCCCCACAACACACTCCCCCACAATGCACATACCCCCCACAACGCACATACCCCCCACAACACACACTCCCCCATAACGCACACCCCTCCACAACACACACTCCCCCACAACGTGCACCTGTCCACAACGCGCACTCCCCCGCAACACACATTCCCCCGCAACACACATTCCCACGCAACACACACTCCCACGCAACACACACTACCCCACAACACACACTACCCCACAAGACCACTCCAAAAGATACACTATCCCAGTCTCCAATAAGCAAATGCTGAGGCCAGAAGACATCAAACCTATCAATCATGCATATGGAAAAAGACAATATTGGGGTTGGGGTTGGGGTTAGTGTTTGCGATTGGTAATGGACATGGGGTGGGTACGCGATGCTTGTGTGAAGTTTTTACGTTAGCACTTTTTTGGTTGTGAGCTTAACCTCTGTGCCACTTGACAATGTTGGTTGAGCCTTAGTGTCATGGGGAGTATAATCTGAGGGTCATCACACCTCAGGCACAGGGCAAGATTGTAAAGGTGCGGCCTTCATGGAGACTTGAACAATTGAAACTCCAGTGTTGGCGTCACTCTGCAACTCAAACCAGCTGTCTGCCCAACTGAGCAAACCAACACTCAACATTTGATTGAAATAAATTATTGCTATGATTGAAGATTTTCTGTCAGTGAAGGCTAAGCCAGTATGATCAAATAACTAATTGGCAGTGCAAAAGTTGCAATCTCCATTTAACCTCCCAGCACCCTTCTGGTTATTATCACCAATTATACAGAATATTTTTGCCCATAACTGATGCGTAAATGCACTGTTACAACTTATGCCTAGTTTTCCCTCCACTTACGAGAGTGAACAATTATAGTCACACATTACGGCTTGGGTAATGGCTGGGGGAACATTCCGAGAATGCACATCTTAATCCCAAAACACCTTTACAAGACATTTCATGGAAGATGAGACTATGATCTTGGACACTGCAAGGCTTCTTAAGAAATATCTCAAAGGAACAGTAGGTGGTGCCAAGGCAGGGGGAGTTTGTGAGGGAATTCCAGAGCTCAAAGCCCACCCAGGTTTTCCTAACAGTGAGTCATGAATCCCCACTGGATCATAAATGAGTGTAGCCACCTTCATCTTATTGCTGTGGAGCAACCTGAGCTCCAACATCAACCACATCTAGAATCTCAACCCTCATATCTTCTACATCTGGGCCATGGTCCATGAGTTGGAGCAGTTCAGATGAAATGATGGGGTGGTGAGTACATAAAATAATTACAGTTTTACAAAATACTTTGAAAACAGTGACTTTCACTGAAGTTACTGTGCTGCGTTTTGCAGTTTTGTTTTTGTTGATGGCTCATATGCGTTAAATTTTCAAGTGTTAAAATGGGATCATCTTGGGAACCAGTTTGTCAATATTACCCTGGATGGTTGAAGGCACAGCGATCACTGATGGAGGTAGTAAACGATGGACAAGAGGCCAGAGCTGGTGGGATACAGAGTTTCCACAGGATTACAGAGCTGAAGATAGATAAGGAGGACCAAGGCCATTAACTGAGGATGGGAATTTTAACCTTGAGACATTTGAGGACGAGAAGTCAATGAATGTAGGCAAGAATTCTTTGTCCAGACTGCAGATGAAAGATCCATACTGACTTGATTCAATCTTTGAGGGTCAATGGGAAATTAAGTGGGAGAAACTGAGAACTGTATAGTCATGAGAGGAAAGCATCAATTACATTTACCACTGAGATCAAAATAAGCAGTAGCTCCATTAGGAATCACAACTGCTAAGTCACAGAGTGGTCTGTTAATCCTGTGCTTTATGATAGCTGGTAGGCAGCAACAAATCTGATTTAGATATTTTCCATGAATGTTAATTCACTGGGAGGACCAGTTGGCTATTCCTGTCTTGTGAACCTGGAAAGCCATTTGTTGCAAGCTTCCATTATGTGGATTAGTCTGCATTATTACCGTACATCAGTATGAGACTGCACATAGCCAATTTGTGCACCCAAACCAAGCTTGGGTTTACTATCCACACTACAGTAACTCAAACTGTTGATCAAAATGAATAACATTTAATGGTACCAATATATACTCTCTTAATTTGGCATTGATATTACAGAGAGAGCCAGGTTGACTTGGTTCTAATCTTCCAGATTTCCCTAGATTGGAAAACTAAATGTAACATGTTTATTCAAATAAGGAGCGAGATACAAAGTGGGAAACTATAGTCCAGTTTGCCTGATTGCTGTCAATGTAATCCAATATGAAAGAAGTAGTTACAGGATATCTAGAAAATCATGATTCAATCAGGCAAAGTCAGTATGGTTTTGAGTTTCACACTTTTATTAGGATTCTCTGAGAATGTAGCAAGCAGGGCAGATAAAGACAAATGTGTAGATCTAGTTGGAATTTGCAAAATTTGTCACATGAAACCTTGCTGCACAAAGTAGAAGCTTTGCGGGTGATGTATTAGCATGGCTAGAGAACTGGTTAACAAACGGAAAGCAGAGAGTCAGAAAAAAATGAGTCAATTTCGAGTTGTCAAACTGTAATGCAGGAGTGTCACAGGGATCAGTTCTGGAGGCTCAACTATTTACAATCTACAGTAATGATTTGTGATGAAGGGACTACGCATATTACAGCCAATATTGCTGATGATACAAAGATAAATGGGCAAGCAAGTTATAGGGAGCACCCAGGGAGTTACTTTCTTTACACTGTTGTGGCGAGGATCCAGGCTGGAAAGTCAGCAAATAAGGAGGAATTGTGTTGAAATGGCTCACTTCCTGATGCTGGCTGGCCAGAAAAGACATTCCCAGGGCATAACAGTCCGGAGTTCCCCTCCCAGCTTCTGAAACAGTTAATTTGTTTTCATCTTCACGGATGCCCTTCCAATCTCCTACCTGCCTCAGCAGTTCCCACCTCCCCTGATGGCCTTGTAATTGGGGTGCTACACTCTCATCCTTGTTGGCGCAGATACAGCCACTTAGAGGAGATTACTTCTGGACAAATACTTCCCTTTTTTTATATTCATTCACAGGACGAGGGGTGTTGCTGACTAGGCAGCATTTATTGCCCATCTCCAATTGCCCAGAGGGCAGTTAAGAGTCAACCACATTGCTGTGGGTCTGGAGTCACATGTAGGCCAGACCAGGTAAGGATGGCAGTTTCCATCCCTAAAGGACATTAGTGAACCAGCTGGGTTTTTCCAACAATCGACAATGGATTTATGGTCATTATGACATTGTTAGTTCCAGATATTTATTGAAATCAAATTCCACCATTTGCCATGGCAGGATTCGAACCGGGTCCCCAGAACATTATCTGGGTCTCTGGATTAAAAGTCCAGCAATAATACCACTAGGTCATCACCTTACCCCACCGTTTGGCCACTGAAAAGTGTAGACTTGGGACCTCCACAGCAGTGTCCCAAAACCAGTTGGAAAATCCTGCCCAAACAGTCTGCAAGGGTAAAGACAGTGGACCATAACTTGGTATAATGTGGGAAAATGGGAGGTTGTCCACTTCATAGGAGGAATAAAAAAACAGATTTTCATTTGAATAGTTAGGGGTTGCAGAATGCTGTGGCACAGAGGGACATGTGTACTCTTGAACATGAACCACTGAAAGCTAGCAGACATGTACAGCAAGTAATTAGGAAGACTAATAGAATGTTGGCCTGCATTGCAAAGGGGATGGAGCATTAATGTTGGGAACACTTCCTAAACTATACAGGGCATGGTAAGACCATACCTGGAGAAGTGTGTACAATTTTGGTTTCCTTACATATTAAGGAATATATTTGCATTGAAGGCAGCTCAGTGAAGCTTCACTGCATTGATTCCTGAAATGAAGGGGTTATCTTATGAGGAAAGATGGAGTGGGCCTATACACACTGGAGTTTAGAAGAATGAGAGGTGATCTTATTGACAAGATTCTGAGAGCAACAAAGATGCCAAGAAGATGTTTCCTCTTGTGGCAGAATCTATATCCAGGGGATGCAGTTTTAGAATAAGAGAGACCCCATTTTACACACGGACGGGGATAAATATCTTCTTTGAGGGTCATAACATTTTTCATTCTCTTCCCCAGAGATCAGTGGATGCTGGGCCTTTGAATATACTTAAAGGTGAGTTAGATTGGTTTTTGGTTTATGGGGGAATCTAGGGTCATGGGGAATAGCCAGGAAAGTACAGGTCAAGGTCAGATCAGCTATCACCTTACTGAATGAGGGCTTGATGAGGAATATGGCTTCCTATTGCTTCTATTCTTTCTTGTAGCACCAGGAAGAAACTAAAGCCATTATATGTGCTTAAACAACATTAAAAAGCTCAAAGGAAAACAGCTATGGGTACAACTGTCAACATGTAATCACCAAACTGTATATTTTGGCCCACATGCTGGTACAATCCAAAAACTCAGGAATATGCCTAGACAAAGGAAAACAAATAAAACAGAGAAGTAACATAAAGCAGCCTTTCATTCAAGCACGATCTCCTGTACATAGCAAACACTGAGTTGTTGCATTTTGTATGTATTTTCCAAGCAGCAATAATTGCTGTCCTGAAAGGCTGCAATTCTGCGAGGCAAGGCACGCTCAAATACGTTTTATTTACCAGAATACCAGTATATTTGAACAACAATTTTTAAAAAGTTTTCAAATGAGCCCTCTTAATCCCAACATGCAGCTGAAGTAATCCACCAGCCCGTGCCCAGGATCATTCGTCATTCTGACAGCAATTGGCAGAGCCAAGGGTTCAAGAAAACGCAAATGATTCCATCCTGCACCATGCAAATCTGTGCAGCTCCACACAGTTTGACAGTGTTTTTTGTGTGTGAAAGGGGAAGATTGGGTTCGAGGACTAGAATCTTAAGTTGCTGAAGCCACATTTTTCTTGCGCTGGTTCCAGTTTCCTCAGCTGTTTTGGTGAACAGCATGTACTTTCAGTTCATTTTGTTCTGTACAAAGGTTCATTGATTCCCCGCATCCCATTCCTCCTTTTCTCCCTTGACTTTGATAAATGCTATTGTTGTGATGGTGATACAAGTCCAGGAGAGTTGGCCCAGTACGTTGTAGTGCACCAAGTGCTAAAACACAAACCTCGGAGCTGGTTCAATTTGACAAACATGCTCCTCACTTCTCTAAACCAATGGTTATGAACCATTATTCAAAATGAATGAAATGTAAGTACCAGGACTGAGTTGTGAGCCTGCTCACTTCCCAGCTAAGTTAAAGAGATACCATTGCAGAAATGCTTCTTTCCCACACAGTATTAATCAAAAAAGCACATTTAAAACTCCAGGATTCAGCTTCGTGGTGGTCCAGTGGGTAGAGGCACTGTCTGATATGGATGTAAGTTCACACACAGAAGGATGTCCCTTGGTACAATCCTTAGCCTACTTGATGTCTCTTGGCGACACCATATGAAAACACAGTATCAGATTCCATGTGTACACTGCTGGTACCCAGCTTTATCCCATGAGAACATTCTCTGTCCTTCCACTGCAGCCAATTTCTTTTGCCACTTGGCCAACATTCAGGGGTGGATTAATGGAAATTACTTCCTATTCAATATGGACAAGATGGTGGCTGTAAACCTTGGTCCCATTTCTCTCTCTGGCCACTGTCTGAGACTGAACCAGATCACAGCTTTGGCATAATGCTTGACTCTGGATGAAGCTTACAACATCACAACCTCTGCAGCACCAAGAATATCACCATCTCCTCCTCTGCCTCATCTCCTTTGCTGCTGAGATCCTCAATTATGCTTTTTGTCACCTCTAAGCCCAACAATTCCAACCCTCTGCTGGTTGGCCTGCCATCTTCTACACTCTGCAACCCTGAGCTCAGCTCAGTTTGTATCCTGACTTGGTAGGAAGGATAGTTTCACCCATCCTCGTTACATTAGCTCCTGCTCCAGCAATCGAGAACAAAATGGATGAACTCAGATCTAAACTTTCCTATCAGATGGGAACTGAGAGACTGTTGTGCGCTCTGCTTCACAGAGACTTGGCTCACCCCTGCCATTCTCCACTGTGCCCTACAAGCTGACGAGTTCTCCATACATCGCATAGACCGCACGGGATCCTCGGGTAAGGCGAAGGGCAGTGGGGTATGCTTCCTTATCAATACCACCTGGTGCTTGGGCATAACGACCCTGGCAAGCCATTGTTCCCCGGACCTAGAATATCTTACAGTAAAATGCCATCCCTACTACCTACCAAATCACCTCTGCCATGCTGACAGCAGTCTACATGCCACCCCATGCAGATGTGAAGAATGCCCTAGACAAGATTTTCGCTGCCACAAATACCCTACAGACAAAATTCCCCGAGGCCCTATTCATGTGGCCAGTGACTTCAACCAGGCCAACCTCACGCAAGTGATACCAAAGTACCACCAACACATCTCCTGCCCCACCAGGTGACCGAACATTCTGGACCACTCCTACACAACCAAAGATGTATACTGCTCCATACCCCGCTCACATTTCGGAAAATCCGACCACGGCGCGGTGTTCCTCCTCCCTACTTACAAGCAGAAGCTAAAACAGGAGAATCCTTCACAAAACGAGGTACAGTGCTGGTCTGAGGCAGCGGAAGACCGTCTCTGGGACTGTTGGAATTGATGGACTGCACCGTGATCCAGAGTTCAGTGGAAAACCTAGATGAGTACGCCACCACCGTCATAGACTTCATCAGCAAATATCAGGAGGATTGTGTACCAAAGGAGTCAATCCGAGTGTTCCCCAACCGTAATCCTTGGATAAACCAGGAAATCCACTCCCTGCTGAAGACCAGACGTGCAGCTTTCAAGTCGGGTGACCCAGACCGATACAGAAAACCCAGACATGACCTCTGCAAAGCCGTTAGGGATGCCAAGAGGCAGTACCGGACCAAGCTAGAGGCCCAGCCCTACCAAACAGACTCCCGTTGCCTATGGCAAGGCCTAAACAACATTACAGGGTACAAAATGAAGCGGAGCAAGATAGTGGACAAAGACACATCCCTCCCTGATGTGCTCAATGCTTTCTATGCTTGGTTTGAGCTGAACACATCGGTGTGGCGACACCTGCCCCAACAGCCCTGGACGCACTTGTTCCTGCTGTCACCACTGCAGACGTCCAACCGGTCTTCCAAGGAAAGTGATGGGTCTGAACAGTGTTCCTGGCCGTGCACTTTCATCCTGTGCAGACCAGCGTGGGGGGAGGTATTTACCCACATCTTCAACCTCTCACTCCTACAAGCCGAACTCCCCAGCTGCTTCAAGACAACCACCATCCACCCCTTGTCTTAGAAAGCACATGCAACATGCCTAAATAACTACTGCCCAGTGGTTCTGACCTCAATGATTATGAAGTGCTTTGAGAGGCTGGTCATGGCCCACATCAACTCCAGTCTCCCAACCTGCCTCGATCCCCTACAATTTGCCTACTGGCGTAACAGATCCACAGAGGATTCCATATCACTAACCCTGCATTCATCCCTGGAACATCTGGACAACAAGGTCACCTACATCAGACTCCTGTTCGTTGACTACAGCTCCATCTTCAACACCATGATCTCCTCTAGACTGATCTCAAAACTGTTTGACCTTGGTCTCAGCTCCGCCCTCTGCAACTGGATCCTCAGCTTTCTGACCCACAGGTCGCAATCAGTGACGATAGGTAACCGCCCCTTCTCCACAATAACACTCAACACTGGAGCCCCCCAAAGTTGCATCCTCTTACTGTACTCCCTGTACACCTACGACCATGTTGCCAAATTCCAAATGAATGCAGTCTCAAGTTTGCTGATGACACCACCATAGTAGGACGGATATCTAACAATAATGAATTAAAATACAGAAGGGAGATAGAGGGCTTGGTGATGTGGTGGAATGAAAACAGTATGTCTCTCAACATCAGCAAAACTAAAGGACAGATCATTGACTTCAGAAAGCAAGGAGGAGAACATGCCCCAATTTACATCAATGGAGCGGAGGTTGAGAGGGTTGAGAGTTTTTTCTATTCATTCATGGGATGTGGACATGGCTGGCTGGACCAGCATTTATTGCTCATCCCTAATTGCCCAGAGGGCAGTTAACAGTCATTGCTGTGGGTCTGGAGTCGCATGTAGCCCAGACCAGGTAAGGACGGCAGATTTCCTTCCCTAAAGGACATTAGTGAACCAGATAGCTTTTTCCGGACAATCAGCAATAGTTTCATAGTCATCATTAGACTCCATATTTTTACTGATTTCAAATTCCACCATCTACCATGGCGAGATTCAAACCCATTTCCCCAGAACATTACCTGGGTCTCTGGATTAATAGTCTAGCAATAACACCATTAGGCCATTGCCTACTCTACGGGTAGAAAATGTCAAGTTCCACAGAGTGACGATAACCAACAACCTGTCCTGGGCTGCCCATGTAGATGCGACAGTCAAAATGGAAAAACATGCCTCTTCTTCATCAGGCAGCTCAGAAAATTGGGCATGTCCATAATGACCCTCAGCAACACCTACAGATGCACCATTGAAAGCATACTGTCCGGATGCATAACAGCCTGGTATGGCAACTGCTCTGCCCAGGACCGTAACAGACTACAGAAGGTGGTGTGCACAGCCCAGACCATCACAGAAGCCAACGTTCCATCCATGGACTCTATTTACATGGCTCGTTGCTGCAGAAAGGCTGCCCACATCAACAAAAACCCATCACATCCCGGTAATGATCTCCTTCAACCTCTTCCGTCAGGCAGAAGATATAGAAGCCTGAACATACGCATGAGCAGGTTCAGGAACAGCTTCTTCTTCTTCCCAGCCATTATCAGAATGTTGAATGGACTCTCTAGCCTCAAATAATGCTGAGCTTGCTAATGTTGATCTCGACTACCACACGCCCTGTGCAATGTAACCTGTATGCCTCCGTCTAAGTTTTATTTACAACCTTTGATCTATACATCCTTGCTTACAGTGATCTGCCTGTCCTGCTCATAAACAAAGCTTTTCACTGTACTTCTGTACACGCAACAATCAATCAATCAATGGCCACATTAGTTACGAATGGGGAACTACAGGGATCAGTGCTTGGACCCCAGCTATTCACAATATATATTCATGATTTAGATGAGGGAATTAAGTGTAATATCGCTAAGTCTGCAGATGACACAACACTGGGTGGGAGAGTGAACTGTGAGGAGGATCCAGAGATGCTTCACCTTGATTTGGACAAGTTGAGTGAGTGGGCAAATGTATGGCAGGTGAAGTATAATGTGGGATAAATGTGAAGTTATCCCCTTTTTTTGCAAAAACAGGAAGGCAGATTATTACCTGAATGACGATAGATTGGGAAAGGGGGAGTTGCAATAAGACCTGGGCCTTTGTGCACTAGTCACTGAAAGTAAGCATACAGGTGCAGGAGGCAGTGAAGAAGACAAGTGATATGTTGGCCTTCATAGCGAGGAGGATTTAAGTGCAGGAACAAGGACGTCTTGCTGCAACTGGGTCTTGGTGAGACCACACCTGGAGTATTGTGTGTAGCTTTGGTTTCCTTATCTGGTTATAGATGGAGTACAATAAAGGTGCACCAGACTGATTCCTGGGATGGTAGGACTGACAAGCGAAGAGAGACTGGATCGGGTCGGACTATATTCACTGGAGTTTTGAAGAACGAGTGGAATCTCATGGAAACCTGTAACGTTTTAATAGGACTAGACAGGGTAAACACAGAAAGGATGTTCCTGATGATTAGGGAGTTCACACAAGGGTCACAGTCTGATGATATGGGGTAGGCCATTAAGGACAGAGATGTGGAGAGATTTCTTTACCCAGAGAATGATGAACCCATGAAATTCTCTGCAGCAGAAAGTGATTGAGGCCAAAACATTGAATGTTTTCAACAATGAGTTAGATATAGTTCTTAGAGCAAAAGGAAAGGATATAGGGTGAAAGCTGGAAGAGGTTACTCAGTTGGATAATCAGCCGTGATCATATTGAATAGCGAGAAGGCTCGTACGGCTGAATGGCCTACTCCTGCATCTATTTTCTAAGCTTCAAACTTGATCAGCCTAATGGTCATATGCCTCCATGGTCTTTCCTTTCCTTTTCTGAATAACTCCTTCATCCCTACAATCTTCCAAGATCTCTGCACTCCTCCCATTCTGGCCTCTTGCACATCACATGAGCATCGATGACTGTGCCTGGCAGCCAAGTACCCAAACTCTGGAATTCTCTAACAATAAAAAGTGAATAAATTGCTGTAGAAATGCACAGGTCAGGAAGCATCTATGGACAGAGAAACAGTTAATGTTTCGAGTTTGGTATGTTTCTTCTTCAGAGCTGATTTCCCCATTGTGTTAACAAGGTGTACAGCTGGATGAACACAGCAGGCCAAGCAGCATCAGAGGAGCAGGGAGGCTGACGTTTTGGGCCTAGACCCTTCTTCAGAAAATGAAGGGTCTAGG